>NC_135186.1:4163374-4471708 GCF_041146795.1 Maylandia zebra | reverse complement strand
AACTGCATTAAATGTGCAGAATCATCAGCATCCATGAGTGCTAATTATTCAAACCTGCTTTGCTGTTAGCTGGGTTTTTTTTTTTTCTGTTACTAGAGCAGGCCTGATGCCGGTTCATCACTGCTGTAGTGGAAGTTGATCACTAGGCAGATTCTGGGAACAGCGGTAGGAGCCAGCTCAGCAAAACTCACCTGCTACTATATGGTCTGAGTTTGGCTGCCTGAGCATCTCTGAAGCTGCACTGTACATCAGTGCTGCTGCTCTTCACTGCAGCCTGTCAACAGACTGATGACCTTATCAATGAAAGAGCAAAGTCACCGTGATGTTACGCCCTGAAAGAGCTCAAAGCACTTTTGGCTCGGCTCGGAGCCTCGTCTTTGCCCACCCCTTAACAGCAACTAGAGAGGCAGCTTTGTAAAAGAGCAGACGAGGTTCATTTTCCTGCCGTTAGCTGCCTTAATTTATTGGAAGTGGTGTTGCGGCACCGCACAGAAGTATTTTCACAAAGTGCCGGCAGTAGTTTCACCAACTGACTTGGCTGATAATTTATGCAATTTACTCATGAGTGAAATATGGGTATCCGCCGACGTAGCCCCGCTTACTGGAACGTATCCCTGCACTTCAGTACAGAACTGTAGTTATTCATCCTCCTACCTGCAACAGACTGCAGCTGAAGCCTGAGATTTGCATCTGTGTCAGTTTGGGATGGGGGGGTGGGAGAAGGAACCCCTAGCCCGGCAAGTTCAAAGCTTGCTGCATTGATTACATCATCGGAACTGGAGTGCTGGAACGGGACAATGCACCATCAGAGGGGAGGGAGGGGGGGCAATCGGCTAATCTCACCAGTGCCTCCCTGTGGTGCTCCATGGGCAGTGTGTGGGGGTAGGGGAGGTTGGGGGTGGGGGGGTCTTTCCCTCTCGCTCTCTCTGCCTCTGTCTCTAAGCTCAGCACAGTCCAGCACATTGCAGGACGGCCTGCTCTGCCATGCAGGGTCATGTGACATCAGGACTGTCTGAGATTTTCTGAGAGGGAATGATGCTCTTTGGTGTATTTCCTCCTCTGTGTGTGTGTGTGCGCGTGTGTGTGCGTGTGTGTGTGTGCGCACTCTTGCATGTGTGCCATTACAGGCCAGCACTGCAGGAACTCAGCTGCTGCAGGACACTGCAGGATTGCTGTTCTGCTGCTGGCTCTCTGTCTCCTGCTTCTCTCTCTCTCCTTTCTATATTCACTCAAGCAAATTGCTCAAGGAGGATGGTGAGAGCATGTGCTGCATACTTTTTCAGCAGGGACGGAGGGGTGGGGGGTGCGTGGCTGAGAGAGAGAGGAGGAGGAGGAGGGGGCAGAATCACAGAGGTGCAAAGCATGCCGGTGAGGCGCTCTGCTGGGCAACTGTACCTCTGAGAGAGACTACAGTAGAGAAATTGGAGATGAGGAAAGAGGAGGAGGAGAAGGAGAGAAGGTGGGAGGTGGGGGGAGGGCAGAAGCGAGGTGCAAGGAACATCAGGTGAGTGCGGCAGTTCCCTTCGCTGGCAGTGTAGCACCCACCCTCAGAGAAAGTGTGAGCAGGAGAACTGCAGATGTTCCGAGATGATGTCAAGCTCCGGATGTAGCACAGACCCTTTAGTACAGTTTGTGATCATCATTGTGCCCGTCTGTCTGCAGTGGGGAGAAACAGAAAGTCCAGAGAAACGCCTTGGACTCCAGCCTCACCAAACTGACAATGCAGGGCCGGCTTTTTCAAGGTCTTAGCACAGTTACCCGAGGTGAACTCCGAGCTGACCGTGTAGCCAAGTGAATTCACCATTCACACCTTCCATACTGGTTTCCAAGCATTTGTAATACTTTGACTTTTATAAGAAGCTTTAACCCCCATAAACAATTTATACATTGTTTCTGAAACAGAGATGCTGCAATGAAACAAAAGTAGCAACGTCTTCTTTTAGAGCAAAGTTGCTGAAATATTGCTGCTGCAACGATAGAAAAGACTGGTCCTGCTCTAGGACGTCTTTTAAAAGACTAAAACTTAATATCTAAATGAAACAGAAAGCATTCATCTTCCACAGTTTAGTGCCAAAGTCTCTACAGAGTAGCACTCTGATGTGAAATCCCCTTATAGGATGGCAGAAAAGTCCCAGTAACTACAGCACAACTTCATGACTGCACCACAGCTCCCCTGTCCCAAACAGGCCACTGTAGCCTCATTCTCATTTCCCCATTTAGCACTCAGACACTCACACAGTCCAAGATCCCTGAAAAATCCTTCTCACCAGTTCCCAGCATCATACTTGCAATGAAAACACGTTGGTTAACATAAATGCACAGCTAGCCGAGAAAAGTAGAGCTCAGGCTGCCTGTCGTCTTCTTAAAAGCTAGGTCAGCAAAGATGAAACTCTCCACTGGTGTGGAGAACTCTGCATCCTGGTGAGTTTTTTTTGTCCTTGTGTCAAATAGCGAGTCCTCTGGACCAGCCGCTATCTGACACGCTGGCTGCTATTTCCAGCCTGTACCATGTGTTAAACATGGATGAGGGAGCAGTGGAGCCTGACTGCTAACTGACTGGTTTTCTGGCAGACTGCTGCCTGGTTTAATGCTGGTGCAGAGGAGGCTGAAACTGATGAGACAGAAGCTGCCAGGAGCTCTAACACTGCAGGCATGCACACCGACATACACATATCAACTCCTGCAAGGCTCGTTTAATAATAATAATAATTAAAAAAAGTATACAAACCTAGAGAAAGAAGAGCCCATCATAGAAGAAGGCAAACAAGTTAAATAAGACTAGAGAGGAAAGGAAGGTATACCTACGGACCAGCCTCTGACCGCATCTCTCACACAGGAAGGAGAGGAGGAAAACTTCTCTGCACTCACTCTGAGCCTCCTGGTTGCTGGTGATGTGCTTTCATGGCGCGGCAAACTTGACTGCAGCATTGCCTCCTGAACAGAATGACATTGTTTGCTCTCTCGCTCTCCCTCTCTCTCTCTCTTCCTTTCTCCTCCTCCTCTTCCTCCTCCTGTACACGCTTGCTCCCCCTCCTCTTCTTTGCACGCTTGCTGGCAGCATAAACTGCACAGCTCAGCAGTGTTCCCCCACTGCCGCAGCAGATCCTGCATGAGCTCTGCGTATCTGAGTGGGATGGGACTTTTAAAGGGGAACGCAACCTCCAGGGTCAGTGTGTGTGTTTGTGTGTGTGTGTGTGTGTGCGCTTATCCTCAGTCTGCCCTCCTCTCCTCCATGTACCCCCTCAGCAAACCTTCCTCCTCGTCGACACCCCCGGGAATCATCAGTGTAAAGGACTCCTCACAGGAGAGACCCCCCCCACCCCCACCTACACGCCTCCCCACCACCCCCTCCGCCGCACACATAACTCGCCATCCTCTTTTATTCGTTTTCACACCACAGCAAAAGCTGCTTTGAGATATGAGGGTGCTCAAAACCTCAATGAGGAACTGTCCCTGCTCCACGCAGAGGCCATCTCCCCCTTGTCACAGTATCCAAAATCACTGAAATCCAATTTCCTCATAAACACACACACACACAAAAATAAAAATAAAAATCTGGGAGGATGTCCTCAGGTATGGTTTGAAAAATGATGACGTTTAAAGAATGTTTAATTAATCTGAGATCACTAAATGTGAAGCCGTTTGAGTGAATTAGGAAAATCAGTGCTTTTAAATCAAATTTGTCATCTGGTTTTATTGGGGGAAAAGTTGCGTGATTTATTATAATCTAACCAGTAACTAAGAGCAATTTTTCAAGCCAGTACATAAACACAAAGCACACCAAATGCGTATGGGAAACGGTGTCTCCAGGCATTATGATGAATGAGTAATAATCACACAGGCAGTAAATTAATGCATTCATTTCAGAGCTCCCCCTCTCTCTCTCAAAGTTGTACAGTTCTTCTAGGTACAACATTTCCTTCGGTAAAATGTCCTTAATCTGCAATCCCTAATACCTACCTTTCATTACCCAAGATGCACTGCTCCACTGGTGCTATTCTGCAGTGCGCTAAAATATAGAAATATCTTGACCAACCGAATTTGTCTCTTGTGCGTTGCACAACTCTGTGAGAGTGAGATCATCCATCATTCAGTCAGACATTGAGGTTGAACTTCTCTTTTTGCACTCCTTATGGAAATGCGCCTGGTGTTACACTTCCCGGCTTTCAGCGATGACATTTGCAGCGCGCTGCACGGGCAGTGTACAGATAATGGTGCTTCTGTTTGAAAGCGTTTCGAGGCATCAGCGTCTTGGCTGTTCTCTGCAGCAGTGCAGCGCTGTCTGCTTCCAACTGCAGCAGCAAGTTTTTGTTTTTTTTTCCTCTCTCCTCCAATATGACTTGGGCCCCAAGTTGCACCCCGTGATCCCACATTTTGTGGAGGAGAATGAGGAGAACTGCATACATCTCACGTTAACCTTGACTCTGTGCACTCAAAGGTTATGTGTAGCAGTTTTAAGCATATTAGAGAGTGTGTGTGTGTATTATATGAAAGGATTCTCGTTAATTTGCCTGTATCCTCTGCTTTTATTAAGACACAGTTATTTGCACAGATTGCTGAATCAGCAAAATTCATGTAATGCAATATTGGGAATCAGCTGCTGATATCAGTCAGTGTCCATATCTGCATCAGACGAGCACTGTTATCCATCAGCTATGGGCAAGCACTCTCTGCATGTACCATCTGCATTCAGTGCTGCAGTTGCATCAGTCTGCTGATCCTCGCAGCATCCATCCTCTCGTCTGTACTCACTGACACCGGGGAAAATGCCCCTGCTGGCATATCTCTCACATACCCCACGCCATTTTCAGTAATGGCATCCCTTATAATGAATAAGCCATGAGGAGGGGCCCTTTTACATGTCCTATTAGATTACCTCTGTATGCTTTACCTGGCTACTGTCACTTCATCGCCTTTGCTTCTCCACTTGACTTAATATTCTCTGACACTGTCCCAGCCAAGGACACAGTGGGTAAATATTTGTAAAGCCTCACAGATTATGTGAGCGTATAAATTCAAAGTTGTTTCATCTATTCGGTATGCTTAGTTCAGTGGACGTGTGAATACACTCTTGCAGAAGACTTAATCAATTTTAGCAACTAATTGCCTTTTTGGTTCTTTGTGCCACAGCAGCCGGTCGTCTTTTAGTAATTCTTTGACTAAACTGAGGTTAACGCTAAACCGTGAGAATAAAGGTTATCTGTCAAGTATCTTGACTCCCGCAAATAATGGAGAAGGCTGTAACGCTTGCCTGGTGAGTTTACGTGCGGCTTTTTTTTTTTTCTTTCTTTTTGCCATTCATAGCTCATTCCTCAGCTTCATTGATCTGTCCGGAAAAGATAATAGACACATTGATTCACAAGCTCAGCAGCCTGCTTGGTTTACACATCAGTTCAGAGTAATTCTCAGTAGTCCTTAGTCAAAAAGCAGAATTGCCTTGACTGAGGACAGACTTCTTTTGAAGGTGTAGATTTACCATCTTTTCTGTGAACACCTTGTTTCGTTTGGTTTTTACAGCACAGCAAAATTCTGAGCATCTGACAAGATGCAGCAAAAAAATAAATAAAAAATACAGAAATCTGGAGCGTAGTTGGAGTTGAATGCTATGTTAGAGGGTTTTAAGGTGGCGTAGGAAATGTGACATTGCTGATGAAAACTGGACTCAGGAAGGAGGTTGAGGCGAGCTGGCAAAAATCTCTGCTCACTTCAGTCAGTCAGTCTTACGGAGATGGACTGAATGCAGCGTTCCTGACTTCGTAGAATAAGGTGGTGTGTTTGACTGCACCAGTGCTTCTTTGCTGACCTCATTTTGTAAAGCTGATGAGATTCCTCCCAAGGCCAAGTCGAGTGAAAAAGACACTGTTAATGACACAACAGATCAAATGTGGTTATACTGGAAGGACTGTAAGCACGCAGAGGGACAAACACACTGTGAAGTGTGAATTCCCGGCGAGTGGAGCGGTCCAAGATATCTTTTATTTCCTGATACGGATTTTGAAAGAATCTCTTACAGTATTACTAACCCCCTGATATTAAAGATCCCGATTTGAAGGCCGAGCTTGATATGTGAAACATATGAAGTGCAGGGTGTCATCAGTTTCTCCCTCAGTATGAGAGAGATGGTAGTACAGGGCTGTGATGGATTGATATAATAGCGAGAGGCTGAACTTGTGACAGCTGGCTGCTCTGTTGTGAATGAGCGGCAGCTCTGTCAGCTGTCAGTGTCAGCACCAGCCAGTCTGCTCTCTACACTGGCGCTGGAGCAAAGCATAATGCCCACATCAGCCTTAAGAGGGAGAGACTGCAGCTGGAAAGTCTCGATTAAGCTCTCATACAGCTATAATAATTTCAAGCATGCCCGTGAACAACCCAGTTTCCGTAAGATCTGGCATGCCACGCAGAATGTAAATAAAAACAGATTGCAGTGATCTGTTTAACTGAAAATACCTCAAAGAGCACATCAGATACTGAAACTAAGATAAAACACACATGATGTTGCACTATTTAACAACTAATTACGTTTATAAGATTAAGAAATGAGCATCTTGTGAGGCTGATCTATTTAACCTGTATGTAATCGGGCACTTTAATATTCTCATTGAGAATGAAGGTGAATTCACAAGAATACAATCAGCAGGCACAAACAAGAGAACAGAAGAACAAAGAATGAAGAAAACCATTAGTAATATAGTTTTAAGATCTCAAAATTGGTCCCTATTTCGAAGCCAGTTTGGAGATTGTGTGAAATATAGTAACTGTATCAAGGTTAGTGTAAACAAGTTAAGTATTTATTGGATTATGAGCTGAGTTTAGTTTATTTAGCTTGAAAAAGACAAGAGATGCGAGGTAGTTTGGAAGCGTCAAAGGCTTCATAATGTGACAATAAGGTGTCTGTTTACTCTTCGCTGTAAGGAAACACGCCCATCCTCTTGGTACAGTAAAAAACAAGGAGTGTGAAATTTGTGGTTAGTGATTAAAAAAAAATAGGGTTTAACTGCTAGAGTGTGGATGGGGTAGCAGGATGACACAGAACACGTCCTTAACTTCCAAACAAATCTTATTTGATACGTGAGTTTTTGAGACTTCTACACCATCAGACCTCTCAAACCTAAATAAATTGCACAATACATTTTAAGCAAATACCAGTTGTAGCAAATGTGGTACAAATTAAAACTCATGTATACTAATTCAGATCTATTTTTTAAACCTTTGTTAGAAGGTCCAATAAATACTCCATTAAAAAAAAAGATATGGCATTCGTTTCATGGTTCAGGCTTTAAAGGGTTAACATCCAGCACTCCTTCGAAGAGTGTGTGGGCAAATCATGCTTCTCAGTGTGAAATTGCTAATAACTTGGGGATTTCATCATCTTTGTTACACATAATTTAAAAAAAAATCCAAAGAAGCTTTTCTCTCTCTATCCACTGAACGAATGGCAGTGAAAGCTCTACTGGGGGCACAGGTTTGGGGACACACAAGGTGTTGAATCATGTGATGAAATAAGAGCAGGTCTTGCTTATTTCAGCATGAAAATACCAGACCTGAGTCTGCACACCAGCGTAACACAATGTGCTGTTTAAAGAAGAGCCAATGCCTCTTAAGTAGTATTAAACATGCCCCGTCCCCAGATGTTAATCAGACTCTCATTATTATTATTATTATTATTTTTACTAACTTCAATTGTCTGAACTTTTCAAGTTTCTGTTTGATTGCCATATTTTTAAGACAAACAAAAATAAAATACATGGATTTTTTTTTGGGGGGGGGTTACCATTTGACTGTCTTTGAGAAAAAAAATAAAACAAAAAAAAGCAATGTCATGTAAATGCCTAAAATTCATACCTGTAAATATAACATTTCACAACTAAATTTCTATATTTCTTTATGGGAAGAAATTAAAGAAGCTGACACAAAAACATCACCATGAAATCATCCTAACATCCTGTGTTGGTGACGTTATGATTGTCCTCTTTGAGACACTGTTGTCTTCATGTTTTTGAACAAAACCAATGGGTGTCCATAATTATGTGTGCGTGTCCTGTTCATCTTGCATGCAGCCTGTTGGTGTGGTCTTTTTTTCACTTGTTTTGTGCTGGACTATATTCTGCCTTCCCGGTTTTTGGAGGAGCGCTCCATATCCTCCATAACAAGTGTGTCATATAGAGATCTGTGCTGTCTCTTGGCCTACATTCACTATTGCCATTTGTTACTGCCACAAACAGGTAACACAAAGGGACAAAGATATATAATATATAGGTTCCTCCAGAGTGGCCTGTTGATGTGTTTATCTGCCTGCGACCCATTTTAGCAGCAGAAGCAGGGGCAGAGGCTCCGGGGTGATTCGTCACATTTTCACTGTCTTCACCAAAAGAAATCCACGGCTAAACGAGTGAGTGTTAAACAGAAAAAGCCCGACTCAAAATCAGAGGTAGTCTAGGAGGAAGAAAGGTTAACATTATTTTTACTGATGGCTTTCATTTATACTGCTTTTAGTCTGCTTTTTTTTTTTTTTTTTGTTAAATTTTATAGCTACACCGAATTAAATCGACATTATACACAATTTTAATTACAGCGCATTACTCCCACTTCATGTGTACTATTGATAAAAACTCCACACTCATTTCAAGTCTGCAACAGTTAGTGTTCTTTAAAGTGTACACAAATTAAATAAACGAATTGAAAAACAACCAAAAATTCATTGCTTGCTTGTCTGCTTTCCCAGTTCTTCCCATTTCTGAGCCTGCTTGTAGTGCTCAGCTGCAATCCCTGATGAAAATCTTCAAAATGAATCATGGACATATAGTTTTTTTTTTTTTTTAATAATAAAATTGGATCAGCAATTTTCTGAAACAGATGGGACTGTAGTTTTTTACTCAAACAGGAGTAAGCACCGGATATTTGGAAACTATTTTCATCCACAGATTAATTAACATTTGGTATTTCTGGCAGCCTAACACTGCATGTGCGCCTGAATTCATTTCTTTGGTTTTTTTGTGACCGTTGTAGAGACAATAAAAGTGTGGCTCGTGTTTTATGACAATGAACGCCTATGGCTCAGAGGAACGCTGGACCCTCTTAACACACATGCAGTAGTTGGATTAAATTGTTGCTTTTTTCCCCCTCAACAGTAAAGGAAATTTAAAATATCCCCAACAATGATTTAAATACGGAGCATCACATTAATATTGTCTTTAAGCTTTGCCTGAAAACTCGTCATTATTGTCTTCGCTTAATGAGTCAATATCTTGCGTTACAGTGAACACAGCTTTGATATTTAATTGTATATTTTTATCTACAACTATTGCACACTGCTAACAACCTGACAGCATAAGGATGTTATAACACCTTCATCCACTGTAGGCTTTATTCATGCCATCCATTATTTTATGCACCTGATGAGCCAGATTAGAAAATATGGTTTCATTTCACTGATTCGTGTTTATAATTTCTTGCCATGTAGATGTCTGCCTGTCAGGAAAGAGTTGCCGCTGCAGATTTCCAAATTGGATGGATACCATGCTGAGCTCGTGGATGCATGCTTGCCTTATGGAGGCAGCCAGGAGAGCCTTAACCACGCGAGAGTCTGCTCCTGCCATCTGCCGAACCGCTGTGTGACTGATGAGAAGGGCTGGTGCGTGTCCTGGATACTTTCTAATGAGCAGTGTGAGCTAATGCCGGCCTACACCTCATCAGACACCGGTCACTTGCAGGCTTTATCTCCAGTTGGGATGCGCACGGTGAGTTTTGCGTCTAGCACCAAACATGCACAGCAAATATTTCTGAGATTAATTTCTGATGAATACACTAATCAGTTATTCAAATATCCCCTAGGATGAAATGGTTACCTTAGAATAATGCAGATCTGTCTGCAGTTACTGCAGTAACCCTCTGGCTGAGCTTATTTTGTTGAGAAAAACACCATTTAATCTGCAGATCACCCAGGAAGGCTATCATCCACCTGGGACCCCTCCCCGGAGGTGTGCCGTTCCACTGCTGATTGCCTCTCTGTTTTAGCAGCAATGCACCATTCAAGTCTGCAGGCAACTTGACAAATGAGCAGCGACCTGAGCAGAGGGGATGCTTATACTGCACCACACATCCTGTCCCATCCACAGCCTCGCGTCCCGCAGTGGTTCACCTTTCCCAGCCGATGCCCTTTCCTTATTGTAACGCTGTAAGTCACACATGTAGAGTACATACTTAAATTCATGCTTGCTGATTCACGTACACACAAAGACGCTGCTTAAAGAGCGTGTAAGTGATCAGAAGCCTATGTATTTTCTATTCTTTCTTCTTCATATATGCTAGGCTGCCCAAATTGATCGTGTAATTTTTCATCATTTGGCAGAAAATGATAAACTGGAACTGGAACGTAAGCACATAAAAATAAAACATTTTCCCCAAACTTTAAAGTGTGCCGCTTTTCTTTCTTTATATTTTTCTTTTACATAATTTTAAAGTCACATTCTTTTAGTTTTGGACCTTTATTTTGACAAGAAAAGACATCTGAATTATAGCTGCAGTGATGGGAAAAACAGCAGCAGGCATTTCTGACAATTTATGTCATCTTCTAAATAAAGTGAATATCCAATTACCTGCGATGTTAGGAGATGAATCTGTTGGAAATACAAGTGCGATTAGAAGCTTGTATAGCTTAACATAAAAAAGGGAGACCATCGTTGTTAAAAAGTTGGGGGGGGGGGTCTACTTTTGCTAGCCAGACATCACTATTCACAGACTGAATTATGTTCTAAACCTCACTGTCTACGCTCATTTCTTTAATAACCGATACAGATAATTTTTTTATTGCTGTGTAAGGATTTCTGCTTTACAAAAATGGACTCTGCTCGTTTTAAATTGCAAGCAGTCCTCTGAAACTTGAGTAGTCTTCTCACCTACAGCCATGAATCTATTTAAGTTCTCAACCTCCAGTACACTGAAAGAGGTGTAAGCAAAAAAGCCATCAGGAGAGCTTCATCAGTTGCAAATCTTTATTTACTCTCTGTGCACTTTTGTGAGCCGGCTAGGAGATAGATTTTTCTGCATGAAGTATTTAATAGCTACAGAAGCTTCATCAGTATGTAGTCTGCAACTGCATCCAAATGCTTTAAGACAGCATCCACCCACCGGTCCTCCTCAGAAACTGCACCTCGGAGCGAGTGAGGAGCAGAGTGTCTGACGCAGCATGCGATCATTCACCTTGACTGCGTGAGCCACTCGCTCGGACTTGCCTCGGCGCAGCTGTCCGCACACACAGAGGCAGAGCACTCCGGCAGCCATGGTTTGAGTGGGACGTACTATCGATCCTGCTGAAATGATGGTTTCTAAAAGGGAGGCAGTAAGCATGTCTGCACGCCCCTCCTCCACTTTGGAGGGGCCCTGAGATATCACCGAGCTCAGCACATTGCACCATCACCGTATGGGGAAAATGGGATTTTCACAGGGAGACGAGCTGAGGGGAAGGTAATTCAAGTCGCCACGCTATGCTCCTCACCAAGGATGTAAAATGAGCCATGTTACCTTCAGACGCCTCACAGAGTGGACAAACAAGGTCATTTTAAAAAGTCCTATTAATTCCAGGCCTTGACATATGCACAAGTTCTGAAGTTAACAAGGAAGTGAAGAAAAGGAAGATGGTTAATTAGCACTTTCATCCACGCAGCTTTTAGTGTGCAATCAGGACAAGCGCCACTGTGTGAATTATTATTCTGAATAAGGTGTAACTGATGTGGAGTTTTGTGCAGACTGTGCGATGCTCTAAACCTCATCCAGAAGGTGAGTATTCAGAGGATCCACTAGATGGCAACACTGTCCTTGTGTTTCCCAACATTTGCGCATATGTTTGCTCTGACTTTCACATTATTAGGAAATTCTGTGCAGGCTGTTATAGCAGGTCCGCTTCCACTCCATTCATAGGTGGCATGCACTGTACAGGAGCTTTTCAGAGATGTGAAGCTACTGCACCCTTTGCGTAGCAGATGACGGTTGTATGAAGAGCATACATGTCATGTTTGGTACAAATCAGTCATCAGTCGACACGCACGACTTTCCTTGGGGGGGGTCAGTGTGTCAGTGAGTTGAGTATGATTTGCGACCTACTGAGCGACACTGACTGATGGCTCCGAGGACCGCAGCTTACCTCAAAATCATTAGCTCCTTTTTGAAGCTGTCCAAGTGAAAGACAGCCTGAAGGTCAAGGTGAAGAAGAAAATGCATCAGTATCGTCATGACGGTCATATGGTGTCTGTGCATACTTACTAACTGTGTTAATCGCCATCACTGTTACATATCCACGCATAAGGACAAAATATTACATCATAATTAAGTTCAACGATACACAAGTGAACACAAAAGCAGAAATATCCTATTATTCGTGTTTGGTGTAGCCATTATAAAGAAGTATTTAGACTGAATATAAAACCTCCAGCACATACATGTGAAAAATATGCCTTTCTTTTTCTGAAAAGTCTATAACAGCAAATATAAGCTCTGAATTAACAATAAAGGACTTGTCTACCCTCCTTTTTTTCACTCTCTGTTTCTGTCTCCTCTTTATGTCGTTAATGCTTCTCTTTTTCCAACTTGGAACTCATAGCATGCCAGCTCCGGCACTGTATAGCTACACAGATAATGTGGATAATAACATAAAATGAAAAGAAAAGAAAAAAAAAAGACTAAGAAGATGAGCCTATAGAGAGTCTACAGCGCTCCTCTTGGCAAAGTAAATGTGTTTGGCACAACAAAGCATTCAGACCGTGATTCTGCTTAATAAAACACCCAAACAGGACAAGAAAAAACAATAAAAGTGAATAAACAGTTGATGTGTGGGGTCCTACTTGACTTCTTATACTGGAACATTTCAGTAGGTTTTCCATTTACAGCAATGTGTAAATTTTGTTTTCAAGTCCATGATGAGGTGTATGATTGTTTAGTATCTACATATGGACTCACTGCCACTTTGTTAGGTACATGTTATTAGTACTGGATTGTTCTTCAGAGCTGCTTTACACCTGGTTTATGCTTCGGCAGGAAATCTACCTCATAAACTTCCATGTGTGATCACAATCATCTGTTGTCTACTTTTGGGAAACCTGGGTGAATTGTTGCTTCAGTTTTCTGTTCTTAGCTGACAGGATCTGCACCAGGTGTGGTGTTCTACTGCTGTAGCCCATCTGCTTTAAGGTCTGATGTGTTGTGTAAGATGCACTTCTGCACACCTTGGTTGTAATGAGTGGTTATATGATTTAATTTTCCCTTGCTATCATCTCAAACCAGTCTGACTATTGTACTCAACAAATATAGTTGCAAAGCTCGTGATGAGTGTAAATGCATTTGATAAATATTTTTATATTTGTACACATCTTTGACCACATGCACAAAAAATTTAAAATAATTTAACCCATGATACTGGACTGTAGGACCATTTAAAAAAAATACATATATCTTCGGATTCATTTTATGAAAAATACACCTTTTCACTATCTTAAGACGCCAGAAAGGTTAGCATAACAAAACAGTTCTCTAGAAAGTGTTCATATCAGCAGTGAAATGTATTAGAATCTGATATTATAATTGGGTTTACATCTTCACTTCGGATTAAATATCGGCACCGCATATTATTTTAGATTTTTCGTGAATACATTTATGGCCTAAAGAAAATCAGCATAAACTGCATTACCAACACGAAGCCATCTTTGCTGTAGCTGCAGCCGCTCTGTGGGGAGGTCCTAATCTGGTCTAGCAGCTGGGAGCGTTTGACCACGTGACGCGAGAGCTGCTAGAGAGCAGCCATCACCATTTCACCTAATTCATGCCCAGCCTGGGAAAAAAGGTAAGAGCACAAGGAAGAGGAAAACTACGATGGAGTAGCTGAAGCCGTGCCTGGTCTCATCCACTGTGCTGCCGCCTCACAACTTAACAAGGTGTGTTTGCCGTGTGCTTTTCCTCTTGTGTTTTTGTGCTTACTGTGTCGAAACGTTTGTTTCGCTTCTAGTGTTTCTCTTTACATCACATTTAAATATCTGATATAAAAAAAATAAAACAACGCCTGCAAAGCCTCCTCCCCCAGTTTAGACATAGCGACACAGTTTACTGGTTACTATCTTCGTCCCCCCCTTCTCTCTTTTATTAACATTAGCCATATTGTGTAGCTGCTTCAGCTAACGCCGACGGTTTTTGCTGTTTGTCGGATAACAAATGTTTCGCAGGCGGTCGAGTTTCAGGTAAACAAAGAAAAAAAAAAACCGAAGCTAAAGAAAGGCCAACCGTAAGAAACGGTTGACTCACGCGCTTCTTCTGTTTGTAGTTGCGCGTGGACGGTTCCACGAGCTCGGACCACACGGTCGCCAGGTCCATTTAAAACTATTAAGCCCAGGCTGCTTTTACGGTAGCTAGCATGGCAAAACTCTGAGGAATAAGTGTCCAGAAGGCCTACATACGCTCATTCACACCCTGCTGCTTCAGCTGCCAGCACGCTTTACTTTCACACAGTAAGTTTAGTTTTTATTCGGGCTGTTGTAGATGCGTGTTGGTACCAGTTTAGTCAAGGCCTGGAGGTAGAGGCACTATTGTTATACCTGGCTTCTCTTATGCTAATAGTCTGTCCTCAGTTTCAGAACGTGTGTGCTGTCTGTTTAAAGCTGTTTAGTTAGACATGAACCAATCAACAAAACCTGGATATTCTAACTTGAAAGGCGATCTTCATATGCCTGTGTAAGGTTGCATTAGCTATAGCGTTGTGCTAAATCGTGGTGATGACAAACTACAAAAAGTTAAAACTCAAAACAAAGCAGACTATATTAAATTCTTGAATGCACTCCTGTGCGACACAATGACTGTCTTTATTAAAGCTTGACCTGTATGTATTCAGGAAATCAGAAAAACAGGCTGTGGTTTAAGTTCAGGTGGGCCTGGTCTAAATTGAGCCTTACAATAGAAACAAGTGTCTTGATGCATGTTCAGTGATGTCCAGATGAACAGAATCAACTTTCCCGGATAGAAACAAATGTTTCCTTGGCTCAGGAAATCCGGCGAGGCCTGTCCTTCTGCATTTTAATCAGCTTCAAACCATTTGGGGGGCCCACGAACCCTAAACAAACCCAGGCTAGGATCCCAGCCCAAATACACCCCTCCACAAGCCGTCTTTTATACTCCCTGTGGGTATGTTTGTTTTGAAGTCCAAATGAAATCAGGGACGACTTCTTATTGTTCTTGCATTTTTGATTTGCCTGCTAATGTTGCATGCGTTGTAAGGTGGCCCTGTGCGGTGGGAGGGGGGGATGGTAAACTCCTGGCACAGAGAGTGTGCAAATTAACATGTTTCACTCTCCATGAATGCTGGACAGCCATCGAAAAAGAGATTGTTTACATTCAGATGCTGGCCACCCACTGCTTGCTTTTTCTTCCCTCCTTGCTTTCCAATCACTAAAGAGACATGACCCATTTAAATGGTTGTTTACTTGCATTAGAAGAAAGGCCAAAGCACTGCTCAATGAACTCTTGTCTACAATTCAATTAGAGTGGCCTTCCCTGCAGCACCATTTTCCACATTACACAATGCTCTCTACAGCTTTGCTGCAACATGGGCAGAAACGGGAAGCCCAGAAAGCTGCAGCTGTGACACCTGGGCCCACAAAAGTCACATATGTCTTTGGGATATTATTTCCAAACTAATCTTGCTACTGATTGCTTCTGGGCTTATTAAGGGAAACCTGCTTCATGCTGTAAAAAGAAAAACTAGTATGAAAATTAAATTTGAAGACATAAATTCTTCATTTTTCTTTAACAGTAATGAGAAGGTAGTCCATCAGGCTTTTATTGTCCAGTTTCTCTGCTGAAACTATTTCTGCCTCAAAAGAGCTCCTGTCCAGCTGTGCTTCTCTAAAACTTTTTTTAAAACCAGACATTTTATTACAGCTTTTCCTGTTGCCCTCTGACTAGACAGCAATATAATAGGAAATGGCTGGAGTTTTTCCTGTCTTTTTTTCCCCCTGTTTGTGGAGGTTGTGGGAATATTTCACTTTCACATTTGATGCGTCATGTTATCCTGTGGAGAATGCTGCTTTTTATGCTCTTTTAACATTTCCAAAGCCAGCACTATTAGAAGATTTAATCGCATTTGTAATGCCGCAGAGCAAAAACTCCTGTTGATTTTATTACATACATTTTGTTGCATTCAGGGTTGGCCTATCAGCCACTTGATAAATGGTCGAAATTGGCAACGTCAAGTTTTCGTGAGTTCTCAGATGTACTTTTCTTTTTCAAGAAATGTTGGTAAAGTAATGCATGAAATTGAGGACAACTAATCAAATAAGACTTGAATGTTTTTCATGTTGTTTGTGCAACGTAATCCCAAATTAAATTACTTAGCCAAAAGGAGAACACAATAACATGGGTGTTTACCACTTACACATGCAGAGCTATGTACACTGCATGGATCTGGAGCTATATTTTATCCAGACGGTTAAATTTATGTGAAAAAATCAAGTTTTGTCGGTCTGCACAACCACATCGAGCCACAGGCATAGTCGGATTATGTGGTTGTTTTTCTACATCTATAATAAATGAATTCAGTTAAGCAAAAATTCAAAGCTGATTATCACAGTTTATCTGCTGCAGTGTGATGAACGTTGACTTCTGGGTAAAATAAAACTGAAGCATACATTTGTGCTCATATCAAAAAGAGTTTTAAGCAGACACATTCCTAATAGTATAAAGTGATAACACCAATAGGATAAATTTCCTGTCATGGATTTTATGGGATGCTGCCATCTCGCCCAAACCTATATAGCCATTTGTTTTATAAGACCCTGAAGATGGCATCTATAATCTGTCGGTTATTAAATGTTGAGCTGTAGCTGTCCAAACTGCCACTTTAACTAGGTCAGCCTATTCTCTGTGACGAGTCTAATCCATTATACAAAATCGTTTCAATCTAGCAAATACACTGTTGACTAAGTGATGAGAACTCGTTGGTCTTGTCTTTCTTGGCTGGCTCAGCATAAGAACTGAAACTGTTGAACTGGTTTAAATGGGGGGGGCGGGACTCTGCCTTGGTCTCACTGTATGAAAGCTGAAGAGTTTTAAGTTAAAGATAAATGAATGGCAGTGATGTCTTTTGTTAAGGTTGTAGAAATGTGGCTGTGGTCAACAGATGCCTGCTTCCTGTTGTATGATGATGTTATCTTGTACTTGGTTTTATATCTTTGGTCATATGACAGTGCCTTCTTTATGTTAAATGCAGTCAGTCATGAGAGCAAAGTCACTCTTGAGGGTACATAAGACTTGCTGTTTTCCTTATACGGATCCTGATGATGTTTTGTTTTATCTAATGCTGTCATTGTCTTAAACAGATTAGTTTGAACTTTGTTCTGCTTTCATTTCCTCTGACCTCATCAGGTTGGCTTCCAGCTCGTCATCTGGCCTTGGCTGTCTGCATCTAACAAAGCAAAAGGACAAACCTGCATCTTAGGTGACCGCAGGACACTGGAATAGAGGGTCTGTGGCTGATTACTCCCCCCATTAGTCTTTGAGGAAGCGGGGGGAGGAAGAGGAGGAAGAACGAGCTGCTATATCTACCTGTAGCATGGGGCAGAAAGTCCCAGGTGGCATTAAAACCATCGATATGCGGGATCCAGCATTCAGCCCCCTGAAGTTGGAGCTACAGGCCCTGAATCACACTAAGCCATCACGACTGGATCTGCTGCTGGACATGCCACCCGCGAGCCTGGACATCCAGGTCCAACACTCGTGGAACAATGATGACCGCTCCCTCAACGTCTTCGTCAAAGATGACAACAAGCTGGTGTTCCACCGGCACCCTGTTGCGCAGAGCACGGACGCCATCCGGGGCCGTGTTGGCTACACAAGGGGACTGCATGTGTGGGAGATAAGCTGGGCCATGCGCCAAAGGGGTACACACGCTGTGGTCGGAGTGGCTACAAGTGACGCACCTCTACACTCAGTGGGCTACACAGCTTTGGTAGGAAGTAATGCTGAATCCTGGGGCTGGGACCTGTGCAGGAGTAAACTCTACCACGATGGCAAAAATCACCCAGCAAAACCCTACCCGGCCTTCCTTGAACCAGACGACACCTTCATAATACCAGACTCTCTCTTAGTAGTCTTGGACATGGATGAGGGGACTCTTGGTTATATAGTAGATGGACATTATTTAGGGGTGGCATTCAGAGGACTTAAAGGCAGGAAGCTGTACCCTGTGGTGAGTGCTGTGTGGGGACACTGTGAAATACGAATCCGGTACATAAATGGACTTGATCGTAAGTATGAAATTTAAATTAAATATTACTCCCGTTCAGATTGTCTGTCATGTTCAGCTGTGTCATTGTGATCTCTTGTTTACTGAGCTCACCTAACCAGTGGGAGGATTTATTGATGCAATAAAAAGAGGTTTAACAGTTAGGGCTTGTCCCAGTGTCTAAACAGGCCATGTTACCAAAGAGTAGCATTACTGTATTTGTGTGGCTACCTCTCTAAATGTTATGTAAAACAGTACATATATCATTACACAGTGTGTTATCTTGCTGTTCAGTCCAGATTACTTAGAAATTTATATATAGATGCCTCTCTGGCTTAATTTGCCTGATATCAGACATAAAATGGAAGTTAAATCACTATTAAAGTCTGACATTGCATCCACTCTGGCAGCAATAGGAAATGTCTCAGTTTTGGTAAACAATTTTGGATCACTCTAAAGTAGAAATGTAATATATTTATATATAAGTATGTGGTGTCTCTCTCTCTCTCTGTCTTTGTCTACTTCAGAAGAGGCACAAGCGCAGGTTGTCTTCAAATCACAGGGCTGGTGTTTCAATTCCTGGTCCCTTTGTAGAAATACAGAATCATCCTTAGACAAGCCACCAATGTCAAGCTGCTCAAAGTATCAGGCCCTGCATGGCAGCTTCTCGACCATTAGTGTGATTAAAAAGTAGTTACCAGTAGTCAGCTATCACTAAAAAGGTGTGGTATATGCTTAGTTCATTCATTTATTGACTCTTTTTTTGTTTGTTCAAAAGAAGGAGAAAGATTTGTAAACACTAAGTGCAAACAAAAGCAGTCAAAGGTAACATTTTTTTCAAAGGTAACAAAAGCAAAGACAGGAGAGTGAGGACTTGTGAGACAACAAATAAAAAGTTTCAGAAGTTCACTTTAAGCAGTTCTTTGTTTCAAATGAACTTTGACCAAAATTAATTTTGTGACAAGTAAACTACATTTTGCCCTCTTCATGGCCAGATTTTAAAGAGACGGGCAAATAAAAACTTAATTCCAAGCGTATCATAAGCTACATGTTGCATTGTAAGAGGAAATCTGTTTTATATTAAAATTGCAGGTTTCTCAGGTTAATAGAGTGCATAGCAAACTCCTGTCAAGTCCCAGAGCTCTCTCCATCAAGTTAACATCTGTCTGAGGTTGCCTTTGTCTTACTTTCAGTTTTTAATCCTCCCTCTTTGCCAGCTCAGAATGGGGATTTTTTTTTTCTTCAATGTTTTTGGTTTGGTACATTTTCTGTAGGTATTCTAGTTGTTCCGCTGTCTGCCATTTCACCTACATGGGGAAACCTACTAATGGGTATCGGGGAAAATGACAACACTGTCTTCGTGTTTTGGTTGTTCTGTCTACTTCATTTTCTTGGTAAAGGTACCCTGTGTTAGGCTTTGCAGATTTAGTCATTTTTCTAATCCGCATTTCTCAATTATGGATTAATGGTTATGCCTGAATGAGCGAATGGTATCATATTTGACAAAATCAGTTTCTTATGTATCCCTTGTCTGAGGTGTTGTCTTGAGATTACCTCAGACAGCTGTGTCCTGTGCTGAACTAGTGCATGAACAGACATGCTGCAAACTTCCCTTTCTTGTCATTGCCTGTACTTTGGCTTGCTTTTAATCAGAACCAGGTGATCCTTTATGTAAGTGTACAAAAAACAACATGCTAGTTGTCCCATCAGACAAATAATAAGAAATGACTCCAGTTGGATTAATCCCAGTTATTCCTTGGCTCATGAGGTTTCAGTGAGGAAAGATGGTGCTTATTGAAACATGTTGTACTACCCGGATGTCCCAAGTGTTCTGTGTTCATTAGATTTTTATGTTGAGCTCAGATCTCTTGACCTAGTTTCAGCCTGAATAAAAGAAACTGTCATATACATAAAAGCCTCTTTGAAGTTGATGATTTTTTTTTTTTTTTTAACTGTTGTATTTGGAGCAGGGAGATCTCTAATCTTAAGTAGTCTTGTTAAACGCACTTGGTATCATTATATGTAGTTAATCTTGTGACTTGATCCAATGTGCAGAGCTGCCACAGCAGCTGAAGTCCACACTTTTTGTTGTCTCAAACAAGTCCAAACCTGGAGAAAATACGTATACTAGAGTTGCAAAGTTGAGATGAGATAGCCTTTATTTGTCAGTTGCAGGTCTTTTGCCCATCTGTTCCGCACATACACATTTTATGTTCTACATTTTAAAATATGACAAAAACTGTAGTGTACCAGTATTTGGCACTGAAGACTTTTGTCTTTTAAATAAACTGAGACGGCGTATATGTTGTTGCTCACGAAGTGAAATGTAGGCAGTAAAGTTAAATAACCTAGAATCTTTGTATCAGAAACTTCATTCTCCTGCTGCTACCTCCATTACTCTTAAAAAAAACAAAAAATAAACAAATAAACAAAAAAAAAACTGCCTGTATTACCAGATGATTCTTATGGGACAGGCATGGTTGTGCATTGGTCATATGCAGTTTTGCATGCACTTATATATTGTAGCTGCTTACTGTCGTCAGAGGGCAGTGTCATAAATGTGGAACAACTTGTCTGTGGGCAACTCTTGTTTGCATCAGGCTTTCTGACAGATTCTTGACTTCTGCCTGCAGAAGTGGAATTGAGCTAGCCCTACAAAAGCCAAATATGTGATCAATAGATTATTTTTTTTTTTTTTTAAAGGAATATTTTAGATGCATTATGGTGTACTCTACTATTTAACTTGTGTAAGCTGTCATATAAACAGCTGAACTGCATTTGCAGTGTTCTTTTGTCCATGGGGCATGTGTGGATCCCAGATGTGTTAATACTGTGTTAGAAATCATCCATTTTATTTCAGAGTGCATGTTTTGATGGTGTGAAGTGCCTTTGAATATCTCAAGCCTAAAAAACTTAAGCTCAAATGTGGAACATCATAATGACTGATGTATGGAGACATAATTAGTTTTTGAGGGGGAAGGTTAGAGCTCAAAATTTGGCTACAGTCCACTGAACCTGCTGCCTTCTCTAGAGCAGCAGCCTCCGGTTAAAACAATGTTATTGGACATGACACGATATGCACGCTGCCTTTTTGCTCGACTTATACATGCTCCTGAAATTAGCTTCTGTCTCTGCAAATGCATAATTTTAACTTTATCACCCTCTTTCTCTCCCCCAGCTGAACCGCTCTCTCTGATGGACCTGTGTAGGCGTTCAGTGAGGGTGGCATTAGGAAGAGAGCGTCTGAGTGAAATCCATAGACTACCCCTGCCAGCCTCTCTCAAGAACTACCTGCTCTACCAATGACGCCGCCGACAGTCACAACATTCTGAGCACACCCTCATTTCTTTATGTTTCTCTGGGATCATTCTCGGGTTAAACCTGTTTGACAGCATTGCTCAAGCCTCCAGGACTGAATCAGCCTCATGATTCTATGAGTACGCTTCCATGTCAGTGGCTGGACTCCTTTTCAGTTTCTTATCTTGTTTTTAATGACTCTTTCTCAATTGTATTATCTAACTTTATCAAATCAGGAATCACTGAGCACTATGCACACGCTGATCCAGGCGATGCCCTGGCAGTCACCAGTTTGTAGGTTGCTGTGGTCAAGGTAGTTAAGTGGTCAGTACCTCTGCTGTGACCTCCAGACTTTCTGATTTATGCATTAATGGCTTGCAGGCTCAGAAATGTGATACGCTGTAGTACTAAAACACCTAGTGATGAATTGGCTCAGCAATGCATTGCCTGTATCTGACCACAAGGTGGCAGCACATATCAATCTGTAAAACAACTTAAATTGAGCATTATAACAGAATTGTTTTTAGAAATCAGAAGATTTTAAAAGTGGTAGTGGATTAGAAAAAGGAAAAAAAAAAAGTGCTCCAGACACAACACAGAAAAGAGATGCTTACCACTCCATAGAGAGCGTCTGTAGTGCAGTGCGGTTAGTGCACTGTGAGGCCCCTGAGCTGCTCTGACCTCTCACTGTGCTATCAGGTTTCTGTGATCTAAAAGGGCCGCATCACTAGCCATCAGGCATCCGACAGGAATGCGATCAGCAGTAATTTTAACAGAAATATAATGTCACTGTGATTATTTGTAGCATGCATCTGCAGGAATTGTTTTCTCAATAGAGTCACGTCTTTTTATCATTTATCACTCCTGCTTTCTTGTAGTGCAGTAGTTTTCAACCACATGCCGTTGAGGCCCAAGAGTTTTTTTGTTTTTGTTTTTTTTGTTTTTAAATCAGTCTCTTCATCGGATGACTTCACTGGTTTGCACAAATTAAGCCAGGTAATGGGGAAAACAAATGAAATAGCTACTTTAGTGTAACAGCTGACTGACTCTTGGGTCCCACTGGCTCATAGCTGAGAACCATTGATGTAGTGTTTGTGTTTATTACATTAAAAAAGAGGGGCAAGGGGAGTTTGAGGTAATGGGCTATGTAGATGCCTGAATTCACAAGCTAAAGTTTTAAGGCACTGTACTGAGATAAAAAATGACAATCTTCAACGTGCTGCACAAATGTAATAAAAGGTCAAATTGCCAACGCAAATATCATAGACCTGTTGTCGCTAGTATTTTTAAATGTGCAAATGTGACACACATTCAGGAAGCAGCTGAACGTGGACACACTTCACTTTTCCTTGCTTGCAGCTTCCTTTTTTATTTGTACTTCTTGTTGTAGATTTGTTTGTAAGTATCTATTAAAGATGATTTCAAATTATATAGTGTGCATTGTTTTAACTGCAGCCAAAGCAGTACAATCTCCTGTACAAACTCCCTGGCTGTGTTCACAGTATGGAAACTACATTAGAAGTACTGTAACTAATGGTCATTATTAGGTCTCTTTACTTTAATAATTCTTTAAAAAAATTTTTAATTTTTAAAAAAATTGTTTTTTTAAGAATGAGACCGTTTTAACACTTAGATGACAGAGTACTGAGATTTGCTGTCTCCAACTCATTTGATGGAGATTAACCATTAAAATAAAGGGAGCAGAGATGGTGTCATTATAAACTGAAGTAGAGTTGTTTAGTTATTCCTATCTAAAATATAATGGATTTGTAAATAAATCATTCAGTCATTTTGGAATAGCTTTGTCACTGGATGCTTAAGGAAAGAATAGGAAACAAACGGATGCTACATTACCATCATCCTCCCACACAGGTGTTTTCACTGTTTGGTCTCAGTGTGTGGAGCAGTGCGTGGGTGTGTCCACTGAGTCTATGTTTGGACCTGTTTTTCTGACATGAAACAGGTAATTGTGTTACTAATCACAATAATTAATGTTTTGTTCCTAAACAACAGAACCTTCATTTATGTCATTAATTAGGGTTTCTCTGTTTAATGTTAACATAGCTGCTGTGACTCCAATTACTGAAATGACTTGCAGATATGAAAGAACACTTATGTCCTCCCAGTTAGATTTGAGTATTCCATTGATCCTATACTTTTTATGCCTAGTAGGTAAAAATACTACAAGCGGCAAATTTGATTGTATTCTTATGTGCTGGCTTTCAGATGGGACTGATTTTAGTGAACAGGTAGGAAAACATGAGTGTATATAATGACATTAATAATGGCTGAATTCCATTTCGCTGATTCAGAGAGAAGTAGTTGTGTGTTGAGCTAATGTCACACTGCGATGGCTTCCTGGGCGACATGGATATCACGAGCCTTTATTAATGATATTAATTACAAATGACTGCATCAAGGCTAAAGATTAAGAGTATTTTTGTTTGTGTATTTCTTTGTTTTTGTCTTTGTTTTTGTGGCAGGAAGTGTTGCACTCTAGTACTAAGTAAACAGACTTTTGTGACCTCACTGGACCAGATGTGAAGTCTTATCAGCCGGATAAATGGAAATCACCTGTGTGGAACAACAAGAAAAACAAGTTTACTTGTGTAAGCTTTCAACAACGAGGCAATTCAAGATATGAGCTAAGATAAAAAAAAGAGTGTTTAAAAAGTTTTTAATCTTGAAGTTAAACTGAAGATTAATAGTTAAATTAACATTGTACACTATGACAATCCAATGCTAGATAAGAAGAAGAAGGTTTGTTCTGCATAACCTGAGAGATCCAGAAACTGACTCATGGATTGTCTAAGTTCTTAGAAAACAGGATGCCATTATAAGGATCTGAGACACTGGCTCATGTGATCCACTGTCCTGTCTTTAGTGAGAATGCTGCCACAGCTCAACACTGGACTTTTGGTAGAATCCAGCTCATCCACACACACATACATACTGTATATCAGCGGTTTCCAACCTTTTTTGCGCCACGGACCGGTTTATTCCTGACAATATTTTCATGGACCAGCGTTTAAGGTGTCGCGGATAAATATAACAAAATAAAACTAGTACCGGTACCGAAAAAAAGAAAATTTATTCATAACACACGTGAAAAGACCCAGGAAAACAGAGTAAACGATAAAAACGATAACAAAATAATGCTGAAAACCGATAAAAACCCTGAAAACTATACATTTCACACCTGAGCCTCAACTCTCGCGGCCCGGTACCGGTCCGAGGCCCGGGGGTTGGGGACCGCTGCTGTATATGATAAACCATGGGGGACATCTTAAGCTTCTCCTAAAATTTGCATTTAAAGCTAAGTTACTGAGCTGATTTATTTGAAAGATTTTAGCCATACTATACAAAGACCATGGGGAACATTAGCTTTTACAAACTGGATCCTTTGACCCACAACTTTTAGGTACATAAATAGCACGAGGTCTTCTGAATGTCAGTGAGATGCAGAGCCACATTTTGTGGCTCCTGACACTGCATGTCCTACCACATTTCACAGCCTTTATTTTATTCCTCATATAATAAATACCAATTAAGAAATATATAGGTGCTGGTTTACAAGTTTAAAAAAAAGGTAAACAAACACACTCGGAGTGCTTTAAATGGTAATGGGTAAAACCAGTAAAGTCGGGAGCAGGCAGTGGTGGGATGGGTGTGGGTGGGATTTAACTTTCAAGACTGCATCAGTCTCCGAGGCCTGTGACCGTTTCTTTGACGCACAAACCGAGACCCTCCAGTGCATGAAGAGGTTTTAATTTAATTTAATTTTTTTTATACAGAACATACCTTATTAAGCAGCTCTTTTAGCAACAAAAGAAGACTGATTTGTGCTTAGAATGCTTAGAAATGCTAGAAATGTTAGTGTGATAGTGAACAACCTGTTTTAAAGATTAAAGTAAAATTGATTAGAAAAACCTGAAATAAAGAAATCAAAGCAAACATGGGTTTTATAGCTATGAACAGCCACACCAAATATGCATTTATTGCAACTGGTCACTTGATGTCAGCATTCGCAGTACTTAACTAACCATAAAAACAGTTGGTGGTTTTGATTTTTTTTTAAAAAACTTCTCTAATGAGACTCATTCTAATTCAAAGTATCAGATTGCACAACCCTTTTAAAACTACCTGTCAAAGTGGGTAGGCCAGAAGATGATTTATAGGACATGAAAGAGGAAAAACAAAACGCTCCTACGCAAATGTGTTCCTGTGTTCCTGCACTTTGGACTGAATCTATGCTTGTGCAATGAAAACTGATTAATCTAACTTCTCTGGGCCCCAACTGTGAAACGGTAACAGACCTAAAAAAACTAAGGCTTTCCAATAAATTCAGCATAGTAAAAATATATTTGTCTGTGAAATTAGACGTAGGAAGTGACATGATCTCCAGGGCACCTTGTGCCAGAGGCTGCCTCATTTTCTTCCAGTCAAAGTTAGCATGATTTGTTGATAACCCAAATGAAATAATAATACATATAAGTAAATAATAATAAGAAGACTAAAAAAACATGGAAATAGCAAGTATAAGCTAAGTTCCAGTGTCAGTGCTCTCACATCAATAACAAAAACATGTCAATACAGGTTTGCAAAAGCAATTTAAAACATGACAAAATGTGCCAGTGAGTCTGGTTTGACGACGTTGCGGCAGAGAGACAAATGTTGTTGCACAGACAAACAGCCCGCAAGGTGCAAAACAAGGTTACAAACTCTCTCTGCTACCTGTCCTCAGTGTAAGAACAGCTGCAGTAAAGTATTACTGCACACTATAACATGGGTGGATGGCTCATGCCACAACGCTGCATATCTATAGTATACAGCCATTAAGTGATATTTTGTCTTGAGTTAACTCAGAGGTCTTCCTGTTGATAAAGACTTGTTGTTTTTACTTTTTATATCCCTCTTTCCAGGCTCGTTACAGGCACATGTGCAGAAGCTTGAGGTAGCAAATGTTAGATAATTGGTCTGTGATATGTTTACAGATTAGCATGTTCGGTATTTCTGTCTTATGCCTTGCTTCTATACTGACTTTGATTCCTCTTTTTTTCAGAGCATACCTCCACCTATGCACCCACTAAAGAGTTGGTTTGAGTCATAAACTATATGAAGAGCAAAAGTAACACAAAAGTGTTTTTGTTGGAGTCAGGAGGCATCGATTTCTGCTGTTGATGCCAGTAGTAGGACCAGTACTTATGTAATAATAATTTGAATAATAATAACTTGAAACAAGCAAAGGCGCAGGGAGGGCGAACACATGGGCCTACGTCACGGACAACACCCACCAGCCCGCCCTCTGACGTCAGCACGACCGGCTCTTCAGGTCACCCTGTCGCTCCACTAAGCCTGTAGAGGGACGCAGGAAGACGAACAGGAACAGACTGGGAACATAAAACCATAGCAGTGTGTTCTCCTCGGTACAAGCGCGACTTTGTTCGAAAAAGTGATAAAAATATGTTGGACTTCTGAAAACAAAGAAAAATATGGCACAAAAAGACACGCTGCTGCATCTCTTCGCCGGGGGGTAAGTCTCATTAATGCTTTCGCTTCAAATTCACGGTATTAATAGCTCACATGTTAATACAACACGAGAAGCTTGGGCAACGTGTTACTTAATAGCTATATAACTACTTTAAACATGATTAATTTAAGGCATTTGTTATATGTGAGAGCCCACAGCCACAACATGCTGAAACAGAAACGGGAGCTAGCTCGTGTCGGTACTTCGTGACCATTTAATTATAGTCGGACACGTTTCTATTTTCACTTCAGCGGTGGGGCTTTTTGTGTCTTTTAGTAACTACATAAAAGAGGCGAGCAACGTTTGTGTTACCAATCCATATCTTAGACTAATAATCCAGGTAACGCCGCGGTGAACAATGAAAACCCCGGCTTTTATTCCCGTGGGTGAGCTAGCGTGCAGAAGTTTGCTAATGCCGGTTAGCTACCGTTAGTTAGCATTAGGATGTTAAAACGTTTGGAATTGTGGGATGTCGTAATATTTTTGAGGATGATAACATCGTGTTTAAAATTTTACACTGTGTAAAAACTAACATTGTGAAGCGTGTGTCGATATTGTGAAGTTGCGGCTATATGTAAGCGTGTCGTCGCGTTTGTGACGCCTGTGGTGCAGTCACGAGAGGAGAGCCTTTAGCTCTGTCATGTCCTTCTGTGCTATGTAATCCTGAAAAGCTGGACATACATCAATACTAGCGATGCCAGCACCAGCTGTTCAAATTCTGAGTATTTTTTTGTAATTAGGCTGATAATATTTAAGATTGAGAAGCCGTGTAGCATCGGCTTAGTGTTAAGGTCGCGTGTAACATCATTGGCTTGTTTTTTTAATGACGCCATTTTCCCCTTGAAATTGTTACGGCTGGCCTTAAGGGTATTTACTGATCTTGGCTTGTGAAATGCCCAGTGATACACATGTGGTCTTGAAAACACAATGAAAATTGAATTTACATTAGACATTATACATTAAAGTGGGGATGCCGGCTGAGCTTTTAAGCCAGCCTTTTCTGTTTAAAGTCGAGCTGGTAATATCAACTGTGCGCACTGTTCTATCCATTTCCCTGGGTGGCTCATCTTTGTGGTTATGATCGAAGCAGCTCTCCAACGCTTTATTTCAACAGGGTTGCGTGTATGTGTGTGTTTGTTGATTACGTAACGTCTACCTATGCAAGAGTAGATTTTTCTGTGCAACCCCAACAGGGGAGGATGAATGATTAGTGAACAGAGAATGCACAACTGGGTCAGGGGTTACTTTTGCTAAGATGTTTGACTCTGTCCTTCAGACACAGAGAAGCTTAATCTAATCTCTTCTAGACTTCTAAGCTTGTCAATGACAAGGTTACACGTTTAATAAAGCTGCACCAGAGAATGCTATAAAGACCTAAATAAATAGTTTGTGCAGAAATTAATGAGAATACTGTGTGCACTTTTCCAAGTGTAATTAAACAGTCTGAGCTGTAAAACTCCTTTGCCAGATGTGTCGGGTTAACGCACAGTGTTTCCACAGCAGACTAAATGACCTGTTCTTTGACCGTAGATGTTCATTGCACTTGGCCCAGTAAGCTCTTAAGCTGTTTTTATTATAAAAACACTCTACTCAGTCAAAGTATGGCCAAAAAAAATAGACTCTCACTACTCTAAGCAGGTTGGCTGTCATTTAATAGATGGACTGAGGAAGTATCACCTTCTCTGCTCTGCAAAATATTAAACGTCCTAAGGCCAATAATCCTGATTTTTCTATGTGCAGGTGTAGTGGTACAATGGGAGCCATCGTGACCTGTCCCCTGGAGGTGTTGAAGACACGGCTGCAGTCCTCAGGCCTCACCCTCCGGCCTGTCTTCCAGGTTCAACTTGGCACCCTGAGTGGCACGGGGGTTATCCGACCAGGGGGTGTCACACCTGGACTGCTGCAGGTCCTAAGGTAAGATGTTTGTGTTGTTGTCAGGCAAATGGAGCTGCAGCAACCTGTCTGAGCCATTCCCTGCGGCATTTGAATTTCCCTACCTGCAAATTAGGACAGTGTGTTCCTTTGTGACGCGTTGGGTACTTTATTATTATTTGTGTTGGCACACAACTGTTGTGTATTTAGGCTTGCCTGACCTGTCGATGTAAAGTGTTTGTGTGGTAATGTTTGAGTCAAATAGTTGTATAAACTCCTGTGAGGTTCTTATGTGGTCTGTGGAAGTGGGTTGGGAGGCTGTCATTTGCTTTCTGCTTTCGTAGTCTTAAAACGATGCCTCTAATCCTGTCCTATATTAAGTGGGGATTAGGGGCACTGTATCCTGCTCCTATCAACTCCATTTTACCAGCTTTTTGAAGAGACAGAACAGTCCTTTTCTATGAAGCTTTAAGATATGGATAAAACCAGTCTTTATGGCGTCCATTAAAGTGGTCCTTTAATGAATATGCTTGAGGCTGGGAAAGACTAGAAGCAGTTCCAGTGGGGAGGTTTTAACCACAGTGCCATCAACTTTATATAACACTCCGAGGACTGAACAGGTCGAGACTGGTGTCGCCCTCAGCAGTAGGCTATAAAAACTGCGTATTCTGTAAGACATAAACATCTCTTCTCACTGAGTAGAGGTTTTGAGTGTTAATGAGAGGAGTGGAATGCATGGACCCTGCTTGATTGACTAGGTTTACATTACAGAAAATAACCCACACTGAAGTTGTAGCCTCCCTCTTTGGTCAGTCCCACACAGAGTAGACTGTCACATAGAGATCAAATTTCCTTCAAAGAGTTTAAAAAAAACACTGGGAACACCGTCGACGTGACAAGTGAAACGCTGTCAGATGGACTGGGTTCAGTACCAGCTCAAGTGAACTGGGCTGGTGTAACACTCAGAGCGATTGCAGGATCACGATTGCAGCTATCAGATTAAATCCCCTAATAGAACCTGGAACAACCCTGCACAGACACTTGCTGCAGCAAATATGGAGACAGTTTAACATGTGTGGCAGTGCAAGGTTTTTTTTTTTTTTTGTTTTGTTTTTTTTTTAAAGGTCATTCAATAAATCTGTCTTTAATGTCTGGTGGTCCTTTGCTTCTGTTTTAGATCCATTCTTGAAAAAGAGGGACCAAGATCTCTTTTCCGTGGACTGGGTCCGAACCTTGTGGGTGTTGCCCCTTCAAGGTACAATGAATTCAATGTTAACCGTTCACATGTTAGTGGCTCTTTTTCTTTTTTCTTTTTCATCTGTCACCACATTCTTTCCATTTTTTTTATTTTATTTTAAAGTCTCAACAAAAAGTTTCTGTATTAGTGATACTTCCTGTTGGCAGCTAAACGCACAATGAGATGTTTTCTTTTTCAGAAACAATAAACAAAGCAGAGGAAGTAAAATGGAGCAATTATTTCTGAGTTTGCAGTTTTTAATGAGCATAGACACTTCAGAGTGTTTTAAACCACAACTTCTAACCAAAAACAAAAAGGAGGAGACCCTGCTTATGTTTCTCTTCTCGTGGTTGAAAACAAACTGTCTATAAACAGGAAGCCGTTATCATGCCAACAACTTCCGAGTCTGTCTGCCCCCTGCCTCGGTTTCGTGACTGAGCTGTTTTGCTCATCTGGGCGGGCTGCCTATACATTAGTAATTGTTTAAACTCTAGATAAATGGGCTTCTGTGAATGAGGTTTGGTATTAACAGATGCTGTGGCGAGAATATGTTGATATTGTTGGCTGTGAAACAACATGCCATTTGTTCTATTTTTAGTGTCAGCAAAGAGTCAGTACTTCTTCCTGTTTCCCCGGAGCTGATAGTGTTGAATGTAAACTTTGCTACACAACAGCAATAAAAGTGTGAAATGAATCGTCATAATACTTATGCCCTAAAAGCCGATTAGACTTTGGGACTATGTTAAAGTGAAAAAGGTTATTGATTAGTACAGGTACTTTTCCCTGTTGGTTAATTAGTAACCACAGGATTATCCTTTGGTCAGTAGTTCCACTGTCTCTCCACTCTTCAGGCCAGCTGATATTCAGAGCAGCTCTGTGGGCATATGTTGTGCCCAGTGCTTATTCAGCTCGTTCTGGTGCAATGACTGTGTGTTCCAGAAGCCAAGCAGAGAGGGCAGGGAACAGATTGCTCTGGATGCGCACTGTCAAAGGCTCACAGCAGCCTGAATGGAGTCATTACATAATTGTTATGAAACCACATTTACTTTTCTTAAAAAAAAAGGCATCCATAAATAAGCACGTTGATGCCTCTGTGCAGAGTTCTTAACAGTCTGTGTTTCTGTGTTTTTTAGAGCCATCTACTTTGCTGCATACTCGAAATCTAAAGAGCTGTTCAATGGGCTGTTTGTCCCTAATAGTGGATTGGTACACATGTCATCTGCTGGTGTTGCAGGTGAGACTTCTAAATTTGACATGCGTGTCATTAACATTAGTAAAATGTAACGCACTTCAGTTCTGTGCAAAAATGTTATCACTTATATTTGTATATCATGTGGACAGCTTCATCATTGGCTGCTGTTATGGGATCACTTTCATATATTATTGTCCAGGGATAATACTGAATATCCTCATTTTGCTCCTATTTTCAGCTTTTGTTACCAACTCTCTGATGAACCCCATCTGGATGGTCAAGACCAGGATGCAGCTGGAGAAAAAGTAGGTGTACAGTTCATTTCTTCTATCTCGTATGTATAAGATTTATTTAGTTTTTCTTTAGACACCGTAGTGTTCAGTTTCAGATCTGTGTAAAACGGTCTGGCCTATTCCAGAGTCTCAGTGGGTATGAATGTACTCCATATACCGTGACCTTAACAGAAACCTTTAAATTGAGCCTACCTTCTTGGTACTGTCCTTGGGTTCTGCAGTGCACGAGGCTGAGTGTGTGACCCAGCTCCATAAATACACACTGCTGACGCACTGACCTGCACGCAGAAGAGGAGTCCATATTTGCATTGCCAAGTACAGGGCAGTAGTATCATGTGAGGTCACAGGAGCAGGTCTGTTCAGGCTGTCTTTGAAGAGAAAACTCATATCTTGTAACACAAAGAGCAGCTTGTTGAAGGAGGGTTTAATAACTTAAAGCAACATTCAGTCAAGGTTAGACCAGCTGCTTGTTCATCCCAATAAGGAAACTCGATGATGCTTCAGTGTACAGTTGACTAAGCATTCACACAATAAGAAAATTGTTCTTTTGTAACTTTACATTATGACTTCAACTTTTTATTTATTCCAGTTCTTGGCCTCTGGTGTCTTGTGATACTTGTAACGGATGACTAAAAAAACCATGATTGTTCCATTAACCCCTTCACCACATGTGATTTTTGTCACTAATGAGCATGTCTTAACTTTTCAGAGCCAGAGGAGAGAAGAAGATGAATGCACTGCAGTGTGCTCGATATGTTTACAAAACAGAGGGAGTCCGGGGCTTCTACCGTGGCCTGACTGCGTCCTACGCTGGCATTTCAGAAACAATGATCTGCTTCCTCATCTATGAGACACTGAAGAAACAACTCGCCAAGAGGCAGTTCAGCTCGCCTAACGGTGAAAAGGAGAAAGGAGCGTCAGACTTCCTCAGCCTCATGATGGCAGCTGCTTTTTCAAAGGGTTGTGCATCCTGCATAGCCTACCCACACGGTAAACACACACACACCCACACCCATTGTTTACCTATTACAACATAACTAACGTCAGAGAAGAGGAAACTTAATAGTTAACCTTTTCCAATTCTTCTTGTGTGTCCCCACAGAGGTCATTCGGACAAGGCTGCGCGAGGAAGGCAGCAAGTACAAGTATTTTTTCCAGACAGGGAGGTTAATAGCAGTGGAAGAAGGCTATGCAGCTTTTTATAGAGGACTCGTTCCACAGCTAATTAGGCAAATCCCTAACACAGCCATCGTCCTCTCCACATATGAACTCATTGTCCATCTGCTGGGAGACTCCAAGTAAAGACATGTTTGAAACTGGGGATTTTCCTGACGAACTGTGGATGTCACGCAGAACCCAAAGCACACTGGGCCTATAGACTTTTGAAAATGCAGCACATAGTTTTTTTTTTGATGTGGTGCTACAAAGACTCTCAAGATGGAACTAAAGCAGGTTGTACTGTCGTCCAAAGAGCTAAACACAACATTTTATTGACATATTGTTAGCTTGTTAAAAATACACAAGAGGTCATGGTACTCATTGAACCTCCAAACCTGTGGAAAAAGGTCATCTTCTCTGAGGACTAACTTTAAGTTAATTAAATTATTTTTGTTCTGTTATTGTTTTTGGATCGTGTTTGTTTCCTTGTATCAGTGGAAATTCCACCAGCATGCACGATTTGACAGGTTTGAAGGAATATTATTGAGAAGCACTGAAAAGTGCAGTTCTAGATTATTTTCGGTTCTTGTTATACTTTGCCACAATCTGCTGGGTTTAAAGTTTAAGTTAACAGAGAAATGTATCATATTTTTTCATTAATATATTACACATATACAGACTTAACTGTATGTTTTCTTTTGTGGAAAAGAGAAAATAGGCACCTTTTGCAATATAATGAAAACATGGATGGTTAGTTGACCAGTGGCTCAATAAAATGCATCAGTTGGCTGACAAAATAGTTGTGTTGTAAAAATCTGCCTTATCTGTTAACGAGGATAAAGCATGAAGTATGAGCATTTTTCTGCGCAACGATACAAAAAAATCCCTCAAACTAAGTGGACTGAACGAGGCACTGAGCCGACTACGAGTAAACACGAAAGTGTCGCTTTATTTAGTCTACCCTGTGTGCGATCATCTTGTGTTTTATTGTCTACGTGTCTGAGTAAAGCCTGATGTTGTGTATGTGTTCATCCATAACAATGGCCAAAAAGCGTCACTGGTGTTGACTAATCAGCCAGTGAGACTGTTCTGTGTGATGATAGATCTAAGCAGTGGTTCTCAAACTGTGATGGGGAACAAATGCGAGTGGGTACACAGAGAACCTGGGGAGAAATAAACAAGTTTGTTTTTAATTCAATCTGGGCAGTTTTTACATTTTAGGTTTTTTTTTAATTGTTATTGACTGCCAAAAATTCTAGTGTGTGAACAGAACAAGTTTGAGAACCACCAGTTTAGGGGAAGTCTGCATGCATGTGGTTTTTGGGTTTTTTGTTCTAGTTTAGTTCCCAGAGTGTGTTTGCTTGTTTCACTTTTGAAGGTGTTTAGTTTTATTTATTTTTATATTATAAAAATGAGAGCGTTTAACGAGCATGTTAAAGACATTCAGAACAGATGTTGAAACACAAATAAAGCACTACTTAAAGGCAGTGAAATTTAAGTCATGTACACATCAAGATGTTTACCACAGCCTCATTGGGCTGGATAAATAAATTGACCAAAGAGAGAAATTCATGTCATCAAACTATAGCTTTTATTTAATTTCAGAGAACTCAAATTGGATTTTTAGTAAAAGTACATTCAGTGTAAAAGCAGAGCAGATGTTTGTGGGTTCAGGCTGATCACTGCTCCAGGGAATGGGAAATATCCAGTAGAAAACATGGGTAACGTATTAGCTGCAGGTGTACGAGTACCTATTTTGGAAACTGCAGTGTAACAGAAATGGCCCATTTTTGTAAACAGGACACAGATCAGAGAAGTTGTGAAATACTTAATAGCCATCAGCTGTGAGCAGCCTGCTTGTTACGGCTGGTATGATGATGGTACTGCACTCTGGTCACAGAATTATCAGTGACTGCGAAGTTCAAGCCTAGTGCCTAAAAGAGTTCAACTTTTAATTGAAAAATAACCATCAGGGTTAGTTTAAGGCCAGAATGACTGAGCTGGTGGTTGCTGCAGTCCCTCTACATATGTGAGAGACAGACATTTCCAGCAGAGCTTTTACAACTATTGACTTTTTTAAGAGTCAGCTTAATGTGTGAAACGTGTGTGCTCCTTCCCCATACATCACCCATTATCATGAGATATCATTTCCAAAAAATGGCATGTTTATTATTGAATAATAACAGGCTTTTATATCTCTTTATCAACATAGACAAAGGGTATTGTTTCAAAATGAAAGCAAATATTGACTTACCTTACCTTTTTATTTTTAGAGTCCACACAGGCTTCAAAAATAATTGAGTAAGGTGGCCTTGACTGCCATGTTGCATTTGGACTACATGACAACTGCCATCGCAAATTCTTGATTGGATGAAGTTCATTTCAAGGTCATTTTAAGCCTCTACAAGTAGTTTTGGATCTGCTTTGGCTTTAGCTCTGTTTATATCTGCATGTGCTGGGATGGGGTTGTCATGTGTGGGGGACAAAACCACAGCCTCATCATCTAAGACATCTCGTGAAATGAAAGAAAAATGCCATAAAAGCAGGTATTTGTTAGTCACACGTTTTGGGAAACCATCTGAGTGCTCAGTGGTGAATCATCAAGAACTTGTCCTTTCTGCTGCATTTTGTTTTAGTTGATTCACTCACATGGCCCTCTCCAACCAGCACAAACAGGTTTCTGACCAAAGGACTGCGGCTAAGGCTGTCATGTGGAATTCCCATTCTAGGAAACGTATACAGGGTGTGACTTCCTGATAGGTCACCCTTTTATAAAGGCTTTAAAAACTGTTTTTATATTTACTAGTAAAGCCCTTGGTAACTCACGATTATTTAAGTTAATATTTAAATTTGAGAGAGAGGGAGTTGCTCTAGCTCTGTTTTGCATTTTATCTCTCAAATACACAGAGCAATGAAAAAGTATTTTCTCCCTTCCTGATTTCTTTAAAAATCTTTCTCACAATTAACAAATTTTAATATTAGTAAAAAATAAGCAGAGTAAATAGAAAACGTAGTGTGCAACCTGACAACGTGATGCAGATCTCCCAAAGCAACATATCATATATCATATAAAAATGATAAAATCTGATTGAGTTGCTTTGCAATGACCTTAAACAGGTCTTCATGCTCGAAAACTGTCCAGTGAGGCTGAATTAAAACAACTGCAAAGATCCACAGTGATGTGAAAAACAAATACTTGATTGCAGTTCTTGCTCCCATGGGTGCCAAACCGTTATTAGACTTAGGGAACAATTATTTTTATTTCACACAGGGCCAGGTAGGTTTGCATTTCTTTTTTTCCCCCCTTAATAAATGAAACCATCATCTAAAAACTACATTTTGGATTTACTCTGGTTATCTTTGTCTAATACTACAATTTGTTTCGTGATCTGAAACAAGAGGCCAAATACTGTTTCACATCATTATATATACACACAAGAGGTAAGAGACTGTCAACAACATGTCAAACTTAGACGCAGATGAGCTACAGCAGCAGCAGACCACACTGGGTGCCACTCCTGTCAGCTAATTAACAGGAAACTAAGGCTACAGTTTGCATGGACTCTCTAAATTGGTACAACAGAAGACTGGAAACCTGAAAATCTGCTGTCACATTAAACCAAATTTTGTGTTTTGTATGTACTGTGATAGTACAGAGCCTGGCATTTCCAGGTATCTCTACAGCTATGAGTGGGTGGTTTGATCCAAATATCCATAGTATCAATATCAACATGGGCATTGCAACTAGATCGTTACACATTCACACACACTTCAATTTCAAAATGAAGGGAGATGCCTGCTGTGCTCTATTGTGTTTTGTAGTGTGCGATCATATGACTCAACAGTGCTGAGCAGACAGTGAGTGAGAGCATGATGGCAGGAAAAAAAGGAGACTCCTGTGGAATTATTTTGTGGCTGTAAATGAAAACACAGCAGACAGTGATGCGTGCAGGAAGGATTTTTTCTGCTATGACAACATTTTATACAAACATGAAAAACTGTGAAAATAAGAACTCGGAGCAGAAAACAGAAAATGAAGAGACGAGGAGGAAAAATACCCTTAGCACACTGGCACTGTCCTTCCAGAGAGGAAACGAAGATCCAGGAAACTTATAGCTGTGGTCAGAAGTTTGCATATTCTCATGAGCATGAATATCATGTTAATTTTGGGCTTTTAATGATTTCTTTGAACTGTTTTTTTCCAGGGTGGAATGATTGTACAGCAAACATCTTTAATGACTTTAAAAAACATGAACTGGGTGCAAAGTACAAATTAATTTGGAATTTTCTCCAAAGTATACATACAGGCTCAAGTATATACATACATTCCCACTAATAGTGTGTGAATGTGTGTGTGAATGGGTGGATGACTGGATATGTAAAGCGCTTTGGGGTCCTTAGGGACTAGTAAAGCGCTATATAAATACAGGCCATTTACCATTTTTACCATTTAATATTTAGTTGACATGTTGCACCTCAACCAGATTCATTTTGTAGTCACCAACAAGCTTCTGCCATACTTTTGGCTTGATAATTGATTGCTCTTATTGGCAGAATTGGTAGAGTTTATTTGAACTGGTTGGTTTCCTGGAACAGACTCTGCTTTTAAGTGTAGTCCATATATTTTTTAACAAGGTTGAGGTCGAAGCTTGGGAAGGTCAGTCTAAAAGCTTCATGTTAACCTGCGTCAGCCTTTCCAAAACCAGTTTTGATGTGTGTTTGGGAATTTGGAGGTAGTCGTCCTCCATCATTCTATCCACATTGTCCAATTTACCAGTCCCACTGGCAGCAAAACAGCCGCAGAGCACGATGCTACCACCACCGTGCTTGACAAATGATACAATGTTCTTATGTTTGAAAGCCTCACCTTTACCTTACATATTTTTTTTAATTGTGGCCAAATAATTTTTGTCAGCAAATTTCAGTGGCGCTTGAAGGCATCAATTTGGAGCAGGTGATCCTTTTTTCTTCTCAGCAAAGTGAAACTTTCTTCACTGTGGACAGAGACTTCTGGTGTTCCAGCAATTTCCAGTTCATGGCAGGATTGAGCTTTGGTTGTTCCTGAACATCCTAACCAATTTCCTTTCATCTGAGGGTGACAGTTAGGGCCTTCTTCCAGAACTTGGCAACGTGGTGACACATCTGAATAACTTGTACTTATGCACAGTTTTTTTGAACTGATGACCTTAGAATCTGCAGTTGTTTGGAAATGACTCCAAGAGACCTTCCCAACATATGTAAATCTATAATTCCTTGGACTTTGCCATTGTTCTCAATATTGGTCAGTCCAGTGACTGACCATTTGTAGTAAATCCTAATCACTAACAATAATATAATAACGCTTGGTCTTGTCAATTCAAAAGACACTGTAGAACCTTCAGCACCACTTATTAAAAGACTTAAGTGAGTAATGTACATATTAAAATCTGCTTGTACATTTTGGACCCTTAAAGATGAAAGAAAATCCAAAATAAAATCAAACGTGTGCACTCAATTCTGGTTTTTAAAGTAAAGTAATGGTGTATGCTGCACAATCAATCCATCCTGGAAAAAAGAACAGGGATGAATGCCCATTATGACTGTTAAATCAATGGGAAAGCAAAAATCCAAATATGTAGTGGTCATTAAAACGTATTGATTTTTAGCATATTAGTGATGCATTCATGCTATAAATCCTGACACCGTGCTTTACCCCACAAATTCCGCCTTCATAAGTTAAAAGTATCGGTATCTGTACTTGGTGATAATGGTTTTTGCAGTCCACCACTTCCAAAGACGAAAGGTGAGACCAGCGTAGCACTGCGGCTGGATGGTGACCCCTGTCTGTGGTAGAGAGAAGGAGCCGAGGCTGGGAGAGCAGCTGTGCTGTGATTCGTTAGTACCGTCTGGATAGGTTGGAGGATTGGTTGTTAGGAATTTGTTTGGGCGGGTCGCAGCAGAGCTGATCCAATCTAGCAGGGCCTAGCACGAGCGAAGAACTCAGCACCTGGCTGGCTAATATCACCGTTGACGTGAGTACGGCAGCCAGAAGGCACGTAGGTAGCTATGGACGTTGCAACGCTGTTTGCAACACCTGGATTCGTCACAATGAACAGCAGGAGACTCACTTGATCTGTGCGCAGGAATCCACTGTTCACCACTCCATTGTCTGCCACTGCTCATATCTCGATAATGTTTTTATCTACGGCCGCTGCTGCCCCACTGTTAGCTGTTTACACTCGGTTAGCCGTTAGCCCTTTCTTCCTCGTGAGTTTCTGCTTGGTTCAGTAGCCCACCCGAGTCTTCTTAGCCGATGTGTTTCAGCGGCTGTCTGCACCAACAGCAAGACAACGGGCTCCCTGCACAGCCGATGGAAGGCTGAGGAGAAGATGCTGATGGGATTCCTTTACATCCTTTTAACGGGTAAGCTAAAAATGCCTAGCTTGGCCTGTCTTCCAGCTGTATGTGAATTAGGTTGCTCTGAGGTTGGTGGCTCATATTCTGGTGATTATAAGATAACCAGGTAGGACTTTGTCGTTGGTTACACATTATATATGTATTCACCCACGTGAAACTAAAAAAACTAACAAAAAATCTGCTTAAAATCATATAAGTGGGCAAACTGATTTCTAACGTTACAAAACTGTTTCGTTAGCTTATATAAACAGTAACCACTATGGTATAACTTTTACTGCGAATTGCATCGGAATTGCTCAGCTAAAATGTTTTTCAATGTGACCTTCATGAAGGTCTTAGTGAGTGCTATTTTAAAATGGACAGTTATTGCAACTTTGATGAATTGTTGGGTGACATCTGAGGCATCTAGTCCACTGAAATCAGGTAGAAAGCCTATCAGGCACATCTTTACGGCTTCACAAACCATTAACGGATCACAAGGTTGTAGCTGTAGTTTCCCACTCCCACCAAAACTGGACTCTCTAATAATGAACAAGCAAGAAAATGGCTACTATTCTTTTGTTTTTGTTATTTCCTTTCAGGCCTGCTGGGTGCTCTGTGGGATAGAGTGACCGCTTTCGGTAAGCCTAGAACTGATTTAAACCTCCTGCATTCACAGGCTTGCACTTTGTATGTCTAAGTAGTTTCCTCCTGATCCTCAGGTGGGGTCAGACTAGTGGATGGGGACAACAATTGTTCTGGCAGAGTTGAGGTGCTTCGCCACAAGGAATGGGGAACTGTCTGCGACTACGGATGGGATTTCCGGGCCGCTGATGTAGTGTGCTTGGAGCTAGGTTGTGGCTTGGCTGAAAATGTCCATAATGGTCTAAGATTTCGTAAAGCCAGTGGACCTATCTGGCTGCATCAAGTCCAGTGCTCTGGACAGGAGAGCAGTTTATTACACTGCAGTGTTGTCCTCAACAGCAACCTGCACTGCACCCATGAGAACGATGCAAGCGTGAAGTGCTCAGGTGAGATCGAACAGTGCTGAGAACCAGTGCTGAGTCATTTCTGCTTTGTTGATACATAAAGACTCTGGACTGAGTGTCAGTGTCATAACTGAAAAATGTAATGTAATGTTGTGGTTATATTTTTTTTCTATTCTCTCAGGTACTCTTTTAACACCCATCCTCACCCTGATGTCACCCCACACTGTGTTCTTCCCCGGGGAGTCCGTTCGCTTTGTCTGCAGGGTTCTGTTGGGTCATCACCTCAGTGACTTTCACCTGTACAAAAATGGAGTGTCCACACCGCTGGTTACACAGAGAGCAGACCAGACCCAGAATATGATGGAGCTCACCCTGTCCGATGTAGAGACTTTCCACCAAGGCAGCTACAGTTGTGGGTACAGGATCAAGAGTGGCTTTCCTACAAGGCTTCTCAGTTCCCCACCCAGCAACGCAATCAACATCACTGTAGGTGAGTCACTGCTGCTTTGACAGTAACACTATTGCGCCATTGCCCTTTTCAGTTGCACATTATGTTTTGTGCAATCTGCTGTGGTGTGAATCTGAAAACTCAAGAACACTTCAGATGTCTTTTGTGTCTTTTTTTTTTATCATAAGAGCCTATGCAAAAGGATCAGCATGAACAGACTCGCAAAATATTTTCTGCACTCACAGAGTGCACAGAGGCACCTCGGTGGGAGACATCTTGATAAGGAAAACTGACCTTGAAGATGTACAGAGTGTTAGCAGGCAGACTGGTTCAGACTGGTTAGTCACACCCAGCATGTCTGCCATAAACAGATGGGTGCTCACACAGCAAAAACAGCATTTTAGAAGCGTCTGTGCAGATTTCTGTTTCCATTGTACGACATCTGACTGTTTATTAATGTGTGTCAGATTATTAAAATGTTATTGATGACTGAGAATGAACTCGACCTCAGTTCCCTCAACTGGCTAGAAATGTTCAGATTAGATAGGAAAATACACTATATTGCCAAAGTATTCACTCATCTGTTTACACACACTTAAAAAATTGAGTGACACCCCATTAAAACCCTCTATAGGTTGTAATATGATATCAGCCCACCATTTGCGGCTATAATGGCTATTCTGGCAAGGATTTCCATAAGGTCCAGGAGTGTGTTTATGGGAATTTTTGATCATTCTTCCAGAAGGGCATTTGTAGGTCAGACACTAATGTTGGACAAGAAGCCCTGGCTCGCAGTCTCTGCGCTAATTCATGCCAAAGGCATTCCTTTAGGTTGAGGTCAGGACTCTGTGCAGGCCAGTCAAGTTCTTCCACACCAAACTTCCTCCTCCATGTCTTTATGGACCTTGCTTTGTGCTATGGTGTACAGTCATGTTAGAACAGGAAGGGGCATCTGGGGGCCACTGTTCCCACAAAGCTGGAGCATGAAATTGTTCAACTTGTCTCGGTACGCTGAAGCATTAAGAGTTCCCCATAATCCCCCTCCATAAAACTTTACACTTAGCACAATGCAGTCAGACAAGTACTGTTCTCCTGGCAACCGCCAAACCCAGACTCATCTATCAGATTGCCAGACAGAAGCGTGATTTGTCACTCCAGAGAACTTGTCTGTATAGATCTAGAGGCTAGTGGCGGTGCGCTTAACACCACTGCATCCAACGCTTTGCATTGTGCTTGGTGACGTGAGGCTTCGATGCAGCTGCTCAGCCGTGGAAACCCATTCCGTGAAGCTGTCTACATACTGTTCTTGAGCTAATCTGAAGGCCACATGAAGTTTGGAGGTCTGTAGTGAATGACTGCAGAAAATTGGTGGCCTCTTCCAACTCTGCGCTCAGCATCCGCTGTCACTCTGTGACTTTTTACATGACCTACCAGTTTGTGGCTGAGTTACTGTCTTTCCCAATTCCTTTAATTTTTTTTATAATACCACTAACAGCTGAATTTGGAATATTTAGCAGTGATGAAATTGCAGGACTAGACTTGTTGCTCAGGTAAAAAGTCCAGTACCACACTGAAATTCACTGAGCCCCTGAGAGCGACCCATTGTTTTACAGCTGTTTGTAAAAGCAGTGCCTAGGGCAGTGGTTCTTAACCTTGTTGGAGGTACTGAACCCCACGAGTTTCATATGCGCATTCACTGAACCCCTCTTTAGTGAAAAATAAAATATGATTTATTTCAAATTCAAGACATATGTTTTTTATTGGTGCACAAAATGAGCCATGCATGTCACGGTGGAGGCTCTGCCGAACCCTTGAGACCGACTCACCGAACCCCTAGGGTTCGATCGAACCCAGGTTAAGAACCACTGGCCTAGGGGCTTGATTTTACACACCTGTGGATGTTGAAGTGATTGAAATACCCAAATTCAGTGATTGGAATTGGTGAGTGACTTCTTTGGGGAATTTTGTTTTTTAAAGTATTTTGACCAAAACTGAAACCATGTTGGATTTTTCTCCATTTGTCCATCTTTTTTGACATTATTTTAAAATTCTGACATTGATTAACCAGTTTCACCGTTTCATTTTTATTGGCTGGTCTACAGTGGAGCTCCTGACTCCCCAGCACTGGTACAACACGTCCGCTGAGGCCCCGGCTGGTTCTGTCATCAAAGGCCAAAGTTTTAATATCACCTGCTCCACCCTACAACAGTACCCCGGGGGTTCCTTCCAGCTGCGTTTGATCCGCTCTAATGGCACAGTGCGCCAGACTCTGCCCGCACTCACCCCGTCCGTCACTTTCACCTTTCCTAACGCCCAGAGCTCCAACGAGGGCTACTATTACTGCCTGTACCGGGTCCAGCTAGGCGGGCGTACCTTCGTCTCCAGAGAGAGCCAGCCCCTGCCTATAGCTGTCAGAGGTGAGACTTTGTTGCATGTCGATATAAAAAAACATGTTTTTTTGTTTTGTTTTTTTAAATATTCGTTTTATTTAGATATACAAGTTACACATACCTACAGAAAAGTCCTCTCGTTCTCAGATCCAGATCCCATCCTGAGTCCAATGGGTATCAGCTGGCTCGTGTCTGGTCTGACATTTGTGGTGGCTCTCATCATCATAGTCATTGTGGCCAAGGTACTGTGTAATAAGGAGAGGAAGCCCTCAGAGCTGGAGAGAGAGACCAGAACCTGTGAGTTCCTTTTTCACCTGCAGCAGAGATTTGAATAACTCTCTTTTCTGAAAGCATCCTGTGTATGTACCCAAGGGTAAGAAGTGTGCTTCTGTTGGCAGGTGTGGACAACACTTATATTGCTTTATCGACAAACAAGCTGTGATCTGGAATGCAGGCAGCAGATACCTGAAGGTATTTCAGTACATAATTCTTGCACGAACCACAAGGTGCACCGGATTATAAAGCGCACTGTCGATGAATGGGTCTGTTTTCATACATATGGCGCACCGGATGCTAACATAGCTGTGTCGCTAGCGATCACGTAGCACATCATTATATACCAGCTAGCCCAACTTCAGTAACCCTACAAATATCACTGTTGTTAAGTTTTCTGTCTTCATTTATGTTGGAAGTGATAGCAGAGCTGTAAGTTTTAAGTTTTTCAGAAATCTCTCAGTCAGAACATGCTATATGATGTTTAGGAGGAAACTAGCGAGCTAACTTCCTGCTAACTTCTAACTCCATTAAATTTTATACATTCTGTTTTCATGGATGCCTGGATGTTAAACTTAATTGTTACACCCGGTAAAGGCAAGGCAAGTTTATTTGTATAGCACAATTCAACAACAAGGTGATTCAAAGCAGCAACGCTGATCATTTTATTAAAGATGAAAGAATTTAGACAGTTTTTAACTCTCAGTGATGCTGCAGTGTTTTGGACCTGAAAGGGACGGAGTTTTGGACCCAGATTACTGTGCGAGGCTCCTGACTACGGTAGCCGTAATGCTCCGACAATCCGTCAAGCGGTGCGGCTTCGTAGCTTACCAAAGACATACTAAAACATTTTTTGACAGATTTTTGAGCGCCGTGTACCACATAAAATCGGTTCAAGGTCAGTACGCACAACCAGAATTCATACATAAGGCGCACCGGATTATAAGGCGCATTGTCGATTTTTGAGAAAATTAAAGGATGTTAAGTGTGCCTTATAGTGCGGAAAAATATGGTAACAATTTATCTTCTGACAGGGATAGAAGTTTATTAATTTTTGCCATTATTTGTTTTAAAAAACAGTTTAATGTGGTGTTTTTTAGTATATAAACTAGCGCTGTCGAAATTAACCGTTAACGCAAACTAATCTGCCATTACGGTCAACGAGATTAAATTTTTAATGCAATTAACGCATCTGGAGTGCAGTATGTCAAAAAATCTGAAATTTTTCTGTCAATGTATTTTGGGCAATTTGTCCAAGTGGAGGTACCCTGGCACATGTGCAAATGGGGAGTTGTTCTGAAAGTGACGGGCAGCTGAACCAATCAATTCAATATTGAAAATGATAAACGCACATTGGCTCGCTCAATGGGAAATTTGAGTATTAAAAAAAAACAAGACGGAACAGTCAACCGACATAAAGTATTATGCACATTGTGCAAGAAGGAATTTTCTTTTCACCGAAGCACTTCCAGCTTGAAATATCTCATCGACGTGAAGCATACATTAGCTGGGGATGCTGCTAGGACTTTGGCTAAAGCGTCACCCAGCTTGCGACAGTACACTCGCGCAGCATTGGGGACTCAGTAAGTCTACCTCGGAAATATTGACTGACACAATTGCCAAGTGGATTGCAACAAACTGCAGACCTATTAATGTCATTGAGAACACGCGCTTTACATATCTTTGGTTCCTCGTTTCAAAGACTTGAAGTGCCTCCCCAAGAGTGGCAGAGAGAGAGTGGATACATGTTTATGGAGTTTTTTGTTAACACGAATGTTCAAGATGTTCAATAAACGTGTTAAGTGTGTATATTTCCCCTTTTTTTCCGAGTCTGTTTGCACATGCAAATTTAAATGCAATTAATATGAATAAAAATGAATGATATTTAATCGTGATTAATCAAAATTAATCCACAGTAACCCTGTGATGAATCTGATTAACCATTTTTATTGTTTGACAGCACTAATATATATATATATATATTATATATTAGTGTATGTTGAAGAAAACTATTCAAATTCTCTTTGGATTTAAGCATACATTCTTTGTGTTTACTCTGCATTTACTTGATTATATTGCATAAATGTCAGTTACAAGCTTAAATACAAAGTTGAAAAAAAAATGTAATTGCAACCAGGCTATTGATCAAGTAAATAAAATACAAACATGAATTTCATGTGCGTTATAGCCACTCTAGTAGTTTAATTTATTGCTTATATGCTTTTGTAGAATTTGTGTCTTGACTGACTTATTGGAGAGTAATATATATTTCCCCTTTTCAAGCCAATTTTCAGGGCTCTCCGTGTGTCCTTCATGGATCTAGATGGCAGGAGATGTAAAAACAGAACCAACCAGCTTGGCTCCTAATCTACCACACCTTTTGGAAAAGGTGCCAGCTGGAACCATTTCACTAAATCCTGGATGAGACAGTCTTTACTTGTGATTACCACCGACCAATCTAACGCTGCGTTACTTCGTTCGTCTTTGTTACTGTGGCAGAACAAAAGACCTGAGTGACCATTCAGCGTTGCATCGTTGTGACACTACCACAGAAGACTGTGTCTGAAATCCCTCACTATAAAATGTATGGGATCACTACATGCTATTTAGCGGACTCATTCAACCCCACAATGCACTGCAAACAAGCCCAACACGGAAGAAGAAAAATGGCTAATATGAGAAAGGAAACAAACTGCCACAGAAGTATGTGCATTAATCATTAGGGGGAAAAAAATCCTTGGTGTAATATATATTTATCACAAAAATGCATGCCTGTATTTATTTAGTCGACACCTACCCATCATATTTGAGTAGCATAATCCTCTACACAGGACTCAATGACTGTAGAAACTATTTCTGGATCCAAGTCGATAAAGACTCAGAGTAGCTGTGAGATTCACTCAGACATGACTATTGCTGTGATGTATGAGGTGGAAATTGCTACTAAAAGCTAAACTGGGGAAACTGTGACGTAGGTATCTATGTATATGTAGTTTTTTTTAAAAAAGTGACGCTAATGAGAGGCATTAAAGGCTCGATGCATACTTGCCTACAGATCAATGATCCTTAAAGAATAAATTGCCATTTTTGTATGTAAAGTTCAACACTACTATGCATCTTATGTCATTAACAATGTAATGAAGAGGTTGCTGTTTCAGAATAAACCGTATTCTGTTTTGGATAATACTGTGCACGTCTAGTTAGCCCTCTGCACTTTTACTGCATTCTTTAACATTTGCACACTAGAAATCATAAACTTGCACATGACAACTTTTACGAATTTGCTGGTTGTTTGAACATTTTGACGGTTTATGTGTGTGACTGTCTTGCAGGCGCTTGAGCAACTGCTTAGATAATGATAGCCCACGATGATTACCATGCAGCTTAGAAAGTGTGTGTAAATGTATTTGTGCATTTTTATTTTTATTTTTTGTAGTAAGTGGGAGTGCTAATTTTAGTGCAAAGTGGATTTGTGGGGTGGGGTGTGGTTGAATAGTCCACACAATTACCTCCTACCTTATTTCACGGAACACTTTTCCTTGAGTTTGTTGGAAAAAGTCAGGAGGTCAAGGAAAGGTGTGAAGGAGATTGAAGGAGGGCTTCTAGCAGTACTGTGCAGTGCTGAAACTACAATATCCAAAATGCACTTCTTAATTCACCCGCATGTGTTCTTTACCATGTCGTTTCATGCAGGACTTATAGCCTAACAAAATGAGACTACATCTTATTTTCTTATTTCATAGCTGGATGGAGATGCAACACTCCAAACCTTCCAGCTCCCTGTTCACTTATCCCGGCTGACATAAAGCTCCATGATGATCCAAAAGTGTGGCAGTACAGACACTGCAAATGCAAATCGAACTGTTGTGTTCCTTAAAGATCTAAACAGCTCAATCTTATATAAATAAACCTGTTCTTCATGTCAGGTAATTCCCACCAAAACATACCTAGAAGCAGATTTTATCACAGTAGCAATCCTATTAGTTTGGGAGTGATAAACAGCCTGTTGTTGAGAATTCAAAAGAAACTGGTAATGGAAATGGACATATTTTAATATTTACATGATCTGTGCCAGGTTGTCACTTTTCTTAACTGTTTTCATGATGGTCGTATGATGCATCCCTATGAGATTAACTCAGAAGCTTGGTCTAATCTATCCTATGCCAAACACATGAAGCACTGAAGCACCTTTCCTTAGTATTCAGAGAATTTGAGTAGCTCTTATTAAAAGCTGCCTCACAGATGCAGATACGTCTGGGTCACTTCCCTCATGCAAGAGCGCTGCTAAGCAAATCTGACTATTCAGCTGCACCCTAGCATTCATGCACCTGTTTTTCTTTTCCTTGGTCCCTTTCAGTGTGCTCTGCGTATGTGTCCCCTGGGGGTCTGAACACTAAAGGTTTCAGTCAGCCAATGGCACAGTGGCTTCATAGTGTTATGGAGGTCACTATGCTATTGATTGAGCAACTCTTCCACACCATTGTTTCTTTTTGGTTTTTTCAGTGGCCTAACTGGGATTTCGGGATTATGTTTTTTATTATAGTACAAAAAATTAATTTGCCATAGTACTAGAAAAGAGGAGCAGGAGCAGCGACGTGTAAAAGCCTGGCTGATGCCCAGTTAGAGTATTGTGCTGGTGATTGTGGAAACCAAATAAGTACACTAAACTCATGTTCAAGAAACCAGCTGGAGATGATCTGAGCTTTGTGCCATGGTACAAGATTATTATATGCTCATGTTACTTGAGCCAAATTCTGACCGTACCACCCAAATACTGAAGCAGAAAATTGAGACTTGTGCTTTTCCGGTCTTCTTTTGTTGAATTTTAGCGAGCCTTTGTGAATCCCAGTCTCAGCTTGCTGTTCTTAGCTGATGGGAGTGGCACCCAGTGTGGTCTGCTGCTGCTGCAGTCCATCTGCTATGCATTCAAAGTTGCTTATCTACATACCTTGGTTGTAATGAGTGGCAATTTGAGTTATTCTTGTCCGACTATTAGCTCAAAGCAGACTGACCATACTCCTTTTACCTCTGGCGTCAACAAAGAAAACTGCTGCTCACTGGATATTTTCTTTTTGCACAATTCTCTGTAAACCCCAGAGATGGCTGTGTGAAAATCCCAGATCAGCAGTTTCTGAAATATTCAGACCAGCCCATCTGGCACCAACAACCACGCAGTCACTCAAATAATCTTTCTTCTCCCATTCTGATGGTCAGTTTGAACTTCAGCAGGTCAACGTCTACCTACCATGTTATGGGCTAATAAGATATTTGCTTTACCAAGCAGGTGAATAGGTGTACCTAATAAAGTGACTTCAATAAAAAACAAAATACCTAAAGCTTTAAATGTTTACATATATAAGCTTCGTTTTTAATAGTTACAATTTTGAAACAGGAATACAAAACAAATCACAACAAACCCGGCTGATGTTAAAGTTGGATTATGTAGTACAAAAATATGATATCCAGCTTAATTATACTGAATCAAATCATAACACTGGGGGCAACAGCTCGTCTAGTGCACCTTTTACATTTTTAACCCCACCCAAACTTTTTTTTTTAAAATCTCCAAATACACAGAGGCACTTGCATTACAGCTGGTTTGAAAATGTCCAAAATATACTTGATAACTGAAAAATGGAAACATTGTTGGACCCGTAAACTACAAATATTTAAAAATACACAATGAATTCAAAACACCTGCATTACTAGCAGTATGTTGAGGGAAAAGGGTACATACTGAATAACTAAGTGGATATGCAGGTTGGGTTGACGCAGTGCCACGAGTTTTTGTTTTGAGGGAAATAGCCTGTCAAAAAATATTGAGAGAAATGTATGCATGTTGTACAAGTTTGATGTTTATTTAAGAAAAACAAAACAAAACCCTGCCACCCAAATTTTGGTCATGCAGACAGATTCACTGTGAACTGCAGAGGCTAAAAGAGACAATCAGCTGAAGCTTTAAAATATGAGCTTCAAAATCTTGCGTGATACTCTTTGGATGTTTTATGGTCAACTGCGGCCATATTTGGACTAAGCTGTGGACGATCATCTCTTAAAACCTCGACAGATCACTTGAAACTGCAGATGGAGGGACAGTTTGTGTCCAGATAAAAAAGAGGAAGATTTTAGTGTGTTTTAAAGTGGTGGGCTGGTTGATTCGAGTAGTGATAATGTACTGAAGCTCAGTGACAAATAAACATTTTGCCTAAAAGCATAAGCAGAGAATGTACTGCTGTTAAAAACACAATCTTGCATAAAATGTCTAAAATGCATGCATTTAATCATGTGCATTCCTTAAAATTCAATATAAGGAAATAATGGTTTTAAAAAAAAAATCATTTTATCCCTTTGGGGGTTTCATTTGTCTCCATAGTGGAAAAAACTAAGTAGAGGAAGACTGCCACAGCCAGGAAGAACACAAACTGAACCCACAGTGGGATCAGACGTGATGACTTTGGTGCATCTGGAACATCTTGACCTGATTTCATGGGTGGCGATTTAGCGTAGGTGCTTCTGTAAGTGGACGGAGTGTCATACATGTCGGGTCTGGAAAGGAAATCGGGGGAAATCATGCATCAGCACATAGTTAAAATTCTGCATCTCAAACTAGTATGATATCGCTTGTTTTTATCTGGCATGAAAATTGCTCCCACAAACTTTCAGTTTGATAAGAGGTCAGTGCAAAATAATTAGAGCCTCCTAAAATATTACTGGTGTGCTTTTGGACTGATGGTAAGACAGAATAAGATGCTATGCATATTCTAAATTAATGCTAAAGGAAATGTTAGATAATTTTCTGACTACATTACAAGTTATTACTCTGCATCAAAGATTAAAATTCAACTTTAGTAACGTGTGAACTTAAAAGTTTCAAATTAAAATGAATTGTATTACCAGTGCATCAAAATGTTACATTGTAGCCTGTCTAATTACACTTTCTTTTATACACTGTAATTGGTTCACTTTTAACAACACATCATTAAACACCAGAGGTGGGACCAAGTCATTGTTTTGCAAGTCTCAAGTAAGTCTCAAGTCTTTATCCTCAAGTCTCAAGTCAAGTCTCAAGTAATGTCAGGCAAGTCAGAGTCGAGTCTCAAGTCACTGGTGTAAAAGTCCGAGTCAAGTCACAAGTCTGAAACTTTGAATTTCAAGTCCTTTCGAGTCTTTAAAAAAAACAAAACGAAAAAATAATGTTGCAGTTATATGCTAAATGTAAATATTAGACCATGTAATTTTAAAATCTGTGTTTTTCTCAACACATGACAAAATAGTGAACTTAGAAAATATACACAAATTGTGAAATTGCACCTCTTTAAAATGCAGCTCAATTAAACCTAGCTCCAAGAATAATTTTCACCGACAGTTCTGAGATAAGCTGCATGTTATTCTTGGATGCGGTTGTAGGACCGGCTTTAAAATCGCATGACAAAAATATCATACACATTAAAAAAAACTGTATCACCAACGTAGCCTGGACAACATTTGCTAGTTAGATGAAGTCAGCTATCTCATCTTAGCATATTTATATGCATATTTATAATCATACGGTTCTTGGAGTGAGTGCATACACTCATGAAGTTTAGTAACTTCAGGTCACTGCAACAAGCCCAGGTACAGTTTACCGACGGATGGGTGCAGGACCTTGAAATGCACCGTGTAGAACATAGGTGTCAAACTCTGGCCCGCGGGCCAAATTTGGCCCGCAGCCTAATTACATTTGGCCCGCGAAGCCATACCAAATTACTTTCAGAGCTGGCCTACTGGTATTATACAGCTAATATATATATTGTTTAGTATTAAGCTTTGCTTGTTCCATATTCAGTTTTTCAGCAAAACGTGTTTGAGTCCATAAGAAAAGATTCATTCAATAAATATTAACGTTAGCCCGCGACTTTGTTCCAGTTTTGAAATTTGGCCCACTGTGTATTTGAGTTTGACACCCCTGGTGTAGAACGAAAGACCATCGTACGTATCATAAGTTTACCAGTCTCACAAATCGTCGTCATAAATACACATTCGTTAACCGTTTATTAATAGGACCTTTGAGCTCAACGGTAATTAATTAGTAGTGGAAATAATTTCTGGTACCCATCACAGAAATGTAGCAGTGACAACAATATTGTATGCTGTAATCGTACTGGGCAATTAGTGATACAAAAAACCTGTTTTATCCTGTGAATAAAAGTATATGTTTTTGTCAATGTACCATAATAACAGAAGCGAAACGCAATATTGTGTCAGGACAATTCACTATTTATGCACAATAAACAAAGGAGCATAGCGCGACAATTTCTGTTCAGCGCCAGACTTGCTTGTAACCTATATCACTAATTATGTTATGAAAATGACGTATTAACTACAACAGCAGACTGACCTTCGTGTAAATGCTTGGAGCAGACTAACCTATGAGCTGGAGGGTTCTGGGACGTTATATTTGATCTTTGAATGGCTGCAATCCAGGCCATCCGTCGCGTCTTTGTTACTTCGGAAACATGGCTCGAACAATTTCTCTTCAACGACGTAATCCGATAACAACCGATCTCTTTACCCGTCGGCTTCCCGTGGCTGTCATGCGACCGGCTATTGCAGTTAATAATACAACAGCTTCTTGACATTTTTGTGTTTCTTTTTATCGCTGTATAACTGATTTCAATTGAAAGCCTGCGTGCGCTAGTACCGCTTGCCACGAGTTCCCAGAATCCTTTGCGGTTCTACCCGTGAATGATGTCACATTTTCAATCTCTATATAATATGCATGTTAAATTTTATATTTGGGGTAAAATATCAAGTCTTTTCAAGTAAACCGGTTCAAGTCCAATTCAAGTCCCAAGTCATTGGTGTAAAAGTCCAAGTCAAGTCACAAGTCTTAGAACATTTTTTCAAGTCAAGTCTAAAGTCATAAAGTTAATGACTCGAGTCTGACTCGAGTCCAAGTCATGTGACTCGAGTCCACACCTCTGTTAAACACCATATCTGCCTCTGAACGAGGAGGAGGTGAAAGCGTAAAATAGCAAGAACACTCAAAGAACAAATAACCAAAATCATAGACATAAGGTTTGCCCTGAATATAAGTTTCTTTCTAAATAATAATATATGATCCAAGAGTTTTGATGCGTATGGGTAGTTTCTAGGAGGGTTGGGCATTAAATGCAGCTCAATACTGTACACTATGGTGGCCTTATAAACACAAGTCAACCTCTGGATTTAACTAAGTGAATAGCAGAAACCTTTCACTAGATAATTACTGCAGTTATTAATGTGTTTCTGCTGGGAGCAGGTTATTTAGTCCTGACTGAAGCACACCCATGTCAGAAAACATATCCTGTGCTTGTGAGAAAAAACAAGATGGACCTGATGGGCCAAATTATTAGCCCTGGAGCAAGCAAAGAGAACAACTAAAGAGACTGCTGAAACTATTAAAGTTGGGTTAAAATTATTCAGAACATTATTTAAACCTGGAAGTTTTGCTTGGGAGCATAATTTGCATAATTTTATCCATGATTTGTAATCGTGGATAAAGGTCAAGTGGTTTGATGACTCCAGGTCTAACCTGCTCTCGAGGGATTGCTCATCAGGAAGAGAAGAGAGGAAGCAATGCACCCATCATGCCTAGTGCCTCCTGTACAAGCCTGTGGGGGCATTGTTATGATCTGGGGTCTAGGATCAGCACAGTTATGTGCCCAAATTAAGAGGTCAGCTGACTATCTGAATAAGTGTTATGACCAGATTTTTCCATCAGTGGATTTCCCCTCCCCTGATGACAATTCCAGTTCATCACACTGAAACTAAAAGAGTAGTTCAGGGAGCACAAGACATCATGAATCCTGACATTAACCCCACTGAGACTCTTTGAGCTATGCAGAGAAGACTTTACGCTGTGCTCCAACAATACTGTCATCAATACAGGATGTTGGCAAAAAATTAAAGCAACTCTGGATGGAAATAAATGTTGTGGGACTGCATAAGCGTATTGAAATGATGACACATCCTCACAAGGGAGCTGCCATATTAGACCATGCAGGAGGCACAGCATGAGATAACCACTCACTCCCTGTGAGCCCACGGGACAATTACCTGTGCTATTCTCATAAAAGCGCAATGGGACATCATACAGACTTTGCACTAGAGAGCTGTCAGTCTAAATGATTCTTTAATGTGACATGGATATTTTGATTTCACAACTTCAGAGCTGCAGATTCTTAAAACTAAAACCAAAGCATATCCTTGTTTTTAAAGAAGATGAAAAAAAGCAATGATTTGAAATTCATTTAAACTCTTAACTCTTAAGGAGGTAATGTATTTTGAATGAAAAAGCATTCCGTTGCTATTTGCATTTACCCGGTGGCTTAGCATTTTGAGGTTGAAGTTTGTCTGCAAAAAAAAAGAGGTATGACCATAGATACAAAAATACTTACTCGTTACCATAACTGCTTCTGTTGTATTCAGGCTTGGGCTTCGAGTAGTTCGAGTAGGATGTCCTGTAGAGGGAGAAAAAGGTTAAAAAACAATTGTTCATGAAGGGTTTTTGTGTTTCTCCCAGAAACAGCAGTTTGTAAGACTTTCACTCACTCGTGCTGATAATCTCTCTCATTCCACTCTTGTCTGGCCCTTGGGTAAGCCCCCCTGGACAGAGACACGCAGCAGTTACTAACTTAAGATTGTTTTGTTTATTTAAATGACTGAACAACAGGGGGGATAAAAGCAGGAGAAAGGGAGTTCACAGGATGGTGGAGGATTTGTGAGAAAACTGACCTGTCACCTGAGGCTTCACTTTTGGTCTGCAAAATAGAAACAAGAAAATTATGAAATGAAATGAGTACTGTTCCAGGTCAGACAGGTATGGCATTTTGCTACGTGTAAGTACAACTAACACATTTCTGCTAGAATCAAAATGCGTCTTTTCACTCCAGAGTAATGCAAAACAATTGAGGCCCCACCTGAGGCCTGTACTACGAAGCAGCATTTCATCTTATCTACCCAACCTCAGGGTTAACTTAGCAAGCTGATAACTAGCTTTGTGTGACTGGTTCTCCTGGCTGCTGATGTTAGCCTAAATGAAGTCCAGATAATGGGAAGACAAGCATAATATCTTGAACTCGCTTTTGCAGTACAGACCTCTGGAAGGAGTGCGGAAAAGATACTTACGGGTGTCCTGTAAACATAGGTGACTTCCTCCTCTGAAAGAAAACACAAATATCATGTTCACTACACTGTTTCCTGCACATTCTTAACTCTGACTGTAGTGAATGACGTGATCAACAACCTCTCATTTGAAACAGAACAGTAAAAAGCCTAGCCAGCTGCTTGGCTTGGCTAGGTGTTTCTTTGTGTGGAAGACAAAAAACAACAACAAAAACAACTTAAATATAAATACTAAAATGAATTATTAAATGCACTAAAACCCTACAGATAAATACATTTTTGTACTGAAAAAGACCCCACTCTTACTATCTAAAATTAATTATGAAGCTACTGTCAATCATTACCTTTTTATTTGTTTATGTCTATATGTTCAATTGCTTTAAACGAGCTTAGGACATTGTATCTTACTGGCCTGCCTTTAAATAATAAATAATATTAATAATTACACAGAAATTACTACGATGTAATTCCTTTACTAATTTATAGTCTTTGTAATTACGATAGTATAGAGTTTCCACGCCTTTTAAAGGACACGAGACAAATTTGACACATATATGAAAATGTGAATCGCACCCTCTTCTCTGTAGTAGGTTTTGTCAGGTGATGGTTTGGCTCTTTTGCCTTTAGCCATGGCCTCTTTCAGTTTCTTCTCATACAGGTTTCTCGTAGATTCTGTGAACAAACAGGACACGGGGAACCTTTATTACAGGTAAAACTATTCATCTAGGAAAGAGCTGTAAAGTTAGCTGACACGGATACTGATTCAAAAACGGGCGCATAGGAAACAGTTGTATCTGTGCCACTCACCGACCACAGGTCCGTGCTTTATTCCGTATTCATCGAGCAGGTCGCTGATTTCCTGCGCAGATTTGTCACTCAGGGAAGACATTTTCGCTTTGGCTTATTTAAAAATGTGTTATTTATCTCTCTCTGGGCTCTCCTTTCGGTTATGTTTTGCTTGTAGTTAGTTTCAGTTACCAAAAAAAGAAAATAGATAGACCTCCTCCCAACGATTATGGCTGAGCGCTCGTTTTGTTGCACGATTTGGCGGGAAGAGCCTCAGTAGAGCGTGCGGAGTCGAATGTTGGCGTGGGAACGTGGAACACCTCAAACCCCGCCCTCGTTTATTGAGCCAAATGTTTTAAAAAAATCGCACCTTAACTAAACTTTTACATGTTTCCGTTTCCGTTTGAGGAACTCTTCTTTGTTTATTTTTTTCTTCCTTTTAGTCGATTTTCTTTCCAGAACCGAAACAGCGCCACTACTGGGCTAATGTTAATAAGACTACTGAGACCGAAGTTTCTGATATAAAATGTCGACTTTTTGTTACACGAAACAGTTCACAAAAATAGAAAATGATAAAAATCTAATGATAAATAAATAAATAAATAACATCATAATATTTAAATATTTAAACTAGTCATGTCCACATGAATTATTGAGGAAAATCTAAACGAAATCTAAAATCTTAACACTGACAGACACCAATTAGAAACTATATTCATGAATACGAATCAGCCCAATTTACAAAGAAATACAAAGAAAATATAATGTATATGATGTGCCTTAAGGTACCTTATATATATATATATATATATATATATATATATATATATATATATATATATATAAATATATATATAAATATATATATAAATATATATATATATATATATATATATATATATATATATATATATATATATATATATATATATAATATATAAATGTTTTATCTTGTGAACTATAAACATGTAGGATTATAACTTCCACCTGTGTAAAAAAACAAACAAAAACAACACTTTCTTCCACTGTGAAAAACAACAATGAAACAATTATCAAACGCAAAATCGTGTTTAAGTTCTTGAGCAGCACCACTTTACAGATAAGAATCTCCAACAGGACTCACATGAACCGGAAACCATAGTCAGAGCCCAACTTTAGCTTTTGCCTCTAACATATCTTTGTACTTCGTTCTTTTCTGGTTTATATTTGTAAACTAGAAACCATTGTTACGGAGTAAAAGGTCCCACAGGATTTCTCTCTGAGATGTTGTGGAATGAAGTTCTTTCTACTAAACTTAATTTATTCCAGGCATGGTTGTCTTCACGAAAAAAATGGAGGACTGTTTAACCTCAGCTCAGAAAACATCACTGTGAGCATACCTTATCTGGAATTCATGCAATTTAGCATCATTTTGAACAAACACAGCTCTTTATTAAGCAAAAAATCTGCACAACGACACATACTTAACTTTACACTGCATTCTTTACAAACATGTGCGAGCACACAAACAAGTTTTAATGACCAAGGACGTTCCATAGCCCTAAAAGAAGAAAACCTGGTTGAGCCATTCTCCTTGATCCGTAGCCAACCAGAACATCAGCAGTCCCATTCCGGTCAGCACACCCATCTTCAGTATCAGCTTCATGATGCTGCCACCCTGTGGGACCAAAGTTTAAGCACGTGAACTGAAAATAACCAAATCACACAGAGCAGACATTCAGTAATGAGCTGTGATTTCACACCTTGTGTTTTTCTGTGCAGGTTTGTGTGTTGCTGAGGTCTGGCTCACTCTCTGCTAGCTGAGCTTTGGGAGGATCACAAGCAGGTTTCATTGGCAGGGTGTTGTCAGGCTCCCTTGGTTCCTGACCACAAACGAAACAATTAAGTCATGTGTTCATTTATGTGTATGCGTGCATGTCTCCACAAGCAAAAAAAAGAAGAAGATTTTCTTACATCCGATGACTCTGTGGAGCTCAGGTCCTCCCTCCCGCCGTCTGTGGAGCTGCTGAGTGACTCTTCATCACTGCAGGGAACAAGAGGAAGCAGCGTTTTGGTTGGGACGGGAAAAATAAGGTTTACACATCAGGAATTCTCCTTACCTGTCACTTTCATAGCGAATGACTTGAGACAATGGCTCTGCACAAAACTGAACTTTTATCTGCCTCCCTGAAAAATGCACAGGGGAAAACAGGTTAATTTATGAAAACGCTTTCAAAATGTTACAGAACTTATTCTGATTACATTTAGAGACTTGTCCTCAGCACTCACCTTCTCTTTCATTCTCCTCATCGCCATAAAAATCGTTGAAAGCTTTGATTCTCTTCTCTTCTTGCTCCCAGTTCCTTTCTTCTTCATAGTCCTCCCCTTCCAGCTTTCCCTGCTGAGAGATGCCAGAGGCCTCAACATTGTCAAAGAAGAAGCTGTCATCGAGGGATCCCTGGTAGGAGGGGCTTTTAATTTTGAGAACTTCACTCTGTACCTCAGAGTAGCTGATGTATTCTGGGTGGTCCTGGTTAACACCTGTGGGAGTTGTTTCTGTCATGTCTCCTGTGGTTAACAGGTATTCAGTCAGAAGGCTATCAGTATTTAATACATCAAATTCCCAGTTGAGGATATCTGCTCGATCTGCTCTGCTCGTGCCATATATCTGACTGTCGGCCGGCTGCTTGTTGTTTTCAAGCTCTTGAAGGCACCTACGAGCCCCGTCGTCATCACTGGAGCTGTAGTCGCTCTCAGATGTGTCTTCTTCATCGTCAGACTTGGTCGCGGCTGTGCTGCCTCTGTCTCCAGCTGCTACGTCCATGCTCATCAGATTCTCAGCATCCATCTCTAGATCTCTGCTGTACAGATACCCATCTTCCTTCTCATCGCTGTACTCGGCGTGGTCCATCTGTGTAATATCTTCCACAGGTCCTTCCATGAAAGCATCCTGCTGCGTGTATGAACTGCATTCAGATGTACCGGGCCCAAAATCTGGCCTGCTTTCCTGATTTTTTGTCCCATATTCTGCATATTCACAGGAAGAAAAGTCTGAGGGGTAATCTGCAAAGCTCTCACCTGCCTCTTGGTGCTCATCCCCTGAGAAATCTTTCATTTTCTCTGCATATTCCCCTTTATCACTTTCACCAGTGAGCTCCTGCAGATTTTGCAAGGATATGCAAGGAAACTCTGAACTAGCTTCCTCAGGATCATCCCCGTAAATGTTTTCCACCTCTTCCTCCTCCTCAAGAGGCTGTCCGATAATATTTTCCTCCTGTTCGATTTTCATGCCCTCACACTCAGAATCAGATGATGTGTCTTCTTCTTCTTCTTCTTCTTCTTCTTCTTCTTCTTCTTCTTCTTCTTCTTCTTCTTCTTCTTCTTCTTCTTCTTCTTCTTCTTCTTCTTCTTCGCTTTCTCCCTTGTCCTCTCCTACCTCTGCAGCTTTTATCACAGTCTCATTGCCTCGGTCAGGGAATCTTTCCAAATAGGACACGTCCCTGTCGCACTCAGCCTCACCTCGCTCCTCGTTTCTAACTTGAGGGTTTTCAGCATCCTCCGGGGCCAGAGGTTGTCCCTCAGCAAAGATCTCGTCCTCCTTATCGCTGTCGTTGAACTCATCACTGCAGCGCACTGACATCAACAAATCCCCTGATGTCTCTGCCACTCCTATGTCCTCTTCCACACCCTCATCATCTTCTCCAGAGACGGAGCCTTCGTGCGCAGAATCTCCATCTGAGCTCATGTAATCCTCCTCTGCTGTTTTGCCACCGTCCACGGCACCGATCCCCTCACCTTTAAAATCCTCCTCATCTGTTTCATTGTCCGACTGCTCTTCGTAAACATTTTCAACCGTCTCTTTGGTTTCAAACAGAGCTGCCGCTTCACCTGTTGCTTCCTGGAGCAGTGCCGCCTCTTTATTGTTTGTTGTTAGGTTTTCTGTCCCGTCTTCATCAGACTTTTCTTCAAAAGTTAAATTCTCAAAGTCCAAATCTTCGTCCGGGAATGGAGGAACAGATGTCTCTGTAAAAACAGCATAATCTGAATAGTAATCTTAAAAACAAACAAACAAAAAAATGCAAAAAAAGTAAAATATGTGTATCTATAAATGCCAGAAATAACCACATATGTATATCTTACCTGAAAATGCATCTGTTAGGAGATCAGTAAAATCTTCCATCTTTACAAAGACAAAACCAATAACTTATCTTAGAAGTTATATCGAGACAAAAAATTAATGCATTGGCACAGATAATCTCTCGTCTCAGAAAGGAAGAGCGCACGAAGTAACTCTCATCTGTTGTAGCTACAAGCAGCTTCCTGTCAAACAGACCGTGCAGAGGTTACATATTTAAACTGAAACATTCAGTGAAATGCACGACACAGAGTCTCCACGTGATGTTTACCTACCATCAAGGATGAAGATTTAAGATGATTTTCTCAGGTTCCTCTGGAAAGCAAAGTCCAAAAGTGATGTTTTGTGTTTTCGCGTTGCTGCAGGAACGTACCTTCATGAGCTCATGAAATGATGTCAGCTTTGATGTGGTTTTGGTTTCAGGGGCAGAATATAAACTCCAGCAGTGAAGCACGCAGTTCTTACTTGCTGAAAAAACTCGAGTTTATTGGTGCAACTGAGAGGAGTGCAGTGCCAGTTTAGGATCATTATAAAAAACTAAAAAACAAAAACATAGCTCTGTATTTTGTTGGTTCACATCATCCACTCATTAAAATCAAGCAAAACACTGCAAAAACATTAGTGATTGGTTTACAGCTCATGGCGGAGGAAGTAGCGGTGGTTGGCCTTCAGGTCAACTTCTACAGGAAAATGGTCGCTGACCTCAAGAGCCTGAAGTGTCAAAAGAACAGAACAAAAGGTGAAGTTAAGTCAGAAAATGAACTCGAGGGAGGGGTTTCTTTTGAGAGGTTTACCTCTGCCTCAGTTAGATGGAAACGCTCTTTAAAGTTGAAGGGCTGAGCTGAAGCTGGGACTACACTGGAAACAACCTCCGGTCCGTGCACGATGATCCTGTTTCACAATGAGGAAACTTTATAGTTGGGCATAAGAAACTCCAATATATGTGCACCAAGTCACTGTAGACACCGACCTGTCGTAGGCACAGTGTGTCTTCTCCCTGACGGTGGTGTCTTGCTCGTCTCCGATTAGCCAGTGAAATTTGGGGTCACTCCTCAGGCGCATGGCTCTCCATCCTTTGGTGGTGATGTAGCTGCACCCAGCGTTCAAGTCACCTAAGATGATCACATTCTGAAAGCACGCCATTAAAGGGAAGTTAAAAAAAATCATGAAAATTCTTACAAACAACATGATGAGGAACCAAGATCTTGCTAAAGAAAGCAAAAGGGATTAAACGATGTGTTTCAACCTACATCTGTCTTCCACTTCTTGTAAATCCTTTTGAAGACAGCGTACAGTTCATCGAGCTCCTTCATGGCGGTTTTCGGACTGGTGTGCTGCCCTATCAGGACAAAATCCTTCACCACTGAAAACAAAAAACATCACAAAGCGCCGCGGTCCAGTCTGACTGTGTGTCTCTCATTCAGACCTCCAAATTCAACAAAGGTGCAATTTCTCTGTGACGTTGATGGCTGCGTGAACTTTGCTGGATCTTTATTCACCTTTGATCAAGGTGAGCTTTAGTAGCAGCACAATTGTTTACAGTGTAACAAGATTCACTGAAGATTAACCTACAAGGTTATAACCCAACACTAACAGTCTGTGACACCTCTGGAACAGTGGCTCATCGTTAACATTGTTGTGAAGCAAATAATTAGAAAGCAAAAATCATTTAGAAGCCAGAGAACCTAATCATAAATCATTAAGTCGTTTAGATTTGCCTAGAGAAAACGATTCTGGATGACAAGTCAGAATCATTTTTTATTTTTGCCAGCACAAAGCTCTTTGAAGTTTCATGTTTTTCCCCCTTTTAACCTTACATGTAGTGGGGGAGTGAAAGTGGATGATGAAGGGCCCTCTGGAGAAAACATCAGTTTCATTGGTCCCCTTTCCTTCGAGTTTAGGGTACTGATAATGCTCTTTGACCTTCAGCACATTGCTCCTGTAAGTCATGGGAGAGGAAAGCACACTAGGTTTAGCCTGATCATATAAGGAAACGGCTCAAATGCAATGGGAAATACAGCATGAATTACCTGTAAATGTAGACATATTGCTCCTTATAGGCCTTCCTCCCGAGCCTTTCACTTTCCACGTAAGAGTAGGGGTTGTATTTGTCAAACCTGGTTAGAAAATAACATCAAAATTAAAGTTGGTCAGTGTTATTAAATGACACAGAAGATTCACCACATAAGCCTTGTACCTGTTAAGATCCTTAACCAAAGCTTGTATTACTTCTCCTTTAGAGTCTCGGACCTCCTGAATGAGACACAAGTCACACCGAGAAAGAATCTTGGGAGCAAAAGCAGAAAAAACAAAGATCCATCAGCTTTGTTCAGCTATCAATCTAGGTGTTTTTGTAGACACATAGTACCTTTAGCAGAATCCCCATAACCTTCTTGTTGTTTGCCTTGGATTCTCCAAAGCTCTGAATATTAAAAGCACAGATTTTAAGGGACGACGTGACATCCAGCAAACACAGCCCAACAACAAACAGCAGCCCTGTGGTCCTCATCGTGCTCTGCAAGCACAAAGAAAGTTTGCAAGAGCCTTACTTGTCATGTTTTAAAGTACGCTACAGAAATCTTCAGCCCCTTACCTTCAGTACGTTTGTCACCGGGAGACTGATCTCAGGCCAGCAAAGAGCCATCTCTTCAGTGACCACGGGAACATACAGGTAAATGTGGGCGGGGGAGTCAGGGGGTGCAGATGTGTGGTGGATATGCTGTGTCAGCGCCTACTGAGAATGGAGCTGTATCTGGAACAGTTAAAAGCACCATAATGAACAATGACTCCGTCCAACTCAGAGAGCTCAGCTCTGAGTGCGTTTTGTCTCCAAGTTTGAGCGTAATCAGACAATAGATGCGGTCATGTGTCATGTCCGCTTCATGAACATGTGTGTAGAACAAATCCTCCTGTCAGTTTGGCAGCTGGTAATTACCACACGGTGCTGTTAAAAAGAACATTCTGATGACTGGTGCAGTTTTTACTGTGATGGCTCTGCCAGTGTGAGGCAGAGTGTGCAAGAGCACTCTTATAGGTGTAAAATAGACAGTGTTTTCTTTTTCCTTTTGGGACTACAGATGAAATCCGCATAGAGTGCCATTAAAATGGGATGAGCACTCTTAAAAATAGCACAAAGAAAACAGTTTATGTACGTTTTGTGTGTATGTGTTGTTATATTTTAACATTGTTTTGTCTTTTGTGGCTTTTCTTATTGTTGTTGCTTTAGTACCTTCCAGTAATTGTTCTATATTACACAGCAAAGCATTTAATATGATGCAGTTAACATTTACATGTATAAAATGGGCCAGCGCAGTGCAGTGGTTAGCACTGTTACGTCCCACCATTTAAATTCCTGATTGAAGCCTCCTGGTTGCCCGAGGCCTTTCTGCATGGAGGTTGTTCCAGTGACTCGGGCTTCCTCCTGCAGTCTAACGAACATTAGGTTATATGTGATTCTAAATTGGCTGTGGATTTGAGAATGTGTGGGATCTGTTCAGGGTTTTCCTCCCCCATCGTCCCCATGAGCTTAAGTGGATAAGTAGCTAAGAAAATTAGCCACAGATTTATAAAATCATTTTTTTTGCTTAATATGATGCCTTTTATAAATTAAACAACCTGAGAATCTGAAATAGTTTTACAGCATTGCACATCAATAATAATGACCCAGTGTTTTATATAAATAATGTAACTGGGAGGATTCATTTTGCTGCAGAGTGAATACTTACATACTTGCACTCTCTGGCCACTTTATTAGGTACACATTGCTAATACTGGGTTGGGCCTTCTCTTCTGTCTAGATCTGTAGTAATTCCTCATGGCACAGACTCAACAAGGTGCTGGAAACATTCCTCAGAAACATGATGACATCTACATTTGTTGGCTGTACACGCATGATGTGAATCACAAGTTCCACCACGTCCCAGTGGTGACTGTGGAGCGTGGTGACGCTGACATCTCGTATGTTCAGAGATGCTCTCCTGTATACCTTGGTTGTGTGCAGAAAAATCCCAGTAGATAAATGGTTTCTGAAGTACTCAGACCAGCCCATCTCACACCAACAACCATGCCACAAAGTCACTTAATGCCCTTTCTTTGACATTGTGATGCTCGGTTTGAACTTCAGCTGGTTGCCTTGACCATGCCTGCATGCCTGAATGCGTTCAGTGGCTACCATGTGACTGATGTATTACCACATGTGACTTGGAAGATTAGATATTTGAATTAATGTGCAGTGGAACAAGTGTACCTAATAAAGTGGCCAGTGAGAGTATATAACTAATGAATGAATATGCTCTTAAGTAAGATGTGGTGGTGTTACTCTCAGTAAACTGAAGGACCTTAAAATGTCCTGCTGAATATATTAATTTAAAAAATAAACTTTAATGAAAATTATAGTTTACCTACAAAGTAGCTCATTGCTGTCAAAATAGAAATGACGCTCATTCCACTGACACACAGGTATGAAACTCACACTCCTGTCATCCTCTATGATCTCAAACTGGTTATAATCTGCACCAGTGACTCCATCAAAAATAGCTTACATTCTGGTTAACCACCTCTTCTCTCTCAAACCTCCCAAATACAAAAAATCTTGTGTGTTCTCTGAACAAAAAACAATTATATGTATATATATATATATATACTAGTGTAAAACACTGTTTAAGGTCGTGACCTGAGATCAGTTTAATGTATCGTGATTTACATTTGCCCTTTCTTGGGGGCACACTGCATCTCACGCTATATATGCTGTGACATGTTTCAGTAATTCAAGACTAAATAAATCAGTCATTTACAGTATAAAAGACACGTTTTATTTTCCGCTGTTCTCATAGTTAAACTCACAGTCTCTTAAAATGCAACATTTTCCAACAGTTTGGGCAAATTTAAAATAAGCATTGCCGAGTTTCTTTACTTGCACTGGAACTTTTTGCTCACTTGTCCCCAACACCAACCCGACGCAGCCTCACAAACATCACACAAACACCGAGTTCCAAGTCGAAAGAGTTTTTAAATACAAAAATGTCAACAAATTACATTCTATATAAATCTAATTTTGACATAAAGCAACAAAACGTCAACAAAAAACAAGATTTGGAGCAATGTCATATTGGTCTGAAGCAGCCCGAGTGTCGAGGAGAGGCCATTTTCATGAGATAATCTTCAATACGTGTCTCTATGTCTGAGTACAGGTCCTCAACTTGCTCCCTGAAAGGCGGATGCCACAGCCACAGCATTACGACCCCTGCTACAGTGAGGAGTAAAAGGAAGAACAAGCACAGCTTCCACCAGGATCCACACGGTGTCTAAACAGGAAGAAAAGAAATAATTTAGTCAGGTGGATATTAAATCATCAGCAGGCAATGATAACTCATGTGCATGAGCAGCTGCTCAGCTGGTTACTGCAGGGCAGCTGAAGCAAACTGATAGTGTTGAAAAGCATAGTGGGGCAGAGTGTTAGAATTATGTAGTGGTTTAATTACTGGCTGATAATATAAAGGCAATGAGAGCTTTCGAGTGCTGCAAGGGCATTAAGTCTCCCTTAAATGATCTCACACACACTCTACTCACTGGTCCCCTGCGGCGGTGGCTGAGCTGCCGGAGTTCGTCTCTGCACTGCGACAGCCGGGCCTGGCTGGACTGACACTCCTGCTCCATAGCGTGCAGCTCTGCCTGCAGCTCCTCACACTGCACGCACACAATAAAGAGCGTGAACATGCAGAAATGCTCAAAATGCACTCTAAATGCTGGTGATCCTCAGACAGGCACTTTTCAAAATGTACTTGCATGTGTGATAGCACTGTGGTTGGAATGCAAACATACTGCACACGATTACCTTGTATATAAGACAAAAACAAATAATAGGGGTAATATTTTTACCTGCGCCTGTTAGTGACTTTGTGAAACACCTAGCTGGGACATTCCTTGTGTGGCAAGCTTGGATTAAAGAGTCAGACTTGTGAATGAGCTACAGTTTACTGTAATGTCCATGTTTTACCTCTCTCTCTTTGAGCTGGAGTTTCTCCTGAGTGTGGCGGAGCTGGTCCTCCAGCTGAGAGTCTCTCCTCACCGTCAGCCGAGGCTCAGGTTCCTGTGACGCCAGACACTCCTGCATCATGAAGTCTTGACTCTCCTCTTCGCCATCTAGGGCACCGAAAATATTATAAACATATTGAATGTGCACTATTTAACAATAATCCTAAAAAACACCAAACGTGATGTCTTGCCTCTGAGTTGCTGGATTTCTTCTCTTAGGGTCTGGTTGTCTTCCTCCAGCAGACAAATGTTGTACTGTAGGTCCTGCTTTTCTTGTCTCAATGAAAGCATCTCATCTCTCAGCTCACGCTCTCTGGCTCTGCACAGCTGATAATTCAAGAAATAAATTCACATTTCTAACATTTATAATTAAACTTTTGACCGCGCACTCATGCACGTTGTCACAACCTAACATACCTCCACTTGGCTGTGCAGCTGTTGCAGCTGTTCATTACTGAGGTGCTGGCTCTCCCTGAGTTTTCCAGAGCTCAGCTTCAGCTCCTCATGAAGGCTTTGCCATTTCAGGGCCTCTGCCTTTGCTGTAATTAGCGCTTCCTGTTGACACAAAATGTAATGTTTTTAAAAAGAAAAGTCATCTGCAAATACTCAAATTAGGAAACTTGCTTCCAGGTCACCAGATGCTGAGTCTATCAACTAAAAGGCAAACAAACTGAAACCTCAGTGACATTTGTTTCTTTTCTGCGTGGTAAAACAGAGAAAAAAAAAGATTTTTGACCTGCAGAGTCTCAGCCTTGCTGAGGGCCTCAGTTTTCTCCTGTGTGGCCTTCTGCAGGGCAATCAAGGCCTTCTCTTCATATACCATCCTCTGCTTTTCCATCTGTACCACCAGCTTCTTTACACCATCTTTTGGAAACTTCTGCAGGGACACAACACTGCTGAGTTAGTTGTTAACACCCAGTGAGATCCAGATCAAAACCACAGAGACTCACACTTAAGATGCTACACTATCACCCTGTGACAGAATAATGCCAGAGCAAGGCTAGTTACTGGAAAGAGTAAATGTCTGACTTCTTGGACAGTAAATAAATAATAACAACAGCAACAAATCACCACCAAGATATTGTAAAAATTAGTGTGGTTTTTACAGACTAAATTACACTCACCTGCAGACAAGCTTGCAGCTGCGCCTCCAAAGCCTTGATCTTGTTTCTCAGCAGATCTTCACTGCAGCGAGACTGTGTGGGTTAGAGAGGAAATGAATGACTGTCACGCTCTAACCTGCAGATGGAAAATTAATGGTTCATGTGCCAAAAAGCTGTGACAGCGCGTTGTTTCTCCGAACGCAGGTGCATAAGGGGAACTCGAAGCAACAGTGAGCCTCAAGGGAGATCACAATATCTGCGTGTGATACAACGCACTTTGTTATAAGTGCAAAAAAGACCCCTCATGATAACATACCTCAGTGAGAAACAACAGGTGGAAGACCTAAATAAATGAGACTGAATAAACTGTAGATCAGGTTAGCTGCTAAAACAAAATCTAAAGAGGAAACAAAACTAAAAACAACATCAATATTTTCCTTTCATTCATTGCAACCAGAGTAGCCAAAAGAGATGTAAAGAGGATGCATAGCACCTTTAACAGCTACTGAGTGGCACACCCTTCCTGTATAAGAACGACAGCTTGCACTCGTCCTATGCAGTATAGAATTGCGCGGAAGCAGGAAGCTCCAAACCACAGACTGCACAGGCCTTCCTGACACAGCCGTAATATCAGCCAGTGCACCAGAGCAGAAAGAAAAACAGTGTGGCCTTATAAAGTGCGAAATGTGTGTTATTCGATGCGTGTAAACAGAGGGAGAGCCTTACTGTCCATATTTTGTTGGATGAGTTCACGAGGTTTGTCGTGCTCTCCTGGAGTTCAGCCAGCTTCTTCTTCATCACATCTTCTCTCCACAGAGCCTCCTGCCAGAAACCCAGCAGCAGCAGAAAGAGTTACACTAACGCACAAAGACAGTTTTCATCTGCTTTGGACTGCACAGGTCATCGGGTCCTTATGTAGCATCAGAGCACATTAATAAATGTATTACTTAATATTGAAAGCAGTAGTGATGACAGATCAAATGTGATGAGAGCTTAACCGTTTAAAACCAAGCGTATTATATCCGATTAGTGAGTTTTGTGAGTTTTTGACTTCTACATCATCAACGTGATAATTTTTCTTCCCCCCAAAAATAAAATAAATTGCACTTTACAGTTTTAAGGAATAAATTGCAAAAATAAGCCTAATGTAGCTAATATGATACAACTTTAACCTCTAATTATTATTTCTTATTTCAGAAGGGCCACTAAACACAAAAAATTTGACTTTTCTGGCATCTATTCCTACGTTCAGGCTTTAAAACCTTAAAGGATTCATGAATCACAGGATGATTTTAGGATAAATATTGTTTGCTTACCTGTAGGTAGTCAGCTAATTTCTGAATATCCTATTAGGAGAGAGATAAGAGACAGTAAAAACAGTAGAGCTTTATAATTAAAGAAAAAACTTTTGCATCAGATTATAGAGCATCTATTTCCCCTCAGATTAGCCTAAACTTTATTTCGACTAATCATGTCGTGTGACGCTTACCTGACTCGACCCTAGCCCTCACCTGTGGCCTGTGCTCCCACGCCTTTTAATCTGTCACCTAATTCTAAAACAGCAGGACTGTGAAACTTACTGATTCTTTAACGGTGATGAGTCCGGACCTGCACAGAGGACAGTTTCTCATCAGAGAGAGAAGACATCAGAGATGCTTTTGCAGTAAAATCGCGGTTTAAAGGTTAAACTAGAATTAAATGAGACTCACTCTGTCTGCACGCCGGTCTCTCTCAGTATCTTTTTCTGAAGAATGCTTTCAGTTTGTACAGATGATTTCTGGTAAATCTTCTCTGTTTTGATGAGTGTTTTTGTGGTTGTCTTTTGTGCTGTATGTGGAGAAAAACAAGGCATGATTCAACAGTCCCTGGTCAAGATGTTTTGCGCTTGGCACGATGATTTATTCTTTTTACCGTTTACACTCGTGTCCTTTTTATGAATACTCTTCACCCTGTGCTGCTCTGATTCCTTCACAGATGGCGTGGAGGTAGGTGATTGCTTCTTTGCATGACTTTTGTCCTGCTTCATCACTGTTATCTGTTCTGACCACAGTGAGGCCTGAGGGAATGAGAGGAGAGCGACGGGGAAGGCATTATTCACAGCAGACCTATGAAGACATAAATCTGATCTGGTGATAAATGTGCCAAATTGATGCAATCTTTTACCCATGTGCTGGTGCTTGGATCACTGCTTATGCTGCTGTTTGGTGTCAAAACCATGGGCGGATATCCTTTAGCATTCTCGGTGTTTGTTGAGCTTGAACTGTAATACTTCATTGAAAATATCTGTGAGGGAGAATTTCTTCTCGATGAGCCTTCACGCCACACTGGGCTCACCGATCTCCTCCTCAGAAACTCCAACTGCCTCTTCTCTTTCAGTTCTTTCTTTATCTGCCAGGTGGTACTGTCTCTGGGAGGGCTGCGGCATGAAGTCACATTGTTACGTCCTCGCAGGTACTCACGCTTCTCTGCTCTGATGTCCAATATTCGGTCAAAGTGTTTCTCCGGCGAGAGTTGGAATCCACTGATGGTCAGGGCGTCCATGGCAGCTCCCCTGGCTGTTATGTCGCCTCAAGCCTGCGAGGACAGCGTGGCTTATCAGGAAACTGGTTACAGTCATTCACAAAGATCAAATTCATGGCATGTTATTAGCTGAGTACTATCAAGTGATGTTGCGAGTAGCTAAAAAACAGCTTTCTTTTAAGTTGCAGAAACATTGTGATGGCTAAAGGTTATAAATGAAGAAACTCAAACTGCTACTTACTTTAAAGAAAAGGTCTGAAATGTAGCTTCCTACCAGGGTTGGTGTAAATGAGAATTTTTCAAGTATTTATGATATTTTTATTCTGGAGAGACTTAAACAAAGAAAAGTTATGTGTATGATGAGGTCATGCTGCAAACTGATGTGAGCCGTATACGCATTAAAAGTAAACTGCCAAAAGTGCCTGATGTTTAGAAAGCTGTGTGTGTGGAGCAGAGGCGGTTGCAATAGTAGCTCAGAAATACTAATGCAGAAGCTGAACCTTACAGGAGAAGCCCCTTAATTACAGGGTGAAGCACTTCTCATCGATAGACTAGGCCCTGGCACCTGCAAGATGATAAAGCGAGGACAAACTGCTGCTTATTAAGCAGGAAACCATGGTTGAGCCTTACCTACTGGGCCATCTCATTCAGTGGGGAGAGCGCTTCATGAGGTTGTTGATAAGTCATCCATTTTCTCACTCTTCTGAAATAGTGCCGGGTTTTTTTTCGTGCCTGTGTTTCACATGTAGCTGTTTCTGTTGAGCATAGTTTTTACAGGAAGTGAAGAGAACCACAGCGTCATATGTTCCTCTATCTCACCAGCCACTCACACAAAACTGATGCCATACACGGGTGGGCCTCAAGATTACAGACTACACAACTAATTCCCCCTGTGTGCAGCCTGGGATAAAACACTTGGGAGATTGGTGTGTGCGTGTCCTTTATTAGATGAGTAATTTTATTATTAGCAAATGATGCATGTGGGCTTGAACACTTTCATTAGTTAGTTTTCTTGTGCATGCTTGTGTGTATGTAACAGTTAACTTACATAACAATAACACTAAATAGCAGTTTGGCTTCATATTCTGTGTGGTGCCGTTTTTGTTTAAAGTCAGCAACCTTTCAAGATGAATTGATCCAGAAAACTTGATCTTATCATAAAAAATGACCCCAAATTCTCTGCATTAACTCCTTAATCACTTCTATTAATCCATTTTCAATTTCAGGGCAGTGTGTGCGTGTGTCTTTGCACGCAGTGCCCACTAGAGGGCGTTGACTCCACAAGCGCTTCTGTACTCTCGCGTTGTTTCACGAGGATTTCTCCTGTGTCCGCCATCCTTACGGCTCTTTGCAGAGAAGGGCACAGAGAGGCCGAAACAAGAGTGCCCCGGTGTTGTAGGAACTTGGTACTTCATCCTTCAGACATGCTGTCCAGGCTCGTTTTTGTCTCAGGTATGCATCAGAACAGCTTTTAAAATGACAATAAAGGCCACTTACTGCTGGTGCCAGCAGACTGTCAAGCAGGAGGCAGGAAAGTTTAAAGTGAGCTGAAGGGTAAAGTGAAGGCCGCACATTGAATGAGACATGCTAATGCTAACTGTCAGCATAGCTTCAAGCTCCTCGGAAATGGTAGCAATTTTATTGGCTGCAGATTTATATCAGACGTTATCAAAGGTAATCCTGGATATTTCAGTGTTTCTGTATTTTGTTGTTTTAATTATTTGGTCACAGGCAAGTTAATCGACGCTACGTTAGCTAACGTTAGCTCTGCACGCCTAAATGTCACCTTATTGACAGCTAGCATCGGTCGGCTTTCTGCCCTTTCTGCGATGTTTTATGGAAAAGTTTGTGTTAATTTTGATGACCTCACAAACTGATCGCCCGAAGCCCATCAAATAGCTACCAACACTAAGTGTTATAGTTCTGTGTTGGACTGCTTACACCGTTAATGTTTTCAGAAGTTTGTTGTTAATGGTGTTTATTGAGAAAACAGTAATTAACACTTGTACTTTTTTGTGGGTTTCAGCTAGTGCCCTGAAAAGCAGTGGCCCCATTGGAGCTGGGTATGTTTCATTGTAGTGTTGAATGTGTGTGTTTTAATACCAATATTCAATAACATATCAGAAAGAAATGCTTAGTAATCGTGGTTTTCTCCCTCAGTGTGGTCCATGCATCTCGCTGTCTGCACACATCATCCCAGAGTCTTGCTCCGGTGCCCCCTCTGCCAGAGAAGGGAGGGAAGGTCCGCCATGGCTTCATCCCAGAGGAGTTATTCCAGCTGCTGTACCCCAAAACTGGAGTAACAGGTGTAGTCTTTAATCAAAAATGATCATTTAATATTATTCATATGTTGTCTTAAAGAAAGTGAAAAGTCACAGAAAATTGATTGTGTGGACACAGTATTTTCACTGAATCAACTGGATTCTTCAACTTCTCTTTTTTGCAAGGACTACTTAAAGACTGGTATGTGATTATGAGCAAACAGCAATTTGCTTCCACTGAAAGCATCCAGATGATTGGTGAACGTGCTTCATTTGACAGAAACAGAACTTTTGAAAACTCCTGTTTTTGTGAATGCATTCACAATAAGTATTTGTTTAAAAAAAAAAAACCTGCAGCGTGAATGTTTTTTTTTCTTCATACCTTTACAAAAAGAAATGAATAAGCTAATCAAAAGCAAGTAAGAACAAAAGTGAAAAATAAGTCTAACAATTAAACTTTTTTCATAGATGGTTCTTAAGATTCTGTTTAAATATATCAACAGTCTCCAACGATCTTAAGTGCAATGGTAGTTACACATCTCACTTTTACTTTGTATTTCCCCTCCTCTCTCAATAGGACCCTACATGCTGGGTGCTGGCCTCCTCCTGTACATGCTTTCTAAGGAAATCTATGTCATCAACCATGAGACATTCGCTGCAGCCTCCATAGGAGCTGTGATCATCTATGGTGTGAAGAAATTTGGGCCAAGTGTTGGAGCTTTTGCTGACAAACTGAACGAGGTAGGCTGATAACCACTGCTTTTCTTTCTTTCTTTTTTTTGTGGTTTCATATCCCTTTTGTCAAGTTTTATTTATTTATTTTGTTTGGACACAGTGGAGAGAGTACTGTACCAAAGGACTTTTCTCTTGTGCACGACCTTTCCAATGACCCCAATATTTTCTGCTGCTTTTGTCTTCAGGAAAAAGTGGCCAAGGCTCAGGAGGTGAAGGACGTCGCCATGTCCAGCTTGGTTCAAGCCACTGAGGATGAGAAGAAGGAGCAGTGGCGAGTAGAAGGAAGGGCGATGCTCTTTGATGCCAAGAGGGTAAGCATCACCATCCTTTCATTTCTGTTTTTATATTCCAGTATCTTAACTTAAGTATTCCAGTTAACATCATTTTGACAGCTGCCACCTTCAGCTCCAAGAGCAGAAGAATTATAACCTTGTGTGGGTCTGTAGTGTAGTGGTTAACACATTAGCCCTAAGCAGTCACCACAGCTGGTAGCTCTGTATGTTTGATTTAGCAGATATTTTTACACCTGATGCCGTTTCTGATACAATTCGAAGTGAAATCTCTCCTACTGGGATCAAACCAGGGAGATTCTGCTTCTTAGGCAAATCCATAAACAAGTACACCGTGCAGCAACTTTTCCATTAGTACCTACTCACGCCGGCTTGGCTCAGTGCGTTTTTTAGGGTTTTTCCATTAGGTCATAGTACCTGATACCGGGACCATTAGTCCTTAGTACCTACAAAAATCAAAACTGTCATCTTTGAAACTCTGCAAGGGAAATGGCTACAAAAACCAATGCCGGGTTCCCCGACTCTGACGAAAAGCCACTGACCAAGCAGCAGGTATCACATCACTTTGACGTACACCTTTGTTGTGGCGTTCGTGTTGCGTACAAATGATGTCACGGGACGTTTAGCCGTGTTGCAATAACAACACGGTGCATATAGGTGGTACTAGACAAGTACTAATGGGTAAAGAGGCTTTAATCTGCCAGTGTCTACAACAGAGACTACGCCTAGTGATAAAATAAATGATTACATCAATATTTATTTATTTTTTGATCCTTGGTGAACTTGATGATCGTGGCTTGACACATGACTAATGGTCATTTGTAACATTACTCTCGTCTTATTATACAGTGCTCCATTTTCTTTTCAATGTCAGTTTAAAAAATTTTTTTCCATCAGTTTCTCTGATAATTTCTCTGATTGAAGTAGGCAGTGCTCAGATGGATTTATTGTGGCTGAAGTAAACACCCGTTTGTGAGCGCATGTTGATCCTGAAGCTGAAAACCTGGGTTAACAAAGAGTTGATACCAATTATCTGTGACTGGGTTTTAGGTTTTATCAAGCAAGCTAACACAATGACGGCCCGGCTGTGTTGAACTTGCTTTGTAGTGTACCCCACAGTACTCTGTGGGAACCAAACGGTCTGTGGCGAGACTTATTTTTTTGTTAATGTGAGTTGCTCATCACTCTGGGTGGCTATACCAGTGTTGATAATAACTGGGTACTTTCAAAATGACATTTTTCAGTTTAATGATACCACTGTTTGAAATATGCTGAATAATATGTAGGTTAGACTCGTTCTCTCATGCAATTTTAGTGTAATTAATTTGGCAACAAAAGGAAAAATAATTTGAGGCCATTCCTGGCTTATTATTCCATCCATCCATTTTCTGCCGCTTATTCAGTTTTGGGATGTGGGGGCAGCAGTCTGACAGAGATGCCCAGACTTCCTCTTCTAGCTCATCTGGTAGGATGGTGAGATGTGTCCAAACTCTTTGAGAGACATCTCTCCGATGTGTCTTGGGTCTTTCCTGGAGCCTCCTCCCTGCCGGACATGCTTGAAACACCTCACTTAGGAAGGTCCAGCAGGCGTTCTAGTCACATGCCTGAATCTAAGTTGGTTCCTTATGATGTAGTGGAGTAGCATTTCTGCTCCCTCCTGAGTGACTGAGCTCATCACCCTATCTCTGAGAGAATCCAGCCACCCTTCAGAGGACGCTCATTCTTTCAGTCACTGTCCAAATCTATTAGCCACGGGTGGGTGTAGGAACATGGACTGACCGGTAAATCAACAGTAACCGTTAGTCCTGGGCCTAGCCTAATATTTATCTAATTTTAAACAATTTTTCAGCATATTTATTTATTTATTTATTTGTTTGCCTCCTCCAGGAGTAGTCTGTGAAAAGAAAATGTGTAACTTGTTGAATCCAACCACATGATGGTGCTCATTCTCACACAAATGGAGAATTTCCACTCAAAATAAACTCAGTATACAAATGTTGCCAGATTTCGGACTGACAGTACCATTTTAACATATATAGCTAAACTATCTTGTATAGATGTCACAATAGAATGAATTTAATTCTTTAGTCTGTATATAAATGCATTACAAATGTCACAGCCCTAATTTGTTTGGGACACAGCACTACATGATTGAAGTCTATGTCTGAACATGTCCTGACTGAAAACACATTTTTTTACTTCAGTTATATCTTTTGTTAAAAGTTTTTTTTTAAATTATTTTGAAAAAGTATCCCTAGAGCTGGAATTTCACATTAAAGCTGTTACAGTTAAACATTCCTATCTTCTGTTTTCCTCTCAGAACAACGTGGCCATGCTGTTGGAGACCAACTACAGGGAGAGGCTACATATGGTGACCAATGAGGTGAAGAGGCGCTTGGACTATCAGATTGCGCTGCAGGACCTCAACCGTAGGCTGGAGCAAGAGCACATGATTAACTGGGTGGAGAAGAGCGTCATCAGCAGCATCACACCCCAGCAGGTCAGTCTTTATTTTTCTTATTTCTTTTCTAGCTTAGGGTGCTGACATCCAATAAATAAAAGTTATTAAAGAAAACCTTTTTATTTATTTTTCATGAAATGTCAAAAAAACCAAACAACAGAAATCTTTAAGGATTTAAAAATAAAAGTCTCATATTTGGGCCGTGATGGTTTAGTTTGTCAGATATTTCATGTTTACTGATTTGCTTGTGTTTGTTTTATATCGGCAAAGCTCGTGTTGGCAGAAAAAGTCTTGGTGGAAGATTTAAAAAATGTCAATGTTTTTTCTCTAATTTGTTATATGCATATGTATTTTTACTGTCTAATCAATTCACTTCTAGACCAACTCCTTGTATGTTTCAGAGTTTTAATATCTTTTTTTGTTTTGTTTTGTTAGGAGAAGGAGAGCATTGCCAAATGCATCACAGACCTGAAGGTGTTGGCCAAGGCCACTCAGGCCAAAGCTACAGCCTAAACTGTCATCGCTCTACAGAAGCCTCCTCTAGTCCCGGACTCATCGCCCGAAGACGAGACGTCACCTTTCTTTGCAGAATAAACTATTCTTTCTTTATAGATTCTCTGTCAGCGTTATGGGTGTGTACAGTATTTACACGTCAGCAGATGATAAAATAAATGGTTCTCTTATCATCTTCAGCTGGTTGTGTCTTTCTTATTCAGAGTTTGCTCTATTTTGTGAGTGACATCACAGTTTTATATCCATGGATAGTGGCACAAGAATAGGAACACTTGAGACCTTTGATCCCCCTGTAGGAAGAGGAGGAAATGCTGCTATGAATAATTTCAAAACCTTTGGCCTCATAATGTGCCACTACCTTTTTTCCATGCTTCAAATACTTATCCTCAAGTGACAAATTGGGCCGGCCCTTGCGATCTGTCACTCCCATCACGTAGTTGCACTTTGATCCTGCTGCTTTCACGAGGAAGTTAAGGAAATTTTTCTCGAAGCTGTTTGTGAGGAACACACCCGTTATGAGACCTGTTGGTGCCAAATTCGTTTGAAAGAAGGGAACGATGACACCGGAGCAGAGCTGAGGCTACAAGGTAAAACGGCATGCAGCAGTTATGTGAAGGTCAAGTGACAGGTTATATAGGAAGTGGTTTAAAAAGGAAAAAGCTGCTGAGAACAGCACTGTGTCCTGCTCTGAAATGTGACGTTGCTTTTACAGAAAGTGTGTACTTGTTGCCATGAAAGCTCATCACCTTCAGTCATAGCTTAAATATACATAACCAAATAAACTAGTCTTAACCACTCGATGTGTTTAGATTCACATCGAGTGTATTCATGGTTTGTGTATTCATGAGTCTTCAAGATAAATTATTATTGAGACTGTTTGCTAATTTAGTCCTTGGACTTAAAGCAGTTCTTGTAATTGATTTACTTTATATTAACCTCTACTTGCTTGATTTGTAACTCTGCGTATATTTATATTTAATCTGTGTTTAATTTTTAATGGAAAAAAAAGCACTACCCATGATAACATGGTTATAAATAACAAGAAAACAGGCCTCGGTGGTGTCACTTGTATGGAAAAGCCTTGTTGTAGTTTTCTATGCTGAAGCAATAAAAGCACACTGAACTGAGGAAGTGTTTCTTTGCTTATCAAATCAATTTGAACTCTAAGTGCTAAGAAGAAATCTTTTGCTCCAAGCTGTGAGAATCTGAAAACTTTCCAACGTAAACAAATCATTTTGTGTTTCTTACAGGTTCAAGTGGTTTCTGTGTGATTCCTCCCAGTCTAAAGTTTAAAGCCGGGGTAGACTGAAGATGTTTGGGAACAGTGCCCCCTTCTCCTATTTCCCAAAGTTGGTTGATTTAATTTTCCTTTTCAAGTTCACTAGTTATGTTTAATATGCTATAAGACGCTGATTTGCGGTGTTTCTGATACATACCCGTTCACACCCTTACATAATAAAACAGCACAGTGCCATAGTAACCCTGAAGCTTACTTGAGCTGTGGACTGCGGATAGCTTATCTTCATATCGCTGAGCTTTGACTGAGATGATTTTATGGAAGTGGAAGGAAACTGAATGTTAAGGAATCATTTCTTCTTCTTCAGGGGCTTCACATCGGAGGACCTCCCTCCGAGGCGGGCTTTCCAACAAGATGAAATTAGGGAGAGTCCGCTGAGGAGAAGTGACTCAACCAGACCCAGTGGAAGATCTATTTACAGTATGTCCAGGCATTACAACACCTCATATCTAGGTATACATATTTTATGATGATATTGCACAAAATCGAATGTTCTTTACATCAGTACAGAGAAAGGAGTACTCGGAGACACTGAGCAAAAATCCTGACAGCATCAATGTCAGAGTGGAGGTAAATGAGTATAAACTCTACATCATCATGGACACATACACCTTACTAACAGCACAACATTTAGCTCTCATCATCACTGACCCTCCTAATTGAACCCACAGCATCTTTTCACCTGTGAGATTGATGGCCAGGAGGTGAAGACCGTGGACGACTGCGTGGCTAAGCTCAAGAACCTGGATGCCAAAGGTCGTCTGTGGCATCAGGAGATGATCATGGAGGTTCAGGGACCATATCTTCTGCTCAATGACATTGAGACCAAAGTAGGTTCATCACTTCTAGAAGAACAATGAAATGTCTGGAACGGACATTATAGTATGATTGTTGGACAGAGTTTTGAGTCAGCACACCACCACAGTGGATTTGAAACCCTCAAAATGTGACTGAAGTGAGGATTTTCAGTTTTAATTCAGGGGGTTTAAAAAATTTGCACTGATATTATTGATATATATATATATATATATATATATATATATATATATATATGGACAGGTGATTCCCTAACGTGTAGAACTCATGGACATCATCAAACGCTGTGTTTCACCTTCAGCTGCTGCTTGTTTGTGGGTCTCTGCCTTCAGTTTTGTCTTTAGTGACTGAAAAGTTGGTCGGTTGAAGTAAAGAATATTATTTATTTTCCTCTCTTGGTTTGCTTTGGGTCCATTTGCACTGTGAAGTGCTGTCCAATTAACAGTTTTGCAGCATTTGGCTGAATCTGAGCAGAAAGCACTTCACAGTCCATCCTGATACTTCCATCAGCAGTCACATCATCAATAAACACTAGTCTATTGGTGAGGGATCCACTGGCATCCATACATGTTCACGCCATAGCATTGCCTCCATTGTGTTTAACAGATGTGTTATGTTTCGATCACGAGCTATTTCTCTGTTTTTCTCTGTTCCATCATTCCAAAGATTTTTCAGAGCTGTGCAAGCTCTCTAAGATGTTTTCTGGCAACGTTTAATCTGACCTTCCCGTTCTTAAATATAACCAGTGGTTTTGTATGCCTAACTTGTGGGGATAGGTTAATTGGATAATCCAAATTGCCACTAGGTGTGAATGTGCGAGTGAATGTGAGTGCGAATGGTTGTCTGTCCCTGTGTGTTGGCCCTGCGACAGACTGGCGACCTGTCCAGGGTGTACCCCGCCTCTCGCCCTATGACAGCTGGGATAGGCTCCAGCGCCCCCCGCGACCCTGAAAAGGATAAGCGGAAGCGAACGGATGCTAAAATAATTAAGACATCAATTAACCGATGCTAAACCAGATTGTTGTGGCCACTACTAAAGTTGTTGCTGTCTCTGATTATTGGTTTACTTTGTTTTGTGATCTTAATGATGGCTTCCCACATTTACATTGACTCATAATTAAAATGACAGTGAAAAGCTATAAAACACAAATTCATCCCTTTGAATTAACTTGAGATATTAAGTCTGCTTCATTTGTCATTAACTAACATGGGAGCAGGCCTCACCTGTTAGCTGTCCAATTAACTTTGGGCCTCTCCACATGGGGCACTGTGTGTCTGTAATTCCTAAATATTTTATGCAGCACTTTTATTAAACCTCTCGAATTAAAGCGGAAAGTCTGCACTTCAATCACGACTTTATTGATTTAAAATCTGCTGTGGTGATTGATATACAGCAGCAATAATGCAAACTTGTCTGTGCAGGAAGTGAAATGGTATAGTAATGTTACTTCATTGTCTCAGTTTGTTAGTAAAATTATGTAAGTTTGGGATTTGAGGCCACTATTTAATGTTATTGTTCCACTTCATCCCAAAGGGTCCTGATGGGTTTGAGATTAAGGTCACTTTCTTCAACAAAACTAAATATAATTCTGTGCTGTAGCAGTAACACCAAAGAGTATATAAAAGTGCAACCAGGTGAAGCGAAACCGTTACACAACCATAACTGTTTAAAGCGCTAAGCTGTGTGTGAGAAAAATTCTCTAATTATGAAATGGAAACATCTGAAAAACATGTAAAATATGTATGAGCAAAATAAAATGCCAGACCATTTTTAAAATTCCCCTTTTCCCTCTTTTTAAAGACTTTCAGTGTTGGCTATTAACGTTCGATCAATCTGATTTTGACAGACAGAACTGGACTTGGTACCTTTGAGCTGTATCGTGCAAATCAAAGCTGTGCTGGACAGCTGCGACTTCAACTCTCTGCTGGCGATAACTGTGCAGGAACGCAGCAAACGCAACCGCCAGTGCTTCATGTTCCAGTGTGAGGAGACTGGGGTGAGTTAACTTTGACCTCCTCAAAGTCGCCAGAGATCTGATGATAATTGTAATGTCGATTTTTCTTCCCGTTTGCTCTATCAGGCCGATCTGATCAAGAGCGACCTAGATAAGGCAGTCCAAAGAGGAGGTGGTAATCTGGACCAACACAGAGAGCCTCTGGATGTCAGGTAGGGTGTTAAAAAAAACGAAAAACCTAAAACATGGGTAAGATTTAATTACAGGGAAGCAGGAAGGACAAATGTGGAAAGTACAGTACATTCATTAATCATTTCTTTCCAGGAATGAATTTGAACCCATGACACAACATAGGCTGGGAAGTTTCCGTCAGACTGCGTCCCCCTTTATGCAGGAAGAGTGGAGAGCTCCAACCTCAGACTTCATGGCCCCATCGTGGCGAGAGCCGGGTACAGTAGAAACATAAAGAAATTATCATTATTATCCAAGAGAAATTCAATTTATTTAATGAATTCACTGCGACTGAAATTCACTTTTTACATTTCTTCTCTGCAAATAAGAAATAAACTCAGTATTTTTAGTATTCCGAGTTTAAGTCACACCAGCTTCTGTTGAAATTTTTTTTCTCTCTTTGTTGCAATGCAGATCATATGCCTTCCTCACGTCCCTATAGTCCACAAGTAGAACCAATGAACCATTTAGACCCGTATGACATGCAGAGCAACCCAGAGATGGACCGTGATAAGACAGAGTCACAGAGGAACACGGTTAGTGCTGTGAAAACTTCTGTATTTTCTATGAATTATTGAATCTTCCTGTGGAATTATCTGTCTTATCTTGAGAGTTTCATATGATGCTTTCTTTTAGGACATTTTGAACCATGTTCTAAATGATCTGGAGATCTTCGTGGGCAAAGTTACAGCTGCAGTAAACACACCTGGACAGCAGGGGGACATGGGCAAGAAGAAGAAGACAAAGAAGAAGAAAAGCAAGAAAAATGGTAATAGCCTTCATCAGTCTATGTTTTTCACAAACAAGTAACCTATGAAGGATAACCTACAGATACAGGCAGTTTAATAAGTGCTTAATGTGACTGCTTATCAGAGCCCTCGGGACCACCCCTCAATCTGCCTTCTTTGGATGAATATGCCTTCTTTCTTCAGAAAGTCAAATATGGATTCAATCTGCTGGTAAGTCCTTCAGTTCAGTCTCTGCACATTACAAACTAACGTGAGGAGTTTTACAACAAACTTGTCTAAATGCTTACAGTTGTGACTAAAAGCACTGGTGTGTGACTGAAAGAGTCGTTATCATATTACAGGCCCAACTGGACGGCATACTGGTCAATCCTTCTGCTCCTGAGTTTGTCCACGTGCTCTTCTCAATTTTAAACATGGTAAGCTCACTACTGCTACGACTGCTGCTATATTATGCACAGTGATGGGAATAACGGCGTGTGTCAGAACAATGAGGCGACTTCTGTCTCCAGGTAGAAACAGGAGTGATACACCTGCTGCTGTCAGACCTGCAGGTATGAGGTTGTGATGTTCTCCTTTATAGTGGACAGAAATTACTTTTTTGGAGTGGCACAAAGAATTTGTGTGGCATCTTATTGAATGCAGAACAGCTGATGGTTCTGTAAATAGTTTGAAATGGTTATTTTAAAAAAAGGTAAATGGCTGCAAATAACTTTGTTGTTTGCAAAACCTGTGCATAGGATTTTAAAATTGACAATTGCATTTAAAGTTATGAAAGTTTGAAATATGATTCAATAGACATGTTTGTGGTTGTTACAGTAAAAAAATCACTTTTTCTACTCAGATTTTATGTTTTCTGACTGAGTTTAGATCAATTGTGTTAATACAGTCTGTCAAAATAAAAACATGACTGTAAATTCAGACACGTGAGTTTGCGCTGAAAAGAATGATACCAAACAAGGCAAAGTAAATAGTTTTTAAAGGTGAAATGTGGAGGGAAAATCAAAAGTAGTAAAAAATGGCCAATTATACCCTGGACCCCAGAGGGTTAAACTTTTTTTTTAAAGTAACGCAATAGTTACTTTTCAAGTAATTAATTACTTTTAGAAGCTTGTAACTCAGTTACTAACTCAGTTACTTTTTTGAAGAAGTAACTAGTAACTATAATTAATTACTTTTTCAAAGTAACTTGCCCAACACTGATAAGTCATAGTGCTTGTTTGGTTATAACTAGATTCTTTCTTTTTTCCAACAGACAGTTCATCAGTATCCGTTTGACCTGCCTCCCAATGTGATCTCCCCCTTGCTGACAGACCCCGCTATAGGCCTGCTAAAGCAAAATGTCACCCCGGAGGAGAACCAGCTGTGGATGTTTCTGGGAGAGTGTTGGAACATCTCCAGGTGAGGCAGCTTTAACAGTCCTCTAACACTTTTACTAGTCTTTTTATCAAGCTTTGAACGTTCTCATATATAGCCCTTTAACTTTAACTACATTTATACCTTCCTTGGCACGCCCTAACTTGTTGTGGGCCGTGTCTGTTTGCATGTGCTGTATTCAAATTGATTCCTGTGTGCAAAAAGTGTTTAATTTGGAATAATCAATGTAAAACATAGAAATACTAAGAAAGAACCATTCCTTGTTTTCTGAATGACTCATGGATTCATTTTTAGTCAGAAGAGCTTTACGGTTGCTAAGTTGTGAAAATAAACTCAGACTCTGTGTTTATGCTCATCTGGAAGGACACCTGCAGCTGAGAATCATGTTCAAAGTTCAACAACCTCTTTAACATTTACAGCGAAAGACTTGAGGGATTGTTGTGCAACTTGTTTACCAGTTTTTTAACCACAGGCTTGACTTTTATTACAAATGAGAAATGGTTCACAAATATTTAAAGATTACTATTAGTCTGACTACACTTAGCCAAATGCCTCACACACAACCCAAAGGTTCTCTATTATTTATTTATTTACTGCTGATCTATGCACTATGAATAAATGAGTAATAAATAATATAAATAATTTTATATTATGGTAAACAAGGAGAACACAGTATAAAAAAAGAACCTTGCATTCATGAAGCTGTATTTTAAAACATGGATTTGAGCTTTACAGTTGTTGATGGAGCTAAAAGCGACCATACTTGGCCAAGAAAGTATTGCACTTTTTTTTTTTTAAATTATCAAATTCATTTGTCAGCTAATTGTAATGAAAATTATTTAAAAGGCACCAACAGCACAAACATGTTTGAGAGGCCCGGTTCAGTTGAAACTGGCTGACAAATGACAGAGTTGTCTAGCAGATTTATTTAAAATTTTAAACAGATGGTTAATAAAAATAAAATAAATAAGCCCTGTATCAAAAAGTAGCTTGTGCAACTTTTTTTTTTTTTTTTTTACCAGGTTGTATAAGTGTTATTTTCATGGATGAAGTTGTGCATTTTATAATTCCTGCCCTCTGTTTCACTTGCAGGTCTCGATGGCCGGACGATAACGTCCCAGATTACATCCCAGAGTTCTATGATGGCTGGCAGCCCCCTCCGCCCCCTCCTCTACCATCCCCGTCGCCTTTTCAGAACGGTCCAATGAGCAGAAGCAACAGCCAACGCTTCTCAGGCCGACCGACGCTGCGGCAGCCAGACGAGGTACGAACTTATTATGACCCCCTGGTTCATCCTTAACAAAGAAGCTCATCAAACAGTGTAGCATACCTGGGTGTGAACTCAAAGTATTGCAGCAGTCATGCCCTTTAAAACTTTTTGTTTCCGTGCTGATGCTTAATTGTTATGCTGTAGCTCCATCTGCTTTAGGAATTGGTTTGGTAATGTGTTTATAGCCTGGTAGATTAGCAGATTGCTTTGAACTGTTGTTTTGCTTACCTGAGTTTGTCTCCTAAACCAACTGCACAATCTCCACTAAGTGGTTGTATGAATTGTAGTCACTGCTGCCATCTGGCACTCAGCACCTTTAAATCTAAATTTTCATGGCAACAGAAAAACAATATCGCCAATGAGGCCATCATCAAGAGGTTTTTCAGTTAATCCTGGTGTATTTTATGACTTTTACAGTTTATGGGCAACAATCCATGGGGTCCATCACCTCCACCAGCACCGTAAGTGTTGTTACACAGCAGTAAATATGGCTTAATGATCACATTTCTTCAGTATACCCAACACTTTTTCCTCCAATTTTATGCACTGCCAATACGAAGTGTATTTCGTCTGCTGCTCTTTCAGCTCCAATGAACCACCCCAGAGCATGCGTGTCATTTACAACTTCATGGCCAGAAACAACCAAGAGCTGAGTGTTATGAAGGGTGAGGTGGTTGAGGTGAGATCACAAATATTATTCAACAACTGCAAATACAAGATTTATTCTTACCTTTTCCAACACAGTATAAGAATTGTCTCTAGCTTTAAATAAAAGCAGGATCTGTAGTGTTTATCTGATGTAGACTGTTTTACATCATTGAAATTTAAGAAAACAGAGTAAAAAGCAAACCTTCATTTACCGGGAACTGGATGAGGATTTTGTTTTAGGGATATACCATCACTCTGAGGGGATCTGGATTATCAGGTATCATTATCAATGTAATGCAACAGTAATTTGGGGCATTGCAAACTTAAATAAAACTTAAATTTAAAATGTGTTGTAGATAACTTTTTCCAGCTCCAAAAGAAGAAAAAGGGGAACTGCAGATCTTTTCAATTCCTTCCAGCCTTTCAGCCACTGTCACATATTTTCCAACCAGTATTGTAACTATTGTGAACCTTATAGAGGAAATTAAAATGCAAAACTAGAATCTGAAATAACTCTAGCAAACACTGCAGCTGCAGCACAGAATGACTGACAGATAAGATTAATATTTCTTTAAACTTGGAGTTTCATTGCCAAAATCCAAAGTATTTGAGATATTTGGATTTGGATCTTTCACAGGTGATCCAGAAAGCAAAGCAGTGGTGGCTTGTTCGTAACGCGCGTAACCAGGAAGGACATATTCCTCTGAATGTTTTGGAGTCGTTAGGGAACCCCGAACCCGTGGACGACCTACCGGTGAGCTGAGCCGCAAGCAACCTGGGAACCCATCAACAATTATCTGTTTCCAGCAGGACGACTTATCATAACTGTTCTGCTTTTCTTTTCTTACGAATTGGGATGAATGTTAAATGTGGAAGAAGTTTAATGTCATGTGGTTTCAAGATTTTGGCAAATGCTTTTACTCTTTGAATCTCCACACTGTTTACTTGCTTGCAGTCAAACAGCTGCTCAAATAGACAGACAGATACTTTATTGATTCCACAAGGGAAACTGATTTGTTACAGCAGCATAATAAAGAGTAGAAATGTTACAGTCTACAATAAACAACACAGTTAAAAATGAAAGTGCGACAGGCGGCTGGTAAGGGCCTTACACTATGAGATAGTGCAGGAATTAATAAATTTACTACAGTGATAAACAACAAAAAAAGTCAAATTAAGTCAGTTAAAAAGGTCTGAGGGAGAAGGAGCTCTGCTGCCTCTTGAGTGTGGAGTGGAGTGGGTGTGATGAGTTGTCCATGATGGAGAGCAGTTTGTTCAGTGACCTCTGACGCTAACGGACTCAAACGCCTCCACATTCTGACCAATGATGCTTCTGGCCTTCTGGATTAGTTTGTTGATCCTGCTGGCATCTCTGGCACTGATGCTGCCCCACCCACCAGATAACGGCAAAACAGATGGCACTCGAAAGGATCTCCAACATGTTGCTGCAAACATTAAATGATCTGAGCTTCCCTAGAAATCGAGCAATGTGGTTTTCCATCATTGTTTAAACACTACCCGCCAATCAGAAACCAGAAAGCCTCATGTCAAAAATACTTTGTGCCTTGCGTTCAGATTGGGCATATTCATAAGCGTGTACATAAATAAATATGTTTGCTCATAAACAGCCTTCACATTTGATATTTCAGTCTTCCTTCCAGCGAGATCCTCGCGGCCCTGTCACCCTGGACAGGTCCTCCTCACCTGCAGAGGTGCAAGCCTGGCTTGAGTACAAAGGCTTCTCCAAAATGTGAGTGGCATTCTCCACGGAGTAACAGACAAGTTCATGTTTGCAATCTATATAACACTTGCATTTAATGTCATTTTATTTCTTCTCTTGTACAGCACTGTCAGGAGCCTCGGGGTGCTGAGTGGACAACAGCTTCTGGGAATGAATAAACAAGAAATAAGGACTGTGTGTCCAGAGGAGGGGGGCAAAGTCTTCTTCCAGCTGCAGGCTGTTAAGTCAGCCATTGCAGTAAGTAAATTTGTTATAATACGCACACACTCACAGTTAAATGTTAGCATGTAAGTAATAATTTATCCTGTTTCCTGCAGCTGGCCAGTGAACCGTCAGGCATGTACAACGGCCGCTACTAACGACCTGCGTCACTGCGCCGGCCCTTCAGATGTTTCTCATGTGTGCAATTAAGGGTGTTGAATTTAAACTGTCTGAATTGATTTCGCTGCTTTTCCATAAATTAAACTGTAACAAATGTTGATTTGCTGTTTGAAGTGGCAAACTCGAAGATTTAAATTTTCAATGAACATGCGCAGTGCTCGCCATCAAAGGTAAAAGTCCATTGATGGAGTGGTGGGAACAGTACTCAGACGCAAAGGTGGATGTCAGAGACAGGGGGGGTTATCTGATAACTGTTATCTAAACCGGTGACATCATTCTGCATCTGTGTGGTTACTGTTTGCCTAGCAACAAGTCCAAAGTGGACTGGAAAAAATGCTTGTGGACACAAATGAAGAACGGTTTGGAGTTGTCTTTTCAGGAAACTGGACAATGCTATGGAGAATTTAGCCCATGATGAGCCTGCTGATTAAAACAATGCAACATTAATATATTTGCAGGATTAAAAACATTGTTTTTGGTGGTTATCTTCCTTAATAGAACGCTGTATTAAATTACTATTATTTTAATTAAGCATTTTCTACTGCTGCAGCTTGGCATGAAAAGAATTTAACTGGTAAAACAGTCAGTCAACAATTTTCTGCTACTATTCACCCAAAAAACAAACCAAAAAAAGCCAAGAAGTAACTTTCATCCACATCAAACTGTTAAATGAGCTGCACAGCTCTTCAGTGAGGATACTATTTGCTTTCACTGCACCCTGCTGTTCACAGACTCGTACTGTGCAGCATAAAGTCAGATCACAGCTACTTACAAAATGATGGACCAATTTATTCAGTTATTTCCTGACCAGTAAGCACAGCTGCTGCCTGAGGTATACGAGTTTGCCACTTTCAAAGGAAGCGTCTATATATATATATATAAAACGTATCAATGACAGCAATTAATTGTCAGTTACTCAAATACTAGTTTATACCGTAATCTTGCTTTTTTGTGCTTCCAGTAATTTCGACTTTGTATAGTTTTTCCTGATGAAATAAAACGAGTACGTATGTAAACAATGGCTTCATCCAGCATTTGCCTCATTGACTGTGTCGTGTGTGATCAACAAAAACATGAGAAACAATCGTGTGTTTTGTTGTGAAAAAACTGAATCGCCAAAACAGAAAAGTCAGAACAACAGTTTCTTTAATCTGTTTAAAAAAAAATGTCCTCGTGATCAGTGCAAATTATTATTTTTTCCCCCACAAACCTAAAACCATAACTGAGTTTAATGGCTTGAACATATTTTTGGCTGTGTAATGTGATTAAAGCAGGGTACAAGCAAAGTTAACATTGATGTTATTTCAGCAGTTGCATTAATTAACATTTTTCAGGACTTTCTCGGCCTTGTTACTTTCCCCACTGGGCCATCCTGTTGTTTATCGGACACTTCATGAATCTTGGTGACTTCATGTAGGCAGCAATCCTCTCCAGAGCCTACAATGATATAGGAAGACATCTGGTTAAAAAACAAAGCAAAAGCTACCTAGCGGTGAGTTTCAGTAATGTCATTGACATGGGGGCTCCGGGAAAGAAGCCAAAGTGACTGAATAACTTTGTAGTATATATTTGAGAAAATACAAAGTGTAAATTGCACTGATGGTATCTGATGAACACTGAAGTCTTCTCACCTCAAAACGTTTCATTAGATCATTGAGGTTCTTGAAGTTCTCCAGGCATTTAGGCTCGAGGGCCCTGTGTTCATCCAACAGCTCGTACATAACGAAGTCCACAAAAGTGATCTGTTGAAGGCAGCAGAATTTATAGTATAATCAAACAATAATTCATGAGCAGCATTAAACTTAAAGAAAGCCGGTCCTCTCTGCGAAATTTTATAGCCTATCAAAGTTCAACATTTTGTTTTCCATTCACAAACTTACTGTCTGGTTCGCTTTCATCGCTCTAATCATCTCTAAACAGCCCAGGTGTAATCAAGAACCGGTATTTATGGAAGTTTGTTTCTGCCACTTAAAAAAACATTTTTGCCATTTACAAATACAAACTTTGGGTTATTAACTCAAACTTTTGGACTATTGAAATAATAACCTGACTTTTGATAGATGGCATTTTCCCCCAGTGGTTTTAACAAGCTTCCATAGTAGTCTTGGCTCAGGCAATAAAATGTGTTAATGGCTAATTGCAGAGTCAGCAGTTTGATTTTTGCAATGCAAACATCCCCCCTGACTCCTGTCCCACAGAAACAGGTGACAGTTTAGACTTGCATCCACAATGATGAGCACTTCAGAGTGGAAAAAACAGCCTACACAGAAATTCCTTTTCTTTTCTTTTCTTTTCTTTTCTTTTCAAATTCCGCCCCCTAGTGTGGGCACTGAATACAAAGCAAATACAAAGAGACTCCTTTCTTGTTTATGGAGTAGCATACCTTGTCACCAACAAACCACTTTCTTCCTCCGAGGAAATCCGAGAACTGCTTCAGTGTACACTGCAGATTCTTCAGGTAGTCTGGCTTCTGATCCTGATGTCAGAGAAATGAAATTGGCTTTAGTAGAAATTAGCAGTTATTAAAATGGATATTTTTTCTTTCTTCTTTAAAATTTAACACGCACAATGTTTAAGTAGGTCAGCTTAATAAAGGCAAGCCTGAGGTCCATGGCCTGATTCTCCAGGACGTCCACTCGGATCTTTTCATCCTCAGTCTCTCCACCTGTTATCAAACGACACCTTAGAGGTCCGAGTTACTTAAAAGCATTGGCAGTATTAGTTTGTCAATTAATATAATGTAAAAATCTACAAAGAAATCGCCTCTTTTGAACAAAGTATTAATTTGTTATAAATTTTTAAAACTTACACATGTTGTGCTTACGAGCAATGTATCTCATGATAGCATTGCTTTGCGGTATTTTCCTGTTTCCATCGACCAAGTAGGGTAGCTATGGTGAGATGTGAATTGCAGCATTAGTGTTAGCCGATGGTTTAAATTTGCAAACTTTCCAAATAATTTTATATTTACAGGTTAAACTCTCTTACGTTGGGAAAGTCCATTCCAAGTTTGAATTTGACGTCAGTCCATTGGCTCTTGTCGTAGTCGGGAGCTGCGTAAGAAAACATGACGTGAGTAAACCCGATGCTCAGCCCGAATTATGACAGATTTGTATCACTGGGTTAAAATGCTTAGTTACCTTCCCCACAGACGTATTGCTTTTCCTCATACTTGTCTCCGGTGTACTCCAGCAGGAGGCGGATGTGCTGGCCAAGCTGCAAATGTCCAATAATCAGGTGAGACACACATATCTGTGTTTTTTAGGCTAGTATACTGCTAGAGTATTTGAAAGTGTGCAATTGGATAGCAACTGGAATCTTGCAGTACTGACTTAAATAATCGTAGTCTCACATGGAACGCAGGAAAAAGATTATTTGCGCATTTACGCACGTGGCACAGTAGCAGTAACTTCAATAACTCACAGATTTGCGTTGTTCTGCACATCCATTTTTAGACAAATTTCTTATTTATAAGGTAGAATAAGGCACCTGGGCTGTATTGGTCCAGAGATCACACATACTGAACCACAGTCAACCTACTCTAGCTTCTAACGGAGGTTTCATCAATTTTCCTTCAGACGTTTGCCATGCCAAACACGCGTGTAAGACCTACACTGTGTTATGTGTAGATACGTCATTGGTTCTCTTCGTTTTGGAGGACATAACTTGTGCTGCTCTTGGCAGAATGCAGTTTTCATTATTAAAAATGAATTTTGTGATGAGAAATTAGGAGGTTGGTCACCTGCAAAACTTTTGATCCACATCAATCCATTTTTGCAAATTTCATCTGATTACATCAAAGTGTTCATAGAGTCAACTCTAACATGAAATAATATGAAAGAAAACCGCCTTGCAACCATCTTAAAGGGTTGGTTACTTTAATGCGTAAAAATAAAAGGCAACAAAATAACCTCATTATATCTTTTGGACCTGTTAAAAAGGTCAAAATTAGGAACAGTTGTTTTATTGACAGTACCTTTATTGACCTCAGCTGCTGAAGATAATCTAGATTTTTTTATTAGCTCTGTTTGATATAATAACTAAACAGCAGTGCTACAACAATCAGTCAGCCTCCTTTGACCCTGTATGCTTAGGGTGACTTTATTACACTGTAAATACAAACTCAACATTTCCTGGATTTGTTTCAAAGTAGGAGCTCTTTAATTCAACAATGAAAGTAGAACTTACCCCGCGAGTATCCCAGTAACCCAGTATCATTGTCATTTTGAATCCCTTTTCCAAATGTAGCTGAGGGAGACCTGGGCAGCTGCGGTGGTGCAAAGTGTGGTTGGTGAGCTGCTGTCTGCAGCCTATAAAAGGGGACAACAGGTGGGCCGTGCTTCTCTTATCTTTTGGTTCATGGATACAATAGATCTGCTGCATGATGCTGTGTGTGTGTGTGTGTGTGTGTGTGTGTGTGTGTGTGTGTGTGTGTGTGTTGCTCTCAATGTCTTCCTTTCATGTAAATGTCTCATCTACACATCTGCATTCTTTATGATAATGTAATATATGATAACGAATATCCTCCACTAAGAATCTGCCCTGCATGAGACTCGTCAGTGATTGACACAGACTATGTATGAATCTGTCTTTGTTATCAAAGAGATAGCTGAGTCACGGTGAGTCTGCAAATCGGGATTCACAGACATCTAAAGAACAAGACGAAGACCGATATGAAGTTCATTTTTGCCAAGTCACAGTTCAGTTACCAGATTTACACTACTGTCTTTATCAGAGGACAGACTTTGCACAAGCTAGTCTACGTGCAATCTTGATGTAATTTCTCGTGCCAGATAAAACCTTCGATAAAACAAAGGGTCGTTTTGTTAAACGTGAAACGTAACTTAAATATAAATCCTGTCTTCATTGTGTCCAGTACACGCTGACAGGTCAGGTCATCTTTTCTACTCATTCTTATTAAAAATGAAAGTCAAACATAAGAAAAGGCACTTAGAAGTCCCAGTAATGTGTATTTTTAACAAACACAACCAGGATTACCGAACCTTTTTACAAACAGCACGTACATGTCTCTGGGTGGACACACAATGCTTTGAACAATCAGTCATACTGATGACACCAAGACCCAAACTGAAAGGAGGAGTTTGTAGAGATGGCTCACTTTCAGTTCCCTAAAAAACAAACAAACAAACAAACAAACAAAAAAAAAAATTGGTTTAACTTGTGCAAGGACTGAACACGGAGGGAGAGGATCAGCATACGTCACTGACTGTACTATTACTCAGAGATACGTTACTCAAAATTTGATGCGTTTCTTAGTTCTTTAATTTTGAAGAGATTGAGGTTTATAATTGGTTTGAGCTTTCTGCAGAATGTGACCCACATCAGGGGTGGAGATGAGCTGGACATGAAAACAAAGCAGTCTTTGTTTCACATCTTTTTACTCGCTCTGTCATATTTCCACAGAGCTCCAATGATTATCAGCTACTAGCACAAGTGGTTACTCCCTGTGTTCTTAATTAATAATGCCCTCAATGCTTGTTACTTTAGAAACCACTTCTAAATGCATTTGCTTTGAGAGTAAGAATATTTGAAGAATACTGAAGATGGAGAATTTTCGGGGCCTCCTCCAGGTCCCACAACTATTCAACCACGATCTCCATTTTGACCATGGACATTATTAAATGGCCGTTATATCGCATTTTAAACCAGTTTGGCTGCTTTCCACCTCATCCATCTTTTTTGCAGCACCAAAAATATATTACGTTAAAAAGTTCAGGACTGGCTGTGTTAGCATTTTAAATTTGTCTGTTTGCTGTAAATTTATTTGCTACATGTAAACAAAAATGTTAATGGAGCAGGTTAAACTTGCTTTATCAAAACCTTTTAATGAACTTGAAGAGACTCACTATAGACAGATAATATAAACAGAAAAGCCATTAAAATAATATTTGAATATCTCATTTTCTAGTCTTAGATTTACTAAGTCAGGCTGTATCTGATTGTAATCTTAAACTGTCTCAAACAATCAGTGGAGACTTTGTTAATGTTCATAATAAACATGGAAAAAATTGTTTTGCGCAGTCATGATGATTTCGATCTTTGACCGCTGCATGCTAATCAGTTTGTCCTTGAGTCCACGTTAGTGTTTGTGCCCAATCTGAACATATATATTTTTAAGCCTTTACTGAGATATTACTGCTAGTGCAGAGGCATAAGTGTGTATTTTGTTGATCTAAAAGTAAGCTGACCCTAATGGCTTCATGCTGTAGCTTGCTTTCCTTTGCTTATTTTCAGATAGGTGGCCAAACCTGTCATGTTATTTCAAGTTATAAAAGCCTGCTATCTCAGTCTACTCTATCTCTCTGGCAGCCTTCTACTCGTATATGGTCTCTACAACCTTTATTTGCTTGGCACTCTTATGGAACGCTTTCATGTAACATCTCAGTCATCCATATATGCCCTGCGCTCCTGGTGCCTTGAACTTCCACCCTCCATCCTACCTTTACAAAATTATTAATCAACATTGCTAAAATTGCAAGAAATTCTCTCTTTGTACAGTTGATGCAGATGACTTCCATCTTTGATCAGTCAGTGTTGGAGCCAGTGTACATGCAAACTTTATTATCTGTTAACATTATGAAAGCTTGAAAAAGAAATATGACACAAACTGTGAAAATACAGAAAAACAGACACTTCAATATTCTAATCGCCCTCTTCTTCAATGGTATCCTTTTGTTTCACACCAACCGTCTTCATGTCCTCCTTCACTGCAACCATGAATCTTCTATGTAGTCTTCATCTTCTCCTCCTGCCTGGGTGCTCCATCTTCAACATCCCTTGTTCAAAATACCCACGATACCCTCTCTGCACATGTCCAAACCATCTCAGCCTTGCTTCTCTAACTTTGTTTCCAAACTGCTCAACCTGAGCTGTCCCTCTGACGTACTCATTTCAGATGTTTTTTTTGGTTTTTTTTGGCCTGTCCCGTTTGGCTCTTTTGCCCTCAGAATTGTTGTCTAAAGGCAAAGAAAGATGCCCAACAGATTTACTTTACCAAACTGACCATCCCAGCCTTGCCGTAATGGTCCATTTGATTCACCTTTTATTGTTTATTTTATTTTCACTTACTGAATACGGGACAGACTTGACTGGGGGAAAGAAGGGGAGAAAGAAAGAGGGAAAGAGAAACAGCTGAGAAGAGGGACGGGGGAGAAGGGCAAAAGACAAAAACCAACAGAACGGGCAGAGAAAAAAAAATGCATATATCAATCACCTGGATCACCTGCTGAGAAAGAAAAAAGAAAACAAGCAGAAGAGAACAAGAGTAATAGAATAAACAACATCACAATGATATATGGGAATATGACAGTAAATACTAAATATTAAACATTATTGTGCAGCACATAAGATCAACAGAACACAGTGTGCTTTGAGGTAGGAGCCAAAAAGGGTGTAGTTTGTGGGTGTGATCACCCGTGTGTACACCTGTGAGCATGGACGCGCTTGTTTTTTGTTTTTTAAAAGGTTCCTTCATGTAATGATCTGCTAGAGGGTGTGGGGGGGCCACAGCCCCGTCCTCCAGGGCATGAAGCAGGTGTGGAGGAGATCAAAACTCCAGACATCCAGAGGCCCCCAGAACACAAGAGACCAAGGAAGACCAACAGAGGGGCAGCTGCGCCACTGTCCCAGAAAGAGCTGAGGAGAGTCCCAGATGAGGGCTCACTCAGCAGCCGCGGAGCAGAAGCCAGGGGGAGTTGCAGTGACGCGCCCGTGAGCTCCGCCGGCAGCCAGCTGCGCCTGAGTGACCGAGCCCCAGGCCGAGAGGCCGGGGGCACCCCACCTCCGAAGTGGCCCGAGCGAGCCCCAGGCTCCAGGCCCCGATAAGCGGCCGCCAAGGAGTGAGCCGGTGTGTACCTGGACGCCCATCCCCGGACACAAAGAACCACCAACGCACCGATGTCTGAGGGAGTCCGCCACTGGCAGGGGAAGTGGTGGTAGGGGGAGATAGGCCTCCAAACCTTGGAGGGCCTGAGATGTCCCCAGAGAGGTGGCGCCTGACACCCAACCTGACATATAGACACAGACATACAGGCACACACAGATACAAACATCCATTCCCACCCTCATGCTCTCATATGCACTTACTCCACACTCAACCAACGTGGAGACAGACATAAAGAGACGTTGTACACACGATCACACTCCCCAAGCGTACTCTACAAACCGGGTCTAGGTGCCCCCGCCCCTGGAGGGGGGAACTGCACCCAGACCCAGGTGGTATTACCCTTTTCCCTGTGGTGGGGGGAGGCAGACCGCCCCGACTCCGCAGCAGCAGGGAGGCCCCACACTCCAGACCGCAGCCGGACGGCCAACTCCTCCTCCTAGCCCCCCCGCTCCAGCAGGTCGCAGAGAACGGGGGTGAGAGAAGACTCCAAACCTCCCTCCACCCGCTCATTGTAGTGTTGATGCATGTGTGTTCTAAGGTGCATTTAAAACCCAGGAGGGCATGGAGCTACCTGCCAGAGAGCAGCAGGTAAGCGCATGGTCCCTCCTGCTAGCCCTCAATGTCTACGTGTATTTAAAATTGAGAGGTGGGCAACGATGCCAGGGGTGGGGTGTACACCCTGATGGTACTTTGGACTCCGTATATCGTGCCCACCCCCAAGATCCTATATGTATGTGTAATGAGAGTGTGAGTAATGTGAATGTCTAAGTTGTGGGATAAAATTGAGGCAGAGGCAGCCAGAAGGGGACAGAGGGGGGGGGGGGGGGGGGGGGTAGCCTCCTCTGCACCCTGGTGACATACCCCTACTCCAAGGCCCTGCATGTGTGGGTGGTTGTGGTGGAGCGGGAAGAGGGAGGCAGCTGGAGATGGGGAGGGAAGGAAGGGAGGGGCAAGTGACCCCTCCCTGGGGCCAGCTCCCCCGCTGACCCCAGTAGGCACCCCCATACTCCGCGACCCGCCAGGGAAAGGGGGCCCAGGCCCATCCAGACCGGGGCCCAGTGCAGCAGCGCCGCCCGGCCCCACAGAGCCCGGGACAGTCCACCCAACCCCACCACAGAGAAAACTGCACCCACCCCACCATCCACTCATCTTCCAGACTACATAAGACAATAAACACCCAGGCTGAGATCTTCCTCCACCTCTCCTGTATCTCCCCCTCCTGCAGAGGGAGCTCCTGAGGAGAGGAAAGCTCCTGCAAGATGTGACAATCTCCCCCACCAGTTGAAGAGCCCCCCAGGTGGCTCGACGCACCGGCGGCACCCTGCTCCAGGGCTGGGCCCCCATGCACCCACCCGCCCACAACCCCGGCAACACACCAACCAGGACCCAAGCCCCCGAGGCCCGGTCCGGGTCCCAGCCCAGAGACGGAGCGCCCCCAGAACCTCACGCTCATCCCGGACCCACCCAGGGGCAGCCAGGCTACCAGGTCAGTAACCCACGTCCGTCAGCACAGACCCTCCCCTAGCCCCGCTGCAAGCAGCCGCGAGGAAACAGTCACCTGAGAGCCAACAGAGCCCCTAACCGGACATGACCGCTACCCCGGGTTGAGCCCCCCAAGGAAAATGCCTCCGGGGAACCCCCCGACGCCCTAAGCCTGTCCCTACCCCCACACCAATCACAACAGTGAAGGCGGGACCAAACTATGACCCCCCACCCCCACTAGGTGATGGAGCTGATCAAAGGAGCCCAGAGCAATTGATCTGATGTGGTGGCAGAGGCTGTATCAAGGCTAATGTAATCTAATAGATAATTTCTATATTGGTTAGAATATAATATAATATAATATAATTATTTTTATTTTTCCAGTTCATGAGGACTGTTTTCTTGGCTATGCATAGGGCAGTGAAAACCATATGGGCGATATTCTTTTCTGAAGTGACATTATCTAAGTTGCCCAACAAACACACTAAGGGGGAAGTTGGAATGTTACATTTCAGACACTTCGATAAGTCTTCACATATCTCGCGCCAAAACTTCTGAACTGGTGGACAGAACCAAAGAGCGTGGATATAATTGTCCGGTGAATTGGTTTGGCAGTGTGAGCAGTTGTCGGTAGACGTAAAGCCCATCTTGAACATCCGATGACCTGTATAGTGCACTCTATGTAATATTTTGTATTGAATTAATTGAAGACTGGGATTTCTAATTAGATGAAAGGTTTTTAAGCAAATCTGAGACCAGAAGTTTAGGTCTAAGTTAACTGATAAATCCGCTTCCCATTTTGCAATAGGAAGTGATATTGATTCATCTGTTTTAGAAAGCATTCTGTATATTTTGGATAGTAATTTGGGGGGTTTAAGAGTAAGAAATTGAACCACACTTGGTGGTGTTTGTAGTTCAACTTGACCCGGTTTAAATTTCTTTTTTACTATGGATTTAATTTGTTGATATTCTAAAAATCTTTTCTTGTTGATCCCATATTGTGTAACTAGTCCGTCAAATGAAATAAATTCTGTTCCTTCTAGTATATGTTCTAAGTATTTGATTCCTTTATCACTCCAATCTGAAAAGTTTATCATATTATTGTTTTGTAATATGTCAGGGTTGTTCCAGATAGGTGTATGTTTGCATGGGATTAATGAAGACGCCGTCAATTTTAGAAACTCCCACCATGCTGTCAGAGAAGAGCTGATGTTGATGCTTTTAAAGCATTCATGTCGTTGGATGTTTCAGATCATTTCAGATGTTAATGACGGTGTTAATGAGAGCTGGGCAGAGATGTAGGATTTACTATGCAAAATGTAGAGAATGTTTAGTTCAACATTTGTCACACGACAAAAGAAATGTCAGAATTATGGTAACCGTTTTGACACAAAAAGACCAAACATGTTGAAAGATCAAATTCTTGGAAATATTTTAGAGCTTTTTTGTAATTTTGCTTGTCTTCAGGAACAGTTCTCCAGGCTTCTTAAAGGACATTCAGAGCACTTATTTCAATATTGGCTGGCTTTTGTCCTCTTCTCTATTGAGACATTGTTAAAAACAATGCCTCATAAATTTTGACAAGATCTCCAACACCACTGGCTGAGATGCAGCCCCAAACCATGACAGAGCTTCCACTGTGTTTTACAGATGGCTATAGGCACTCATTGTTATACCGCTCAAACTGCCTCCATACATTTTTTTTTCTAAATCCCCCCTTCATTAAAAAATGGCTCCCTGACAGCCACCATTCCACAGAAACCATTTCTGAAGAGGCTTCAGTGGACAGTAGATGGCTCAAATCAAGAACCGGATGCATTTTCTGCTCTCGTGCTGCATTAAACTACATCAGATACATTTTGATGCGACTTGCTGTGCAGGACATTACGCTAAGATTGAAACACCAACAAAGAGTCAGAACAAAATTCACTTTAATGTGCCAAAAAACAAACAAACAAAAGGTTATAAATTCTAACAATAAGTGCTTTCATTAGAAATGTTTCAGTACAAATTAGTCCGGACCGCCCCAAATCTGAAATCATTAATGGTTTTACAAACGGCATGTTACGTAATTAAACACCATCAAATCTACCAGTCAGAGAGCAAAATGGCACTTTTTTTTTTCCAGTCATGACTTTGGTGTTAATTTGACAGTTTCATTAATTAACATTTTTCAGGAATTTTCCAGGGCATAAAAGGCACTGTTATTTACTATTTGTTTCCAAATTTGGCCATCTTGTTGTTTATCGGAGCCTTCATGAATCTTGGTGACTTCATGTATGCAGCGATCTTCTCCAGAGCCTGCAATGACATAATGGCCGTTGATTAAAATAAAAACACTGGAATTTTAAGAAACGAAAGGAAACTCCAGAGCCAACACCACACAAAGAAAGGTAAAAAAATAAAGGTTAAATTACATCATTAATGCAAAGACTTTGACTGTTCTCACCTCAAAACGGTTTAAAAAGTCTGTGAGGTTCTTGCAGTCATCCAGGCATTTGGAATCAAAGAGCCTGTGTTGGTCCAACAGCTCGTACATAATGAAGTCCACAAAAGTGATCTGTTGTGAAGAAAAGTTGCATAAGCATGTTAGAAGTAACAGAATCTGTGGTGTAAATCAAACAATAAGTCACCAGCCACGTTAAACCTGCAGAGAATCGGACACTTCTGCAGCTTTATGAAGCCCTAGAACACTAAAGTTCAACACTTTGATTTTCTATCCACAAACTTACTGCCAGGTTCACCTTCTCCTCCAATTATTTATAAATCAGTTTAAGAACCAGTATTAAATTTAGGCTGCATCCTGCCTAATACTGATGAGCTAGCACAGCATAAAAAGTACAGGTTTTTCTCTGCACAACTAACAAAATAATTTATGTTCACATCTAAAAACAATGTACAATTTAGAGTGAGAAAAAGGGCCTCAAATTGTCAAATTCTGCCCCCAGTTTGTCTATTAAATTTAAATCTGTAAAAGCAGCTTTAAAACAAGACTCCTCTCATATTTATGGACAGGTATACCTTGTCACCGGCAAACCACTTCCGATCTCCGAGGAAATCGGAGAACTGCTTTAGTGTATTTGGAAGCATCTTTAGGTAATCAGGCTTCATCTCATCCTGAAGAAACCAGAGAGATGACACTAGCGTTAGTGGAGTTTTAGGGAATTCAAAGAATATTTATATTTATGGATATTTTTTATTTTAATTAAACACTCACAAAGTTGGTGTAGCATAGCCTCACAAACCCATTTCTAAAGTCCATGGACTGGTTCTCAATGATGTCCACTCGAACCTTTTCACCCTCAGTCTCTCCACCTGTTGTCAAAGTTTACAAGATTCACATAAATAATAAAGAAACTAACAGTAATATTAGTTTAACATTGATTTACAATATAACTTGGAAAAAAAATCTTCTCAAACAAAATGCACGCTACTGTACTTACACATGTTGTGCTTACGAGCAATGTATCTCATGATAGCATTGCTTTGTGTTATCTTCCTGTCTCCATCCAGCAAGTAGGGTAGCTATAGTGAGATATAAATTCCAATAATAATGTTAGCTGATTGTTGCATTCTTCACAATTGAATTTTTAGTCGCACTTTAAAAAACTCTTACATTGGGAAAGTCCAGTCCAAGTTTGCTTTTTACATCAGTCCAGCAGGTCTTGTCATAGTTTGGAGCTGTGAGACATGAATTAATTAATTAGAGAGTTATGAGTTTTTTCCCCCCTTTAAATCAATAGGCTGAAATGATAAGTTACCTTCCCCACAGACATAGTATTTGTCCTCGTACTCTTCCCCAGTATACTCCAGCAGGAGGCGTATGGGCTGGGCAAGCTGCAAAAAGCCAAAAATCAGAGTTGAGAGATTTTTTTTAATGTACATTAGCACCTCTGAACTGTAAAGTCTGCATAAGAATGTGGGCAGAGGACATGCATTGGACTTCACTTACGTAATTTACAGATTTACTGTGGTACAAACAAAATGGGCCAGTGTACACGTTTCATGAATCTGATGCCAAATTTACAGAGGGCAAGAATGTTTCCATGCACATTTTCGTAAATGAAGGACATAATTTCAGAAGTCTTGTGGTTTGTTTAGCTATAACCTGGAAGATTTAAGCCCTGCTGTGATGATGCTTTTGGAGAGAAAAGACTTTCTCCTGTCAGCGCTTCCAAACAAGACACATTTGTTCAGTCTTTTTCCCCATTTATACTCTCATGAACTTTAATATTCAACATGTTCACTGAGGCCTGCAGAATCTTGGAGATGTAGCTCTAAGGTTTTTTGCAGTTTCTCTGGGAATGGTACGGTGTGACCTTGGGGTGAATTTACTGGGACATTCACCCTTGAGAAGTTTAGCTTTTACAGTACTGCACCTGGCGCTGTGAAAACTCTTCACATGCTTGTACATGCCCAGGACACTACAGTTTGGCTCGTGTCACGCCAGCTTCAAAACATCACCCAGGTTTAAAGCTGCAATCGGATCCCTAATTCACTCAATTCTTTGCCACATTAAAGAAAAGAAATAAAATAAAAATATGAAATTAGAGATCATTATGGCTCAACACTTCTCTATGATTACACTAGTAGCCATTAGTTAATTCCACCTAGAGTTACTCACAGAAAAGACAAAAAGACTTGCCGAGACAGTTTAGGCTATTAGAAAAGCACATGTTCAGATGGGTATTTTCTGGGTCAATTTTGGGATTTTGTTTGTATTATTTCTGTTATGTTATTTTGTCTGCCTCCTTAACAGCTTAACTTTGTAAATAACAAACTTTCAAGTCAACTGCTTCTTTTGGTGTTGAACTAGAAGTGAACATTGAACACAGACACTGACAGAGCCCTCCTAAGTGTGAATACTGAACCTGATATAATAAGGATTGTAGAGCAAAGCACAAATGTGGAAGTTCTGTCCAGCTTAAACCAAAATAAAATTAACCCTCTTTTTAAAAAGGTTTTTAAAAAAAAATAGTTTTACACATATACATAGGTAATATATGGCTGTTAAACTATACTGCACCACCTTGTCCTGAGGTAACTTTTAATGGAGCATGTAGAATTGGATTGATCCAAGATTGAGACGATTATAGCTAATTGAAGCACAGGTAAAAGACTTCTTGAACTCCACTTGTGGTGCAGGAAAGACTACTGCAAATATAAACCATGATACATGAAAATGATTCCAATAATCAAAACCCAAAGTAAAACATTTGAAGTAAATCTTCAAATCAGCTACATTGACTTTTACTCTACTCTTTAAAATTACAGCATTATAGCTACAAGTTTGTCTAACAAACAAAAGATCCCTGGTTCGGCCCTAGGAGGAGACAAATCCCTTCTGGGGTTGTGCCAAGGAGTGCCCCAGGTGCAAAAACTGCAGAATAACACGTGCTCAGCTACCTGCTCAAACAACCCCCCTGTGAATAAAGAAGCTCTATAGCTGTATCATCAGCTTTAGCTCTAGATTAATTACGAAAAATATTTAAAGCGGCCACAAAGAGACAGTTTGCAGAGCCTTCTGTAATGCAAACTGCACAAAATTCCCATGCCTTATGAAAAAACGTGAACATAACTAATAAATATTTTTATTTTTTAACGAGAGGCTGTAAGGTTAAGCTCTCGTGGCTTGTTCAGATGGCTTCATATGCCAGTAAGTCTAGATTAATGGGAGGAGCAGAAATTCATGAGATTTTGCAGACAGCTGAAACCATTTAGAGACTTGAACTCTGCTCACACGAGCAGCCCTGGCACTGTGTGCACACGTCCCTGTGCTTTGACAATGTAAGAGGTTTAGAAATGAATATGTCCCACACAACTAACCCTACACTAAAGTCTGACTCGTTGAATAATGTAACCTCAAATGTTACTAGCATCTCGGCTCTAAATAGCGTAACACGTCAGCTATCAGGCTACACTGACAAAGATAACAGTTTGTGCAAAGGCACGCCGAGCTCGGCTGTTTTGCAGTTACATAATAACTTAGCGAGCTTTAAACAGTTTCTATAAACAGTTACACATCTTAAAAATTAAACACACTAACGCTATCCGCTAAAGGTTAGACGCCACCGAGGTTTAAAAACAGAAAAATGGCCATGATAAGACGGGAAATCGGTATTTTTGTCGATTAGATGGAGGTTCAGCCGTTGCGAACAACTGCGGGCTGCACACATGGAGTTTTTCAGCTCCCTGTTAGCTCCACTTACCCCACGAATATCCCAGTAAGCCAGTGTCATTGGCATTTTGAATCACTTTCTGAGACCAAATGGAGCCGAAAGAGACAGTAGCTTCTGCAGCGGAGCGCAGGTCTGCACGAAGGCGGGAGATGAGCCGGTGGAGGGGGACAGGCGGAGCAAGTGGGCGGGGCGAACCGGGCGGTCACACATTGCTGCTCTGATCCGGTTCTTCGGTTTATGCATAAACAACTACTGCACGCTATGTGATTCTGTGAATCTCGTGCTAATCTCAGGCTTCTTTGTTGTCTTTAACAGGTTCTTCCTCTTTTACAAACAACATCTTCAGTTCTGCACAGTGCAGGGCCGTGCACAGATGTGGGTAGGTGCTCAATGTTATTAACAAAGGGCACATAGAACCAGGCTGAATACCAACAAAGCACATTCATCAGGAATATAATATGGAATCGCATCATACTATATCACTGTCATCAGGTGGGGGAATGTAGCCTGTGTTTTAATGATAGGGTTCAATGTTGGTGTTGAGGGGTTGCTGCTGCTCCTGATAGTGCTGGAGGGCAGGGCTGTGTTGATCTGAGACTGTAGACATGGTGGCTGATTAAACAAGTATTATGGGATAATAATAAAATGCAAAGATCGGTAACAGTGCTTGGAACCTTAATGCAACAGATTTTAAAAACGGTGGGAAATAAACTAGGCTCTGTCTGTTACTCACTCTTTGCCTCTCTCCCTACTTCCATCTCCACATCTGATTTGTCACTCTCAACTTGCTGTCCATTTGAGAACAAGGCACGATTTGCTGTTGCATTAATGTATTATTTAATTATCCACACTTAACAACTCTGGCACCTAATCCATAATAGAGTAATGATAGAAAAACGTTAAAGAACCAAACCATTACAATTGTGTTTATTACTCTTTAAATACTTGAGTAATAATTATATATCCATAAAACATGCCCACACACATGCACAATGACATTTACATCTTCTCCATAATGTATATACTATGACACAAGTTTGCACCATTGTGCTGATCCATTATTATTTATTCCTGTCATGGTCCTGAGTCTGACGACTCAGTGTTTTGTGTTTCCTTATATTACTCCATGTTCTTGTTTATTCTGGTCATGTCTTTTGTTAGGGTTTGCCATTTGTTAGGTTTCTGTTCTGTGCCTGCCTGCTCACACTTCTCTGTGTTCCCTCTGTCCATGGTGTCCCTGTGTCTGCTCGTGAATCTGTCTGTTAAGTTCATTGTTTTATTCTGAAAGTCTCTGCCTCATGTGAGTGTGTTCAGGTTACATTTCCCCTGCCTTGTCAGCTCTGATTTCTCCCCGGTGTGTTCCCCTCCTGTCTCCCATCCCTTGATTACTGCTGTGAGTATTTAAGCCCTGTGTGTTCTCCTGCCTCTCCTTGTTCGTCTGCGTTATCTCCTTCTGTCATCCTGTGTGGTTCCCCTGCATCTGTCTACGTCTCCCTGCATCTCCGTTTGTGTCTCTAGGTTTCAGATTTGTTTTATTCTTAGTTTTCCCAGTTAGGTTTTGTCTGTTCTCGCCATCCTTTGCCTTTTGTTGTACGTCATCCTCCTCAATAAAAGCCCACTCACATCACTAGTGCCTGCATCTTGGGTCCTTTAATAAATTACACACGGCTCGCCCCGCTAGCTGTGACAGTTCCTAGTGCTAAAATAACAAAGTAATAAGAACAACAACAACAAAAAGTAATACATATAAAATAATGTATTTATGATGATTCAATTTGTTTGGCTATCCATTCTGCGCAAGGCAGAAAGCTTATTAAATGTTTAAATCGTAGAGATACAATAATGTTGCTGCTGTAAAATCAGCCTTTTGACTCTTTTGAAATATGAATCTAATATAATCTGTTTCTTAATGTATTTTCTTTAAAATACAGTGTGTGTTTTTAATATCATAATTAGAATAATCCATGATTATTATAATGCCATGAACCATTGAGCAAAGCATATTACTTGATACAGATACAGTGGCTATTATTCACAGAACAAAGTTTTTAGCCAGGCTGTAAACATATTTATTTCTGCTGTTAATTTATTGTAATGGACATGAACATTTTAAATACTCTTTAAATAAAACAAAATTAAATGTTCACACTTCAGATGTTTTGGTAATCGAATTGTTTTACTTGATTGGTCGATGGTAATTTTTTATGGGTGAGATTTTTTATGGGTAAGAGAATCTTGCTGATTCTCCTGGAGTGTCTCGTTTTGATCTGGTTTGTTAACACTGGCCTCTTTTTCTGAACTTGACTGCTGTACTGTCTCATACCGGGCTTGAGAATTGTCTTGTTTGGCAACGTTGGACTAATTTTCTTGTTTCTTTCTTGTGTCTTGCAGAGCCTGCAAAGACTCCTGAAGTAAGATATTTTCTTTTTCTGTTTTCTGGAGTTGGTTTTTGATGTTTGTGTTCTCCTGGTTTTGCTTCGATGTGAAGCTTTGGTTTTTTCCAACTCATATTTTCGGTTTTGGACCTTCAAATCCTTTTTCTTGGAAAGAGCCTCACTGGCGCAGAGTTTTGCTTTGAGCTCTGCAAACTCACAGTGGGCTCTTTGTTCTTATTTTTGTGTTTTCCAACTTCTTCTTCTAGATTTGAGTTTTGAGGAGCTGCTCGTGGTGTTGTTCGATCTCCTCCTGCTGTTTTTTACATTGGACCTCCAAATCAGCTTCTCTAGTTCCTTAGAAATATGGTATCATATTCCTCTTCTGTGGAACCAGGCTTCCAGTTTGGATTCGGGAGACTGACACCATCTCTACTTTTAAGATTAGGCTTAAAACTTTCCTTTTTGCTAAAGCATATAGTTAGGGCTGGACCAGGTGACCCTGAATCCTCCCTTAGTTATGCTGCAATAGACGTAGGCTGCCGGGGGATTCCCATGATGCATTGAGTTTTTCCTTTCCAGTCACCTTTCTCACTCACTATGTGTTAATAGACCTCTCTGCATTGAATCATATCTGTTATTAACCTCTGTCTCTCTTCCACAGCATGTCTTTATCCTGTCTTCCTTCTCTCACCCCAACTGGTCGCAGCAGATGGCCCCGCCCCTCCCTGAGCCTGGTTCTGCCGGAGGTTTCTTCCTGTTAAAAGGGAGTTTTTCCTTCCCACGTCGCCAAAGTGCTTGCTCATAGGGGGTCATATGATTGTTGGGGTTTTCTCTGTATCTATGAAGCGCCTTGAGGCGACTTTTATTGTGATTTAGCGCTATATAAATGAAATTGAATTGAATTGAATCTAGTGGTTTTCAAGTCTGAAGAGTGTGTGTGGAGCTTCTGTGGTTTGTGTCGAAACCTTCACACTAAGCTCTGCAGCTGTGACAGCTGTGTTGCTGTCTTCAACCGTAGTGTGACTGACTTCAGGGGTGAAGTTCTCCTCTGTATTGCAAAGATCGGTGACAGCACTTGGAACCATAAGAGGAAAGGGATAGGTGCTCAAGCCCCCTCCGCCCCCGCCTCTGCACATGCCTGGCACAGTGCATCCATGGATATGGATGGGCTAAATTATGATTTATAAATCCACTTCATGTAAGCCAACTTTGAATCTTGTATGTGAGACTTTTCGTTTTATTCAGACACAGCTGAGTCATGGTGAGTCGACATATGTCACGGCTGCGATGGCAGACGTGTGGGGTTGTGGTAAGGACCCAAACGCAGGCACTGACGCAGATGCAGTGAGTGAGCTTTACCTAGTGAGGTAAAGAGGATACAGGAGGAACAGAGAATGGCATACAGAGAAACTAGGAAAACCCTAAACTGAGAAAACTAACAAAACTGACCTGAAACCTACAGATGGACCAGCAACAAGCAGCAGAAAACACAGGGCTTATATACTCACAGGGGCAATCAGGGAATGGGATACAGGAGGGCAACAGCTGTGAGAAATCAGAGCTGACGAGACAGGGGAAACGTAAACTGAACAGACTGACATATAACAAGGACCTTCAAAGTAAAACAGGAAATACAACAGGTATGCACAGACATGAGCTTAACACAAGACATGGCAACAGGGAGGGAACACAAAGACGTGGGACCAGGGCAGGCACAGAGACACAGAACAAAAGGAGCTCGAAATACAAAACAGAAACAAAACCTGAGACTAAGAAATTCCCAACAAGAATGAACCTAAAACATAAGATAATAATCAAAACCAAAACCACTGAGTCCACAGACTCTGGACCATGACAACATATTTGGACTCCTACACAGACTCAAGTCAAGTAGTCAAGTCAAGTATTTATTTATTGTCATTGTCAAAGAACAATGAAATTGCGTTTGGGGCTTCCGTACAACCCGTAAAAAACAAACAAAAAACAAACAAACAAAAAAAAACAAAAAAACAAAACAAATACCCCTTAAAACCCAAGTGTAAATATTTAACCCAGTGTGACTTCAGTGCAATGAGACAATCCTTAGCAACAACATGAGAACAAGACAGGTAATGTTCGTAGGACATTCAGACAAAGACCTGAGAAACATGACAAAATGCAACAATGCAACCCGTTCAATATTATTGTACTGTGAGATATGATGGTTGTCTATTTAAGAAAGGGGGGGGGGGGGGGGGGGGAAAGAGAGAATAAAGATATAATGCACCAATGCAAACCAGTTCAGTGCTATTAAGAAGTTGGATATGGTTATTGTCCGTGAGAGGGGGGCAGAGAGGGGAGGGGGGCAGAATTCAGGAGCCTCACAGCCTGTGGATACAGGCTGTTGGCCAGTCTGGATGTTCTGGCCTGTATAGACCTGTACCTTCTCCCTGAGGGCAGCAGGTGGAAAAGGTGGCGCGCAGGGTGATGTTGGTCCCGCAGGATACTGTGCACCCTCCTCAGACAGCGAGTGGGGAAGATATTACTGATCTCTGGCAGAATTGTTCCAATAATTCTGCCAGCTTCTTTCACCACCCGCTGGAGTGCTTGCTGGTCGGCCTTGGTGCAGCTGGGGAACCACACTAGAAATCCATGCGTCAGGACGCTGCTGATGGCACAGTTATAGAAGTTCAACATCAGAGGTCTGGGAATGTGTGCGCTCCGTAGTCTCCTCAGGTAGTAGAGGCGCTGTTGGGCCTTCCGTGCAACTAAGGTGATATGGTTGCCCCAGGACAGGTCCTCGGTCACAGTTACCCCCAAGAATTTAAAACTGCTCACCCTCTCCACCGCCTCACTGCCAATGAAGAGAGGCAGATGGTTGTTATGACCCTTCCTCCGGAAATCTACAATGATCTCCTTGGTCTTTTTGGTGTTTAAGACCAAGTTATTGTCGTGGCACCATGACTCTAGTTGTTGCACCTCTGTCCTGTAGTTTGTCTCATCGTTGTTGGATATAAGTCCGAGCACTGTGGTGTCATCGGAAAACTTAACAATGAGATTGGACGCGCAGGAGGAAATACAGTCATGGGTGAAGAGAGTGTATAGCAGAGGGCTCAGAACACACCCCTGAGGGGCACCGGTGTTGACCACAAGGGTGGAAGAGGTGTTCTTACCCACTCTGACACTCTGTCTGCGGTTAGTGAGGAAGTCCACAATCCAGTTGCACAGAGAGGAGTTGAGTCCCAGTTGGTGGAGTTTGGGACGGAGTTTATATGGCCGGATGGTATTAAAAGCCGAGCTGTAGTCTACAAAGAGGAGCCGTGCATAGGTGTTCCTGTGTTCCAAGTGCTTCAATAATGTGTGCAGCACTATGGCGATCGCATCCTCAGTTGACCGGTTCTCCCTGTATGCAAACTGGTGAGAGTCCAGAGATGGTGGAAAAGCAGCTCTGATGTGTTTAAGACACCTGCAAAAGCCTCCTGCAAATAACAGAGGAGGTGCGATGTTATAACAGACATTCGTGGACTGTTTCGCAGCGTTACGCCAAGTCTTCGAGACGCCTTCAATCAGACTTAATATTGTTTATTTTGATTGTATCTGGGAGCAAAGACCATCACTGTACTGATTCTTCTTGTCAAGCTAGACAAACCAAATTACTCCAAAGTTTGATGTTCCGCTTAAGAAGTGCCTTTTTGTGTTATTTCTCGTCAGTCAGCCATAATTTGTTTATTTTACATCTTTCATTTGGTAAAGATTGTATTTTTTACTGCCTTGTAATATAACATTAGCCTTATAATCCTGACAACAATATGCAAGTTGAAGGCACAAAAAAAGCTTAACGGTATGTTAGTTCCTTTTTACCTCTAGTACATCAGAACAGCTGACACGAGAGTTCCCAGAGTTTTGTGCCTTGACCAAGTGGTGGTTAAAAACAGAATATTACGTGCCTTGACAACACTTCCTGTCACACCGTGCGTGACAGTTAGGAGGTGACAGACGCATGAAGGAGACTCCAGGTGGACTACTGTTTCAAAGGCACACTTGCTGTTTGGTTAGCCTGCTCTAAATGTATTATTAACAGATGAAGGATGAAGTGCATTTAAAGCTTCTTTTTCTTATCCGTTTTAATACAGATTATTCCTCCTAACAGCTTTAGAGACTTGCATGACATTGGCACAAAGGGAGCAATACATCTTAACACTACTTAAATTTGGCTCAAGATTGTATAAAACACTATTCTTGTGTGTACTGAAATCAAAAGAAACATACTTTTTTTTTTTAAGAAAAAGCTATTCTTGGGATTGTCTGTTGACTGAAAGACAACACTTCCTGTTTAATAAATATGATGATTTATGTAACAAGACCAAAGACTTTCATTACAATTCAGAAGCCTTTCCAGATTAAGCAACATCCAAACAAGTGCTTTCTACATGTTTGTGTTTTATTTCTTCATTCTTTAATGATAAGTGAGGCTATTTCCTAATGTACTGAAGTATGAAGTAGACTGCTTCTCCTCTCCATCTTTCCAAATGACAGACACGGCCATCGTACATTTCTACTATAAAAATCCATTTAATTCCTTATATCAAAAAGAAATCGAATTATAACAAAACAATCAGAACCACAAACGTGGGTTTTTGCCAGTTAAAGAAATTCTCCAAATGAAATATGATTGTTCCAACTTACATGGCGATTTAACAGAGCAGGATGTTAAAAGCAAATAAGCAAGAAAAAAAAACAGAATTTAAAGAAAAAATGTGATGAATACTGTTAACATTTGAGGACTAAAGCCAGAGTTTCCTCTTGGTTAAGTGTGTCTGTGTGTGTGTGAGCACCATGCAGTGATATGGTAGGTATGGCTGACAAGCTGAGGTGATTAAAAGCAATACGGTGAGCAGTGAGACATAGAGCCACACTTCCCAGACTAAAAATCCGGATGGTTAGCAGCAAAGCAAAGGAATGGAGAAAGGAATGCTTATCAGGAAGCCGATCAGTCTCCTTCCTGAGAATGCACTTAACAATGAGCATTAACCTAAATTACATGTCCATGTAATTACATACAGTGAAGGAAAGAAAAAAAAAATCCAACCTCCCACAGAAGTACGTACCATCAGACGGTCTCCCTGGCCTTTCCTGAAAGTATGTTTACAATCAAAAGACGAGGAACAAAAGTTGAAAGCAACCGTTCTCGGCTAATTACTGGTCGCAGGTTCTTTTTTTTTTTAGAGGATGACCGGAAATTCACAGAAGCTTGTCTCTACTCCAGAAGAGTTTCAGAACAAAGCCCCAGCTCCTGTCCAGGGTGTCCTGCAGTAGGCTAATCCAAGGCCACGGATATCATCCCAGGCTTTTTCATCCTGGAATGTGGACTTAATTACAATCATCTTCATCCAGCGCACACTAACACACTGCCATGATTCATTCATCGGTGACACAAAGTATGTCAATTATACAATGACTTAAAAAAACAAAAGAAATACATTAAAAAGTACAGACTGCTATTTGTTACTGATGTTTGTATTCCTGGGTATATTTTCAAGACACTTTGTTAATAGGTTCATATATATGGAAATATATATATTTATAATATATATATATATGTAACTTTAGTCTGTGCAAGGAGGTAAAAGACAATCACTTGAATGTAGCTCTTTGCAACAACAGATCAGATGCCGAGTCTCTTGTGCATACACGTGCAGTTAAACATCACCTCGCCTTTCCCTCTAAGACCTCCAGTAGCAAACATACATATACACAAAATGTGAACCAGCATCCAGGAAGCATTCGTGGTGAGCACTGACGCATCTCCTCTCTTTCATGAACAACGAAGACTTGGCAACATTTTCTAGGATGGAACAAAAATGTTTTTTTTCTCTTTTCCCCTACACAATTTATACAAAAATAAAAAAAATTAAAATTGTTCCACTGCCATTTGTATCTTTTACATTTGCACAGAGGTAGTGGCTGAATGCGTGAGAAAGGTGTGTGTGTGTGTGTGTGTGTGTGTGTGTGTGTGTGTGTGTGTGTGTGTGTGTGTGAGAGAGAGAGAGAGAAGTTGTGAGGAAGTGAGCAAAATGAAAAAGAACTGGATAAAATGTCTATAAAATGGTTTCTTTTCCGTCACCAGAGGATTTGTTTTCCTTTTTGTCAAAGAACAAAATATAATACTGCAATCACTTAAAAAAAGTAGTTCTTCATTTTATACATTTTATACAGTGTTCTCGTTTTTATGTTTTTTTGTTGCTTTTCTTTTCAGTTGGTAAAGGCATAAAATGAGAGAGCTCGCTGGCTCTAGGTTGGGCGAGGCAGGGCAATGTTGGCAGAGTTCAGTCCATGCCGAGGTCTATGCCAGGGGGTCGCTCATGTCCTCGTCAACCTGGGAGAGGAGCTCCTTCTTTTCATCAGTGCTCGCCAGAGAATTGCGGCTGTTGTGGGCACCCATGTACAGGGTGGCATACACTGGGTTCGTGAAGTTGGTGGGCTGCGGAGTGAAGAAAATTTCTCAGTGACTCAGGCAAAAGAAATGAAAAGATTTGGTATATTGTGAAAGAAGCAGTATTTTTCTTATTCAAATAGGCTCAGCTCGCATAAATAACAAGATGTTTCCCAGCTCAGCTGAAACCCTGGCAGACATTTGTGGTTTGTTATGTTTTCTGTGTTTGGTTATTTGTTTCTGAAAGTCTGGGCACTAATCATCTGCCCCCAACAAACCAGTAGGTGTATTTCCAGTGAAGAACTTGCAACTTCTTTTTAAGCACTCAGGACTTTATGGACAATTCCTCATTTGATGTTTTATGATTGTGGTGAAAAGTGTTTGAATATAGTGACCATGAGGGCTCCAGCATAAAAGCTTTATTCAGCTGCTCCCCTTATTCACAGTGGATTTCCGTTCCTGACACCCCCAAGGGATTTTTGTCTCCAGCTGGGATTAAACTGGAGATTTTTTCACTTCTTAGGTGAATGTAAAAGAAATGGTATTTATATAGTGCCTTGTGCTTTTATCTGCTGAATGCATTCACACACACAGAGGTAACTCAGGGTTCAGTATCTTGCCCAAGCATTGATCTGTATACAAACCACTCGAGCCACAACGTGTAAACCATGAGACTATGGAGCCACTCATCAGAACTAAAGTATATGATTCACATAATTCTAACAATATTCATTCCAAAATTCATTACAGATGCCAGAAGTAAATACCATAACGACACCCACTGGTTTCCTAAGTCTTGCTTTAAAGCTTTTGCATTTGGACTGTGGTGATCTCGATGGCAAAAAACTGGATATAAATGTAGAAAAGTGATTACAGATCAGTCAAGACAGAAAACTGTTTTTCACTAGACGTCCAAAGGACAGGAATATATTGAGAAACCCAGCTACTTTCATCCAGTGTTCTTTAGATCACAAAGAAGGGTCTATTTACTGTCTATAATGACTCCACAACCAAAACCAATTCATTAAAAAAAAAAAAAAACTCACAAAAGGACTCATAAATGTGGAAATATCTGCATGGTTAGCCACTACCAGGCATTTTCAGATATTTTGTAATGAAACTGCTTTTTTAAGCTTTGTTACCTTGTCTGGGTCTAAAGCAAAGTCGGAGTCCAGAAGTTCCCCAGCATCATCATCAGGATCTCCTTCATAGATCTTATAGGCAGGGTTTCCAATCTCAACATTCATGGCCCCGTTGGTCATTCGGTGGTGCTGGAAGCCCTTGGCACTGCAGAGAAACAGATCAACAATTATCTTAGAAGCAGATTCAGACCCTTGTTTAAAAGAATTGATGTGCTAACCTCAGAAGAAAGCTAGAGTGACTAAAAGGTGTCTTATCATAAACCCATATCATAAATTCACTCAGCACTGGCTATGTACAATTGACAAGAACAAGACAACATATATCAAAGGTTTTCAAATGAGCTTTTGTGTCAAAAGGCCATTTGATCAAACCTATCGAATATACTGCAGCATGTCCATTGCGGAGAATGCTGGATTAGATTGCAAATATTCGGCTGTTTGCAAGCATATAAACATTTTTCAGAGATGCACAGTTATACATTTTACTCTGCAAGCACATTGCCTGAGCCTAATATTTACAAATGTAAACAGGGAAAGGCATGGAGGACAATGGGAGGACGTCAAAAGTTCAACTACTCGTGCATCACCAGAGCTATTCCAGAGTGAGTAGGCCCCCTGTGTTGTTGGGTGGGAAACCCCATGGAAGCCAAACAGAAGATGGCAAGCGAGGACAATGGAAAGATTTCGGCACTGAACGACAGAATGGACAAAAGGATAGACAAAAGCATAGCAAAGGCAGTCTGACTGTATTTTAGGGAAAGGAGAAGAGAGGAATTGGGGGTCAACAGGTGAATTATGTAACCCTATCAAGTTACCGCGAGCACTGAGAACGAGATTTGCCCGGGCATAGAGACCTGGGAGACAGGGAAATAGATGGTTATCAAAAGGTAAGAGAGAAAGAAAGACCAGAACGGTGAGGACCAGATGACAAATGGAGTTTGAATTTTTTAAAGATGAAAAAGCGTCCCGAACTAGTACTCACCCACGCATTCTCTGCTTGTACCACAAGATGGCACCAACCACCAGCAATGCCAGCAACAGCAGCAGCAGCACTGGGACGATGATTGACGCAGTACCTATGAGTGAACAAATAATGATAAGCAAATAGGACCAAAGTGCATGTTCTATGAACAAACTTTGATTTGGTCAGGGAGTGGCTGACTTACTACCACTAGAAGTATGAGACTCTATAGGAGCTGTGATATCACATCTGTATCCCCTCCATCCAACAGCACACCTGGTTATAGAGGTACACAGTGGATATGTGGGTAAGTGTGCTAAGCGGACATTAAAACAATAAAATATTATATATATGCCTGTTAATGTCTACTGGGATCTTACGTGCACTGTGGCAGCAGTGTGCGATTGTCTACTGAACACTGTCCATGTGCGCAGTAGTTTGAACAGGTATAGCAGCTGGGTTGGATCTGACCATTTGGACAGCTTCAAACATACAGGAAAAAAATATTAAAGAAGATCCTAATGCAGCAGAATAACAATAATAATAATGATTCCCACGATTTCAGAATGATATATTCCATGCTGTGCACTGTTAGGAAGCACAAAATCCACAGATTGCTGGGTGACCTTGGGTGAAGAATATTCTGGCAGTTCAAAATAAAAGCCAGCAAATATTTACAAATCCAAGTCTAATCGATGTAGCACAGTAACCACGTCCCACACGATACTCACCTGCAGGAAACCTCCCCTGAGGCTGACGTCAAACATTTGCCCGTTCCGCAGAACTGACATTTGTCCAGCTCACACTGGTGCCCGACGTACTTGGTGGGGCACAGACAAAGTTTGGTGCCGTTGGAGGTCTGTAAGCAGGTTCCACCATTCTCGCAGAAGCCTTAACACTTACATCACCATGGCAACGGACAGTTAACCCATAACAACGCATGTAAACGCATGGCAATGGACAGTTAACCCATAACAACGCATGTAAACGCATGGCAACGGACAGATAACCCATGGCAACGGACAGTTAACCCATAACAACGCATGTTAACCCATGGCAACGGACAGTTAACCCATGGCAACGGTCAGGTAACCCATGGCAACGGACCGGTTACCATGGCAACGGACCGGTTACCATGGCAACGGACCGGTAACCCATGGCAACGGACCGGTTACCATGGCAACGGACCGGTAACCCATGGCAACGGACAGTTAACCCATAACAACGCATGTAAACGCATGGCAACGGACAGTTAACCCATAACAACGCATGTAAACGCATGGCAACGGACAGATAACCCATGGCAACGGACAGTTAACCCATAACAACGCATGTTAACGCATGGCAACGGACAGATAACCCATGGCAACGGACAGTTAACCCATAACAACGCATGTAAATGCATGGCAACGGACAGTTAACGCATGGCAACGGACAGTTAACCCATGGCAACGGTCATATAACCCATGGCAACGGACAGTTAACCCATAACAACGCATGTAAACGCATGGCAACAGACAGTTAACCCATAACAACACATGTAAACGCATGGCAACGGACAGTTAACGCATGGCAACGGACAGTTAACCCATGGCAACGGTCAGGTAACCCATGGCAACTGACCGGTTACCATGGCAACGGACCGGTTACCATGGCAACGGACCGGTAACCCATGGCAACGGACCGGTTACCATGGCAACGGACCGGTAACCCATGGCAACGGACAGTTAACCCATAACAACGCATGTAAACGCATGGCAACGGACAGTTAACCCATAACAACGCATGTAAACGCATGGCAACGGACAGATAACCCATGGCAACGGACAGTTAACCCATAACAACGCATGTTAACGCATGGCAACGGACAGATAACCCATGGCAACGGACAGTTAACCCATAACAACGCATGTAAACGCATGGCAACGGACAGTTAACGCATGGCAACGGACAGTTAACCCATGGCAACGGTCATATAACCCATGGCAACGGACAGTTAACCCATAACAACGCATGTAAACGCATGGCAACAGACAGTTAACCCATGACAACACATGTAAACGCATGGCAACGGACAGTTAACCCATGGCAACGGTCAGGTAACCCATGGCAACGGACCGGTTACCATGGCAACGGACCGGTTACCATGGCAACGGACCGGTAACCCATGGCAACGGACCGGTTACCATGGCAACGGACCGGTAACCCATGGCAACGGACAGTTAACCCATAACAACGCATGTTAACGCATGGCAACGGACAGTTAACCCATAACAACGCATGTAAACGCATGTCAACGGACAGTTAACCCATAACAACGCATGTAAACGCATGGCAACGGACAGTTAACCCATAACAACGCATGTAAACGCATGGCAACGGACAGTTAACCCATAACAACACATGTAAACGCATGGCAACGGACAGTTAACGCATGGCAACGGACAGTTAACCCATGGCAACGGTCATATAACCCATGGCAACGGACAGTTAACCCATAACAACGCATGTAAACACATGGCAACGGACAGTTAACCCATAACAACGCATGTAAACGCATGGCAACGGACAGTTAACCCATAACAACGCATGTAAACGCATGGCAACGGACAGATAACCCATGGCAACGGACAGTTAACCCATAACAACGCATGTAAACGCATGGCAACGGACAGATAACCCATGGCAACGGACAGTTAACCCATAACAACGCATGTAAACGCATGGCAACGGACAGTTAACGCATGGCAACGGACAGTTAACCCATGGCAACGGTCATATAACCCATGGCAACGGACCGGTTACCATGGCAACGGACCGGTTACCATGGCAACGGACCGGTTACCATGGCAACGGACCGGTAACCCATGGCAACAGTCCGGTTACCATGGCAACGGACCGGTAACCCATGGCAACGGACAGTTAACCCATGGCAACGGTCATATAACCCATGGCAACGGACAGTTAACCCATGGCAACGGTCATATAACCCATGGCAACGGACAGTTAACCCATAACAACGCATGTAAACGCATGGCAACGGACAGTTAACCCATAACAACACATGTAAACGCATGGCAACGGACAGTTAACACATGGCAACGGACAGTTAACCCATGGCAACGGTCATATAACCCATGGCAACGGACAGTTAACCCATAACAACGCATGTAAACACATGGCAACGGACAGTTAACCCATAACAACGCATGTAAACGCATGGCAACGGACAGTTAACCCATAACAACGCATGTAAACGCATGGCAACGGACAGATAACCCATGGCAACGGACAGTTAACCCATAACAACGCATGTAAACGCATGGCAACGGACAGATAACCCATGGCAACGGACAGTTAACCCATAACAACGCATGTAAACGCATGGCAACGGACAGTTAACGCATGGCAACGGACAGTTAACCCATGGCAACGGTCATATAACCCATGGCAACGGACCGGTTACCATGGCAACGGACCGGTTACCATGGCAACGGACCGGTAACCCATGGCAACAGTCCGGTTACCATGGCAACGGACCGGTAACCCATGGCAACGGACAGTTAACCCATGGCAACGGTCATATAACCCATGGCAACGGACAGTTAACCCATGGCAACGGTCATATAACCCATGGCAACGGACAGTTAACCCATAACAACGCATGTAAACGCATGGCAACGGACAGATAACCCATGGCAACGGACAGTTAACCCATAACAACGCATGTAAACGCATGTCAACGGACAGTTAACCCATAACAACGCATGTAAACGCATGGCAACGGACAGTTAACCCATAACAACACATGTAAACGCATGGCAACGGACAGTTAACGCATGGCAACGGACAGTTAACCCATGGCAACGGTCAGGTAACCCATGGCAACGGACCGGTTACCATGGCAACGGACCGGTTACCATGGCAACGGACAGTTAACCCATGGCAACGGACCGGTTACCATGGCAACGGACCGGTAACCCATGGCAACGGACAGTTAACCCATAACAACGCATGTAAACGCATGGCAACGGACAGATAACCCATGGCAACGGACAGTTAACCCATAACAACGCATGTAAACGCATGGCAACGGACAGTTAACCCATAACAACGCATGTAAACGCATGGCAACGGACAGATAACCCATGGCAACGGACAGTTAACCCATGGCAACGGTCATATAACCCATGGCAACGGACAGTTAACCCATAACAACGCATGTTAACGCATGGCAACGGACAGTTAACCCATAACAACACATGTAAACGCATGGCAACGAACAGTTAACGCATGGCAACGGACAGTTAACCCATGGCAATGGTCAGGTAACCCATGGCAACGGACAGTTAACCCATAACAACACATGTAAACACATGGCAACGGACAGTTAACCCATAACAACGCATGTAAACGCATGGCAACGGACAGTTAACCCATAACAACGCATGTAAACGCATGGCAACGGACAGATAACCCATGGCAACGGACAGTTAACCCATAACAACGCATGTAAACGCATGGCAACGGACAGATAACCCATGGCAACGGACAGTTAACCCATAACAACGCATGTAAACGCATGGCAACGGACAGTTAACGCATGGCAACGGACAGTTAACCCATGGCAACGGTCATATAACCCATGGCAACGGACCGGTTACCATGGCAACGGACCGGTTACCATGGCAACGGACCGGTAACCCATGGCAACAGTCCGGTTACCATGGCAACGGACCGGTAACCCATGGCAACGGACAGTTAACCCATGGCAACGGTCGTATAACCCATGGCAACGGACAGTTAACCCATGGCAACGGTCATATAACCCATGGCAACGGACAGTTAACCCATAACAACGCATGTTAACGCATGGCAACGGACAGATAACCCATGGCAACGGACAGTTAACCCATAACAACGCATGTAAACGCATGTCAACGGACAGTTAACCCATAACAACGCATGTAAACGCATGGCAACGGACAGTTAACCCATAACAACGCATGTAAACGCATGGCAACGGACAGTTAACCCATAACAACACATGTAAACGCATGGCAACGGACAGTTAACGCATGGCAACGGACAGTTAACCCATGGCAACGGTCAGGTAACCCATGGCAACGGACCGGTTACCATGGCAACGGACCGGTTACCATGGCAACGGACAGTTAACCCATGGCAACGGACCGGTTACCATGGCAACGGACCGGTAACCCATGGCAACGGACAGTTAACCCATAACAACGCATGTAAACGCATGGCAACGGACAGATAACCCATGGCAACGGACAGTTAACCCATAACAACGCATGTAAACGCATGGCAACGGAGAGTTAACCCATAACAACGCATGTAAACGCATGGCAACGGACAGATAACCCATGGCAACGGACAGTTAACCCATGGCAACGGTCATATAACCCATGGCAACGGACAGTTAACCCATGGCAACGGTCATATAACCCATGGCAACGGACAGTTAACCCATAACAACGCATGTTAACGCATGGCAACGGACAGTTAACCCATAACAACACATGTAAACGCATGGCAACGAACAGTTAACGCATGGCAACGGACAGTTAACCCATGGCAACGGTCAGGTAACCCATGGCAACGGACCGGTTACCATGGCAACAGACCGGTAACCCATGGCAACGGACAGTTAACCCATAACAACGCATGTAAACGCATGGCAACGGACAGATAACCCATGGCAACGGACAGTTAACCCATAACAACGCATGTTAACGCATGGCAACGGACAGATAACCCATGGCAACGGACAGTTAACCCATAACAACGCATGTAAACGCATGGCAACGGACAGTTAACCAATAACAACGCATGTAAACGCATGGCAACGGACAGTTAACCCATAACAACGCATGTAAACGCATGGCAACGGACAGTTAACCCATGGCAACGGACCGGTAACCCATGGCAACGGACCGGTAACCCATGGCAATGGACAGTTAACCCATAACAACGCATGTAAATGCATGGCAACGGACCGGTTACCATAGCAACGGACCGGTAACCCATGGCAACGGATCGGTTACCATGGCAACAGACCGGTAACCCATGGCAACGGACCGGTAACCCATGCCAACGGACCGGTTACCATGGCAACGGACAGTTTACCCATGGCAACGCATATAAACGCATGGCAACGGACCGTTAACCCATAACAACGCATGTAAACACATGGCAACGGACAGATAACCCATAACAACGCATGTAAACGCATGGCAACGGACAGTTAACCCATAACAACGCATGTAAACGCATGGCAACGGACAGTTAACCCATAACAACACATGTAAACGCATGGCAACGGACAGGTAACCCATGGCAACGGACCGGTTACCATGGCAACGGACCGGTAACCCATGGCATCCTCACCCCTTCCTGTTACGTGTTGCATGTTGTCCATTGTTTATTTACCTCTCACCAGTCGGCAGCGTCCGCCATGTTTGTCTGTGCTAAATGTCATCTGCGGTGTGCTCAACAGCTATTTGGTCAACAGGCTCTAGAAGAAAACAGAATCAAACTTACGTGAACACAGTCTGTATCCACACTTTTGTTTCCTCTGTGACAGCCATCCTGTTTGGTAATCTGCAAACTCAAGAGCTTGTTGACCACTGTATCGTAACCAGAGTGGTTACTTTGTAATGTCCTCATTGTTTAGTGTTACTGATTTGCCAAAATCACCGTCTCAAAGCCTTCAATTTCTCCGTTTTGAAGCACAACTTCTAGCAGTTGAAATACAAGGCTATGGGAATGTGGCATTCCTGCCACATTTGCTAATTTTGTAGCTCTTATGGACAATTTCAGCTTTAACCCAAAGTTTTAACTGCACAAGTGTTTCCAGATTTTCTGGATTTGAAAATTATAACAATAAACACTCAGTTGTCAGTTTATTAGGGAGCTCAAACTAATGCAGACTAACAACAGTCCTGCAATAAAGGCAACTTTTCATAGTTTCATCTTCATTGTAAAAAAGAGGAAATATGGTTTGTGGTGCTGTTTTCATGTACTGCATTATACAGTAAGGTGTTCCTATTTGCTTTTCTTTTTTTAGCTTAACCTCATTTACAGAAATGAGGGAACAACTGATATAAATTAGGTGTACCTAATAAAGTGAGAACTGAGTGTACATCCTCTGCTCTTCTTGCTTAAAAACACTCTTAAGAAATTGAGATGTAAACAGAAGCAAATGTCCAGATTGACCTCTTGGTCGTCTAACATGTGTGTCCCCCTGTCTCTCACCCCCCCTCTCCATGCCTACTCACAGATCTCCGAAACCAGCCTTTCCTGCGAGCGGACGCGTTGATCCGGAGCGGTTGGAAGAGACCCTAAACCACTTATTCGTCACTTATAGTCCCCTCCCTATTGTAACCCTTCCCTTTGTCCCAGTGGCGCATCTCAACCCTGAGGCTGCAGATCACAAAGACTGAAAAGCGAGGACAGGACAAAGCCCTTGTTTTAGCCCGGTAATTTATTTATTTATGGATGCCCTTTTACAACCACTTTAAATGAGCAGGCATGATTACAGAAGCACAACGCGCTACTACTCCTTCGTCACCGCGAGCAGAAAGCTTTCCCTGCTCTGTCGGCACTGACCTTTGGGAGGGTGACCAGAGCACAGGTGAGGCCATCTGAGGGCTGGAGGAGGAATTGTGCTTTCACTAACAATTGCCTGCTAGCATGTGGATCTTAATGTGGACATTCCTAAAACCCATTAATATCCGAAGGTTACGCAGTCATAGCAGGATTTAAACTGGGAGGCAGCCAAGATAAATTGCCGACTCTTCTGCTGCTGCTGGGACGCCTGCCTTTAATGACCAGTCTCTCCAGGCATTTGGCGGGAATGGGGGTGAGTGCCACAGGTCTGAAATCGTTCAGACATGTGACATTTGACTGTTTTGGGATGGGAACGATGGTTGCTGCTTTGAAACAGGATGGTACCAGTGAACAGGACAGCGAGGTGTTATATATAGAGGTGAAGACGTCCGCCAGGTCCGCAGCACAGTCTTTTAGCACCCGGCTCAGCACTCCATCCGGCCCGGCCACCTTCCTGGTGTTAATGCTCCGGAACACACGCCTCAGCTCATGAGTGCTCAGGACCGGAGCAGGGTCGGTTGAGGGGAGAGGGGACAGGACAGGGTCGGTGTTCTCCCTATCAAAGCGGGCATAAAAGAGGTTTAGGTCCTCAGCCAGAGTAGGACTATCGGCTGAGGGTGATGGTGTTCTCCTTTTGTAGTCCGTGATAGCCCTGATGCCTTCCCAGACCTGCTTTGGGTTTGTGATGTTCTCAAACCTGGCCTCGATACGCCTCCTGTGCTGCTGCTTGGCAGTCTTGATGCCTCTTCTCAGGTTAGCCCTGGCAGCACTGTATGCCTCCTGTAAGTTGTTGAACTCTGTGTGTCATCCAGGGTGGATTATTAGGGAACACACGGAGTCGTTTCCAAGTTGTTACATTGTCCACACAGAAACAGATGTAGTCCAAGACAGTGGAGGTGTAACTGTCCAATGCGACACGATTGTCAGTGTCCTGCACCTTGAATACCTCCCAGTCTGTGCAGTGGAAACAGTCCTGAAGCATCGGAATAGCATCCTGCGGCCATGTTCTCACGGTTTTGGTTGTAATCCCAGTGCTCTTGATCTTTTGTGTGTATATTGGGTGTAGCAGAAGGGAGAGATGGTCTGACAGTCCCAGGTGGGGATAGGCCTGGGCTCTGTATGCGTTTGCCATGTTGGTGTACACCTGGTCCAAAGTTCTATCTCCTCTGGTAGCACACTTCACATTTCGGTGGAAATTGTGAAGTACAGATTTCAGGTCCGCGTGATTAAAATCCCCAGCCGCAATAAAGACACTGTCCGGGTGTGCTACCAGGCTGTTATTGATGCTGCTGCTCAGTTGTGCTAACGCTAGCTTAGCATTAGCATCTGGTGGAATGTAAACAGCGCAGATGTAAACGGCACAGAGCAGAGCAGAGTCCAAGGTTTTATGGTTTTACAGCCTTAAGCAGAATTTGAACTAGCACCCCCAACCTCAGCTAAAGCCCATATTATATTATATATATATTATATTGCCCATGATTGTTTATTTCTGTATTATAAATCTAGCACAGGGATGTCAAACCGACTTTTTGTTTCATGTTGTGGGCCACACAACAGCCCACTTTGACCTTTTGTGGACCAGTGAAACTGCCCTTTCTCTCAGTGTAAACTTTAATCCCTGAGATATTTTAATACAGGCTTAGTCTGTAGTCTGCTTAGTCTGCTTATGCCTCTTGCCGGCTCTGATACAGAGAAGTCTGAAGATCAGAAAGCTAATTCATGCATAATTTACCGTGTGTCTGTGAAGGTTCTCAGTCATCCAGGTCATCGTAGTCAAAGGAGCTTGCAAAGAAAAGCGTCTGGACTTCTTTAAGTTACTTGAAGACGTTTCACCTCTCATCCGAGAAGCTTCTTCAGTTCTAAGGTCAAATGGTGGAGAGTCCCAGATATAAACCTAGTGGGAGTATCCCCCCACAGAGGGACAAAAGGACCCTCTGATGATCCTCTAATCGCCTGAGCAGAGGTGTGAAACTGGGTGTGGGTCCCAATCAGCCAGAGTTTCGGGTGAGTTCATTGTGAAACCTGGCCCCACCTTATCATGCAAATTCCTGAGATCAGATGGCCCAGGATGTGAGTGGGCGTTTAATTTACCGTGGACATAAAGCAACAGTGATGTTCTGCTTTTAGAAAAGTTCAGTGTAAATTTATGATACAACTTGAAAAAGACGGTGGCACAGTGGTTAGCACTGTTGCCGCACAGCAAGAAGGTCCTGAGTTCAATTCCATCATCAGGCGGGGTCTTTCTGTGTGGAGGGTTCATGTTCTCCCTGTGTTTGCGTGGGTTCCCTCCAGGTACTCCAGCTTCCTCCCACAGTCCAAAGACATGCAGCTTGTGGGGATAGGTTAATTGGATAATCCAAATTGCCACTAGGTGTGAATGTGCGAGTGAATGTGAGTGCGAATGATTGTCTGTCCCTGTGTGTTGGCCCTGTGACAGACTGGCGACCTGTCCAGGGTGTACCCCGCCTCTAGCCCTATGACAGCTGGGATTGGCTCCAGCGCCCCCCACGACCCTGAAAAGGATAAGCGAATGCATGGATGGAACTTGGAAAAAGAAGGATGCTGTCCAACTTGTCACACTGGAGACTCTTTCTTGGATGCCTTTGTTCACTTTGTCATCATAGGGTGTTGTGTCCAGAATTTTAAAGTGAAAAATAAAATTGAATCCATTTTAAAATAAGGCTGTAACATGACAAAATGTGGAACAAGAGATACGGTGTGAATACTTTCAGGATGCACTGTATCTGCTGTGGGCACCCCTTATGAATAAGGAAGCAGTTCAAAGTAGCTTTCTTTATGTAAATGTCATTTTCAAAAGGTTATGGTCTAATAACTACATTTTCAAGAGCTTTCTGTTGTTGTCTTCATCAGAACATCACTCCTTTGTTAAACCAAAATACCTTATTATCAGACATATTTTGATTGTATGACAAACAAGCTATTTGCATATCTTCAAATCATGTGGATTTTCACATGCAAAATGTCCGAAAGCAAAATATAGCGATACAGAGAGTTTTGTGCTGAACTTGGTGCTCACTCTGACTCACAGGGAGGGGGGACGAGCTGGACATGAAAACAAAGTGCTCTTTGTTTCATGTCTTTTACTCATGATTATCAGCTACTGACGCAAGCACTTCTTACTCCCATGTTCTTAATCAAGTGACGTGCTGCATGTTTGTTACTTTTGAGAACCTTTCCAAATGCATTTGCTCTGCCTGTTGAAAAGAGGAAATCACTCCAATGCAAATAAGATTTATTTTTTACAGACACAAACAGCTTTACTGAACACAAACCACACACACGTTTCTGTGGGAGGACACACAGTGCTTTTGAAATAGCAACAAGCAGCCGTTTGATGACACCAGGACCTAAACTGAAGGCAGGAGTTTGTCAAGTTAGCAGATTCTCAGTTCTGTATAAAAATGACTTTTTGTTGATTTGGCAATGGTTGAACTTGTGCAAGGAGGGAACACCGAGGGAGGGGATCAGCATGCACCACTCACTGTACTATTACTCAGAAATAACTTAATGTAAAGGACAGATGGTACCATAATTAAGTTTAGACTGCCAGAAACAATGTCACAAACTAGGAGTATAATACAAATGAGAAGCGTCACTGCACAGAAATGCTTATGTGCCTTCACTGCACTGAGTCATTGAAACGACTGCTAAAATAACAGTAAAACTATCTGAAGACTGAGACTTTTTAAGCTAGTTACCCTGCATAAGGTCCTGTGGGTAATTATAGCAGAAATGTCAACCATATACCCACAACAATTCAACCAAGTTCGTCATTTTTACTACGGACATTATTAAAAGGCTGTTGTACCGGATGCTGAACCGATTCACTACAAATGTCATGACTGGTGGTGGTCAGAGGGCCCGGTGGCGCCTGTGTCCGGCAGCCTCGCCTCTGTCAGTGCGCCCCAGGGCAGCTGTGGCTACAATGTAGCTTGCCATCGCCAGTGTGTGAATGTGTGTGTGAATGGGTGAATGACTGAATGTAGTGTAAAGCGCTTTGGGGTCCTATGGACTAGAAAAGCGCTATACAAATGCAGGCCATTTACCATTTAGTAAATGTAACGATTTCAGAAACTATTAAACAATAAGTAATATTTGTAATTTATTTGGCTGTTAATTTAGGAATGGGTCTGTTAGCATTTTAAGTTTCTGTCTGCTCGGGGGGAATTCCTTTTCTACAAGGAAACAAAAATGTTACTGAAGCAGGTTAAACTTTTAATAAACTCTGACAGACTCGCTATAAACAGATCAAACCCCCCTGACTAGACTAGCAGCTACATAATCATTTGCCAAGAAACACTCAAGTTAAAATTATATTTGAACATCTAAGTCTCAAATAACCCAATAATAATTAAGTTAGTGTGACTGGAAACGCATGTGACCCCATTCAGTCAAAATCAATCAGCTGTTCATAAAAAGGGCATGACTGCTGCCGCTCAACTTGTTACACAAACCACAATCTGTAGATGCAAATTTGCTTTTACTAATACTGTGGATGTGTGGATTTTGAAGTAATTTAAAGTGAGAACCAAGGACCAGTGAATTTGTGAAGTCACGATGACTTTAATCTTTGACCACTGAATTCTAATCAGTTTGTCCTTGAGTCCACGCTAGTGTTTAACTCTTTCCTCAGGTTTCACTGCGACTGCAAGGCGTAGTTTATTTTGTTGGTCTAAAAGTAATATGAATTCTTGCTGTATCCTGCTTTGCTTAAGTTTAAGGTTCAGGTTATTTCAGGTTATAAAATCCTGGGAGTTCATCTGCTCCATTTCTCTGGCAGCCTTCCACGTCTATATAGTCAACTTTAGTTTACTCTCCATGGGACTCTTACGCAACACTCTTCAGTACATTTCCAGTCATCCACGTATCCTCTGTATGGTCTGTATTACTGGTGCCTTGAACACCTGCCTTACTTTTGAGACATAGTTGAATAGTTTCTATGCCCTCTCCTTTCTTAATAGTTTAAGCCTTTTACGGATTCTCAAGACAGTTGATCTTGGTTTACTTAAATTGCACGAAAGGCCTAAAAGAGACCTGCATGGTGTTACGCTGGAGTCTTAATTCTTTGTTGGATCCAGTGTATTTTTTATGAGTTTTGAATGTGAATGTTACTCAAATCTGATACAGGAAGAATTACATTGTACAAACATGTAAATATGACACGATATGGTCACAAACCATTAAAAAAACAAAACAAAATAAAGAACAAAAGATGTTATGAAATTCTAATTACTGTGATAAAATAAAGAAAGAGGGACTCAAAAAACTAAAAGAAGCAAACACCTTGGGTGCACAGACTATAAATTCTCTCCCTGATATTGGCTACCAGCAGCTCTCATTATCTTCCTGTAGCGTAGCTTTTCTCTTTTTACATGATGTGATATGTTTACATGTAAATCTGTGCAATGTCCTGATGTAAAAACAGGGAATGTGGTGAGAATTTTGTTTGTGTTGTGCAGCACGGTCACTTCTCCGCCTGCACAGCTCCCATACAAAGACTTCCCTCCTCTCTGATGGTCTCCAGCTCATCTGTGTGAATGGCCTGTGTGATTAAATTTAACTCCTCACACATGGTCTCGTACCGGTACGCCACACGGATGTCAGGAACGTTGGTTCGCCTGATGTCATTGCCTTCCTGTCCCTCTTTAATGTAGTTTGGGCCCAGCCAGTAACGCTTTGCCTGATTTAAAAAAAAACAACAACCCACAAATGTCATATTAAACACTCTGCGAACACCAGAATTTGTGATATGCAACAAAAAATGTATACCTTATGAGAAAATCCACTCATCAGTACACTGTTTCTGGCAAGCTCACACATGTCACAGGAGCTCAGTTTCCACACTTGAGCAGCAATGCTGTACTCTTCCATCAATGGCTCCTAAAAAAAATACACGCAGACAATTATATAAAAGCATTTTGTAGTGAAAATGCAAAGTTAAATTTGAAAATTTAATTTAGTTGAAAGATTTTGTCTGAATAGCTTAAAATTTATTTGAAATAGCCAAAGCTGAATTTGCTGAACCAGCTCAATTACATTAGAACACAAAAATGTAAACGAGGTTAAACGTAGAAGTAGAAAAGGAGTGAACACTGAGGGAGGGTAGAATTACCAAAAACTGAATATTGTAATAAATAAACCCCAAAAAGTACCTAAAATAAACATCACTTGTTGAAATTGCCTTTTTTTAAAAGTAGTTTAAAAAAGCAAAACCTGGAGCTGAAGTGCATCAGAATGAAGAACACACACACACACACACACACACACACACACACACACACACACACACACACACACACACACACACACACACACACACACACACACACACGGGAGATATAGTGATATAGCGGGTGTGTTTTTTATGCCAAACTGAAATAACAAGTCTGGATTTGTTGAATATGAATCTACCAATCATGAGCAGCTTGTTTCTGATTGGTTCCTGTGTCTGCAAAGCACAGAGCTTTTCCAACAGTGGCTCCCAGGCTCGGTGATTCTCTCCCTCCGAGCTGGAGATCTGTGGACTCAGTGGTCTCTTTCTTTTTAGACTTGTGCTTGCTCTTTTTTTAAAAATTATTTTCTTGTGAGGTTTATCTCAAAATGTGCTATAGAGATACATTTTGACTTAGTTACTTTACTTACTTAGGATTTTACAGTGGATTTATGACTTAGTGAAGGTGGAGGTTTAAAGCATGTTATTAAATGTTTGACTTACCTTGGTAAAGTGAAATTGCAGAGGGTCATCTGTAGACAGAGAGACCATGAGGCCTCTGGACAGGTACTCTGGTAGTGGGTTACGATGGTAGCTGAGAAACAGGCTGTTATTGCTGAGAGGAGACATGGCGATGCCTACCTGGGCTAGGTAGTATAGATACTGCAGCACAGGAGCCTGGAAAGAAAACATGGCACAATGATGACCAACGCATCAGAAATACATCAGGTCTAAATTTCCAAAATCTTATAAGGAAGAAACATAATACATAATAAATAAAATCTAATAATAATAATCTATAATCTGAGGCCTTCATAAACTCTTGGAAAAATAAGCTCCCCTGTTTGTGAGGTAAACAGCTGCTCAACAGCTGTTGAAGGTCACACCTTCCTGAGCAGCAGCCCATGGGAGATATTCTCGGTCAGCATGAAACCAGAAACCAGGTGATGGATCGGCCCTGCCTCGCCACAGTGAGGACGCAGGACGAGTGTGTGGAACCCCCGCAGCCTAAAACAATAAAGCCACACAATAGTGAGTACTGAGTTCAGCTGTGTTAGGGCTCAGCGCAAACACTCTTTGCTGCTTCCCAGTGACTCATATACAAAGAAGATGACAGATAAAAGCAAAGTGCGAATCTCCAGTGTGTATTATTTGCTCTGTAACCTTAAGCACTGTCGAAACAGAATTTGCATTTGTTATCAAAGTTTTTCGAGCTTAATTCACATGAGATAAATCCAGGCTTTTCGCCTTTTTATCCAATAATGTTATTAATCTTTATTATTGATGTGCTGCATGTGCTTTACAAAAACTGTCTTTTTGTGGTTAAAACAAAGGTTGACAAACCTTGACAAAAGGTTAACAAAATTTTGCAAGCGGGCATTTTTTGCAAGGAAAGAAAATTTTAACACTTCCTTTTACAAATGCATTAAAAATCTTCACCTATTCCTATCAAAGACCAAGATACTAATAACTATAACAAAACAAAAAAAAAAACGCTAATAGCTCAAATGACACATTAAGGATTGATTTATTTGTCTAACTGATGTTAAAAACACAAAAAATATACAATCATGGATCAAAAATCTCAGGCAGTCAGATCAAGTAAAGTCTGATTTATGTACCTGCGCAGGTGATTCAGCACAGTCATGTTTGCATACATGTAGTAGAGGTAGTAGGAATAGGGCGGGTTGTCCTCTTCTGTCCAGTTGACTGGGAGCGGACTGTCCAGGTTGAAGATATGTTGCTCTGGTTTTGATTCATCATCCACGCTGTCGAAACCCACAACCTGTTTGAGGGATGAAGAGCAGATCAATAAAACGACTACCCAAAAAGTGACTGCAGTAAAAGCAAATGACCAAAAAAGCTTAGATGTCGTACGTGCTGAAGGAAGAGGTGCAGCTCTGGGTGGCTGCTGGGGTCGACCGTAACCTCAAACAGAGGCATGAAGATATTCTCCAGCATTTCTTGGAAGTTGCACAGCTGCTTCTTCGTGTGGTAGACGTCACTTTGAAGAAACAAGAAAACAATTCAAGAAGCCCACAGGGGAGATAACTAACGAATGGGTTGAGGAAATAATAGATATCAAATCTTTATTTTACTCATGTATTCAATAGATATTTACAGAAGGATCATTCATAATGTTGACTTGGATTTGTGTCAGAGTTGCTAGATACATGGAAATGCTTAGTTTTCAGTATAAGTTGCATAAATGACACAAAAACAAACAACAAAAACTAAACACAGTAAAAATCGAAACAGTGTCTCTTTTCAGGCATTTTCCAGTTATAAAAAAAAAGAAGCCAAAACCGTTTAATATAGGGACTATTTTCTTTTTACTGTCTACTTCTGCAGTAGTTCTGCGGTAAAATACAAAACATTTTGTTAATGGAGAAGATGCATGACAACTTAGTTACGTTGCTACTCTTCTTTTTATCACTCAATTTTTGTCACATGATATATCACAACACCACATTTATATTTACAAATCTCACGTAACGTCGAGTAGCTTAGCAATAAGGGAGTGCAAGTATCATCAGCTTTTATTAGCTTACTTAAAATCTGCTCTAAAGAGAGAGGGGACTGCTTTTTCATTGTTGTTTATTTAATTCAGTTTGCTACTCTTTTTAAGCTCACAAGAGTCGTGGCACTTGGACAAGCCAGCGCACGTTGTCGGAGTAGACCTGATGTTTGACTGCCCATCTGGCCAGTTTGTCCCACTCGTTTCTGGAGCGGCCGTAGATTGACAGCCTGAGCTCCACGTTCTGGTACTTGCTCTCCTCCAAGTCGGCCATCACCTCCTGAGAAGAAGAGACACACCAAGTCAGCCAGAGGGCGCCAAAGCCCAGAGAGTCCGCCTCCAGGTACCAGAAACGACTGGTCTGTGTAAGAAACAAGTGTTTGCAACTTCAAGTGTTTGTGCATACAGTGAGCACCTTAATAATGTGACCAAAGTATTTCCCCTCAATGTAGTTGTCCGTTTTGATGAAGATCTCTCTCAGGATGGACTCGCCAATGGGATTATATTTGGCATTGAATTTGTCAAATCGGTGGAAAGTGTTACGATCCTGCAATAAAAAGGTGAAATACGGAGTCACAATCTCTGACCAGGCAGCACCTATGAAGACCTTTTTTTAAAATCTCCTTTATGGGCACTACTCACTGCATGCATGTCCAGTGTGTCAACACTCAGGTCAAAGGCTGTAAGGTGCATGCTCTCAAACACCTCCATCAGTGTCTGACCCCTGCCTCTTTCCACGTGTACAATCTCTTTGGGATACTTCTTCATGGCTCTTTTGATAAAACGTAGAAGGTGCTTCTGGTTCATACAAGAGGAAGCATGAATGTGCGTGTCAACCTGTGGAACAAGTCAGACAAACAGGGAACATAAACCCTCTAAGATACTGCAGTCTGCTTCTGGATTTAACAACACTAACCATGACTGGGTGAAACAGAAAAGCTCTCAAGTTCACCTTACGGATATTATAAAAGTCTCGATGTGGGACTTTCTTCTGTGCTGCCAGCTCTTTCATCTCATTGAGCAGGATGTGCATTTGGAATTTGGAGCTGAGGTATTGCAGACGTCTATAGCAGAAGGACTTTCTGTGGCAAAGCCAAAAGAAAGACAAATGATGGACTCTTTCTGTGACAGTCTGAAAATAAACTTCTGTTGATCCTTTTTGAGAATCTATTTTTTAACTATAAGGTTAAATTAATAATTTATTAAAAATGTGGGAAACCTACACTGGCCCATTTATAATGAGAGCCATCATGACGTTCATATCAGCGATGTACTCCTGCAGGTCTGGATACGGCAGATCCAGCTCTGTGGTCCTGTAGGCAACATAACAACTAAAACACTCTTTCCTCAAGCAAAATGTGTGAACTCAAGTCTAAAAACAGACATAAATCTAGTCACGGTGAGGACGAAGCATGTGTGCAGAAAGTAAAAGATTCCCGACAGATATCTCACTTATCCATAGTGTTCCTCGTCGTGTACAAGTGCATAACACCATCCACCATCTTACAGCCGTAACCCATATCAGGGGGCATGCTGGTGGGGTCCACGTTCTCATAGGGGTGTGTTTCAGAAACAGGTGGGTGCACTGTGGCATCTAAGAGGAGACAGAATGATCCAGTGTGTCACGACTTTGATCAAGGTGGGCAAGCAAGTGCAGCTATGGTCTGACTTTAACTGCCTACATGCTGTGACAGCCTGCAACTGATGGATCGTGAGATCTGTGGGTGTCCCTGGTTATGTTTTAATATGAGAGAATTGCACAGATTACCAAATATTTCTGAGCAAGAATAGCCTAAGTAGAGCACTCAAGAACACAGGTGCAAAAAACTGTTGGTAATTATTATTGTCTTCAAGACTGAGCTGAAATTATCCTGCAGTTAAATCTCCTGGGTCAAATTTGTTATGAAATAAATAACAGCTTTGATTTGTATTGAAATATTTAAAAAAAATGAAAAAAACACATACATTTCTTTTTTTTAGTCTAATAAACTAGATAACCTAAATTTACAAAGACAGACATTTACATTAAATAACACACTGACATACAAAGACTCCTAACATTTTGAACCGTAACATGTTCCTTATTTACTTGATAAAATCTAGTTTAATCATGGGTTTAAAAAAGATCTGTTCATCCATCCCTCCCTCCTTCCTTCCTTCCTTCCTTCCTTCCTTCCTTCCTTCCTTCCTTCCTTCCTTCTCCTTATCAGAAGTTAGGCCACAATTTGGTCCCAGGCCAGAGATATATATGATCTTCAGGTAAGGTTCTGGGTCTTAAAACCCACATCTAGGGGGGCACCCTAACAAGATATCCAAATGACCCCAACTGGCTCATTTTAACATTGTGAAATAGTAATTCAACACCAAACTCCCTCTGGATGTCCAAGTACCTCTCCCTATCTTTATATATCTATATGACCTTACTCTTCCAGTAATTACCCAGGATGCACGACCATATGTTTTTTTTTCTTTTTTGGGGGTGGGGGGGGGGGGGGGGGGTGTCTGGTAAATCATTTTTCCTTTTCAGGCCAGTCCCTTCCTCAACTCTGAGCTCTGCACTATTTTCCACTAAAGAACCGTGCCCTGCATTTTGGAGGTTCTGACTCTCATCCTGTCCCTTTCACACTTGGCTGAAAACCACTCCAGTGCACGCTGAAGGTCATGCTCCAATGAAGCCAACAAAACCACATCAACCGCAAAAAGCAGGATGCTTTTCTCAGGTTTCCAAAGCAGACACCCTCCTTACCCCAGCTACAGAATCTGAGACAAGGGGAAAACCAGGCAGAGTCCAACACAGACTGAAAACGTGCCTGACTTTGTGGCGAGGACACAGACAACACTCTCACCCCGGTTGTAAAAGGACCTGATGGCCCGTAACAACAGACTCAGAACCTGTGGGGTATACTAAATAAATATTGTTTTGACTAATTTAGATTACAGTATAAAATGATGCAAGAGCAATGGTGCAGATGAGGACATTCATACTTGCAGTGACTGTGGTTTCTGGGATCTCTTCCTCATAGATATCTAAGTCTAGGGGTCTCTCACTCAGCTCCTGCAGGTAACGAGCAGTGGTTCTGCAGAAGCTCTGCAGCGACAGGCCCATGTACTTTTGCCTGATGAACAGAGCCTTCACTACACATTTGGCAGCATCCAGCAGATCTGTAAATGGAACCTAGGACAGAAAAACAGATGTCTTCATGAAAGATTTGACTGTAAGAGAAAAAAACACACACACACAGTCTTCCTGCAGTGACCACTCTGACTTACCCCACATTTCTCTTCTCCAGAAATAGTGACTCGCTGGTACTCCCTCTCAGGGACCGGTTCTCTCTCCTGCAGGTCAGGAATTTGGCTCTGCTCCTTCATGTATCTTAAGATAGATAAATAAACATATGAGATCACCATTCTGGCAGTTTAAGATGAGCATTGAGGGGTTCATGTGACTACGGTTGACTCACTCAAGATCTGTGGCACTGTCAGTCTTCATGAACTCTTGCTTGGCTCGTAGGAGTATGTCAGGTTCAAACCTGAGATCACAAACACAAAGGCCGAGTTGAGTTCATAGTCTGACTGCAAAGTCAAGTACCTCTTTTGCCGCTCACGCTTACTTGACATCCTGGCTGATCTGTCGCTCAAGGCGATGACGTTTCTCCTCCAGCTGTTCAATGGGGCTGTCCTCTGGAAATTCATAGGGGGCGCTCCGCATCTCGCTCTCTGCCAGGCTGCGTGAGAACAGCTCCTTCAGACAGAGACAAAGAAAAATGAAAGCCACGGCGTAACTTTGAACATCACTGGTTAATTATTTGCACAGTGGCTGAACACTGACTTCGGCAATCTCCTTGTATTTTCCATCCATGGAAGTACGTAGGTCAATGGATTGTTTCAAGGCCACAGGGATCCCAGGCAAGGAATGCTGGGAAGTGAGGAGGTGGCGGGTACCACGGAGATCAACTGCAGATAAATAGGGAAAGAAAGTAGGCGCTGAGCAGTTTCTCTTCTGTGATAACATATTCTCAGGAGCCTTATTTCGAGACTTCAGTAAATAATGGTCTAATTACAGTATGAAGAGAAGAAACAACCCACTGAGTGGAGCACATGGGGGCTAATGTTTGCTGTTTATCTTTATATCATGTCTTTGCCTGTGCTGCATTTTTAATAACCTGTAGGAAATAATTTGTCATTGGTGTGCATGATAATAGCAACTTGCTTCCATTTAGGGTAATATTTTATAATACAGCCCGTGACTAATGGCGTAATTAAATTTAATTGTATTTAATTCGAAATTGCAATGTGATTATATTTACTTACAAATAATTAATATCCTGGTAACTTATTGGAAAACACAACAAATATTTCCCCATCTTACATCATAAGTACACTGTACTCTTGGGCACACGGGCTGTATTATGGAGTAGCTTAACCTTAACCAACTTCTGGATATTTTGCAGGAAAGGAGGCACATATTATAATGTAAGTAATTTTAAGTACATCATAAGTAAAAAAGAACAAATGAGCAATAGAAACTTCATTATGCATTGTAAATGTAGGATTGGAAATATTGTTTTCCTTCAAAATTACTAAGAAACATAACATTTTCTTGTCTCCCATTCTGTAAAATACCTGAAAGTTAGGCAAGGTTATGCTACTCCATAATACAGCCTGCACCCCAAAAAGATGGCACAACAATGTTTGGTTTTCCACTAAATTACCCAGAAATTACGAAGTACTAAAAATGACATGTGCACTACTTAAATTTATTTACAGTATAATTATTTCTTTCTTTACAGTAAAACTGTAAAACTACATTTTGACTTCAAATGAAACACACTGAATGTCCATTTAATTACAGGGGAATTTTAGCCTTAGTTGCGGGCTGTTATAAAGTGTTGCTCGCTTTGATTTAAAGATTTACTGTCAGAGTCTAAGACGTTTACTTTTTTCTAGGCTCCTCAGAATTATCAAATTATAATGGTTTCGGTGGCTTTCGTGGTTCGTTAAAAAGCTTTTGAGCATGAGGTAATGCATTGTTACAAATTGAAAAATGCACATCTCAGTCAGGGAAGCTCCACTGCTAAAAGCTTTTTATTCACTCAGCAAAAGTATCGATTCAGTGTAATTTACTCTTAATGTTACATGTTAGGACCGATAAGATTGCTTGTAAAACTTTTTCAAAGTCACTAAAACAATCTGCAGAAGCTTGTTGTTCCTCTTCACACAGCAGTGGAGGTCTGAGCTCAGTGGCTGTTTGTGCCTTCAGACACAATGAGCCATTCAGGTGGAGAGCCCATCAGCACATACACCGACTGATGCAAGCCATTGTTGCCACTGCAAGGCTTGAGTTTTATACAAACCCTGTTGTCATGGGAAGCTGAAGAGGGGAAAATAAAGGAGGCTGGTTCTTGACATTCAAAGACTTAGGACATGAGAGGTATGAGTGGAAACTGTTTTTTATAGCACAAAAGAAAACAGAGATCACACTTTCCCCTTTCGGCGTATATTTAGACAGATATTAATCTTCCCCTTGAAACGATGCACCTGCCACTGAAATATTCATCATCCTGCTAAATATTTCATCCTGTGCATGCTAGGCTGTCACTGAGACTGTTGTCCGTCAGCATTTATAGACCATACACACAAGAAGGTCAAAGAGGGCGCACTGTTTGATACTTAAAGTCTGCACTCAAGTTTGACTTATTTAACGCAGCATGTCTGAGCATGCCTGCTCCTTGGAGAAAGCAAAGGAGACCAGAGAGGCCAATTAACTGGGCCGATTAGCACTTCACAAAAAGCTTCATTAAAATTTATTTAATAAAAAAAAAACACTCAGTGAAGTAGGCGAAATGGCTGCTATAAAGAGAGACGGTGGTAAAATAATTGGCTGGACCACAACTCACCACCAGTTTATCACCTTCTGCTTAACACCGTCCAATCAGCACTTCCCACTCCCACTCACATGGACTACAAGGGAGTAAAGTCAAAACAAGCACAGTATTTCTGGCTAAAAGGTTTTTCAGATCATTATGAGAAACGCAAACTTTTTTCTTAATTATTTGAGTATGATAATGTTTTGCCCTGTAATAGTTGAATGAGTTTAACTCAGTTTCCCTTTATAAAAAATATCATTTTTTACTGAACTGTGTTGAAAAATGATCTTTGATATTTGATATATATTTACTAAAAAGCGGATTCATTTGATTTAGGAGATGCACAGAATCATCTTGTATAGCTTCCTCTCTGAAATACACATCAGTGCTGGGAAAGTCTAAAGATAAATGGTTGTAAAATCTTCTTTTTTATGTCATTTTGAAGATTTTTTTTCTGCTTACACACTCAGCAGGATCAGTCCAGTTTAAGTGTTCATCATAGTGCTGTCGACAAACATGGCAAAATTAGCCTCAAGTGAAAGTTGGAAAGCTGTTTTTTTTTGCATATTTATTTACAATTGTTTGGTTAGAGTCACTATGCATAACTATAAACTCACCAGACACTTTATTAGGAACACCGATTTAACTGCTTGTTAATGCAAATATCTAATCGGCCAACTCAAAGCGTTTAGACATGCAAGCAGAAAGAAAGTGATGACCATAATGTTTCTTTTCATTAATTGACTGGAATGACTATGAAGGTAGCACAGCTGATGGTGCCAGACTGCCTGGGTATTACAGAAACTGCTGATCTATTGAAATTTTCCCACACAACCATCTCAAGTGTTTAAAGAGAATTATTCAAAAAAGATAAAACATCCAGTGAGCTGCAGTTCTCTGAGTGAGATGCCTTGTTGATGGCAGAAATCAGAGGTGAATGGCAGGAAGCTTCAAGCTCATCTCTGAAGAGTATTTCCAGCACCTTTTTGCATTAAGCACAAAGAATTGGGTCAGGGGGGCCTGGAGCATATCCCAACTACCATAGGGCAAGAGGCAGGGTACGCCCTGGACTGGTCACCAGTTTGGTACAAGGCTAACACAGAGACATAACCCCATGCTTAACTTTGGACTATGGGAATAATATCCAGAGAGGCCGCACACAGACACAGAGAAAATATAAAAATGCCACACAGAACTGGATATTTTAATATTCATAAAATATTTATACTTCAATATTGGAAAGCTAATATTTTAAGTACTTTATACTCACTTCAGGTTAAGTTTGGAAGCCATAATTATCATTTCCCACTATTTTGACAGTTTTTAGTGCACACTAACTGCTGATACAATTAGCTGTTAATAGCAGCTCTAGTCATAATGGAAATATAAATATATAATAAATCATTTATATAAATAAGAAATTATACTGATGCTCGTATAAGTCAGCTTCCTCTTTCCAAAAGCAGGGTTGAGTCAGTAAAAAAATGCTGCGATGCTCCAATCTCAGCTGAAAACTGAAGTCACACATAGATGCTTCTCTGCTATTAAGAAAGGGCAAGTCTGTCAAACGTAGCGGTTGCCTAAGATATGTCTCCGCTGTTATTCTGGGAGACATCAAAATCATCATGATTACAGCGGACACTTGTGCGGAGGGCGGGAGGTGACCAGTGGCAAAGACATGCATGCTGGGCCACAATAGAGCAGAGCCTAGCCAAGCCTACCAGACCCCAAGCTAATCCCCTAATGGCTGCTATATTTGGATCAGTAGCATCAATGGTTGCATAACAACTCATCCCCCAACAGAAGAGCAAACCACTCAAAAATTAAAGTCAGCCTTAATTCATTTGCCTTTAAACTATATATAATCTGGCAGGCTGAAGCTTTTAATGCACTATGAGGCAGGTGCATGAGGGTCCAATTAAAACACAATTTAAAGTGTTTCCCGGCTCTACCACATGTGTAGGAGCAAAAAACACTTTGAACATGAGACAACGCAGCTCACATGCTCTCTCACAGCTCGTCACTACATATTGCCTCAAAACAAGGTCAGATAGTATCAGCTTGCAGAGAGACTTGCACCACATGAATATTTCAGTAGCAATACAGAGCATGGAGAGGTCCCAGCTCAAGTCTTACAGCATGGTGTAAAAAGTCACCACAGACGCAACGATAACTGGGAAGTCAACCTACTCCTGGAGCTGCTTTTTTCTCAACCTTGTACAGGAATAAAACTTTCCAAAGAGCGTTAATATTCCCTGACCGATCAGAGTTAAGATTACAGGATGGTTATATTTGTATATTGACTGTCTTTTACCTCTACACCCTCCCCTCTTTCTGGCTACAACCACACAGGCCATGGTTCACCAAATGCTTTCTACCTTCTTCCACTGACTGTGCAGCTTTCTGCTCACAAAAAACGTCAGTGACTCACAGCCTCTGTAGCAAATCTCTCTCAGTGGAAGCCGTATGTTCTCACAGCGCACATGTGTCAGCACTGCTGAGATGGCAGGATTACTGGTGATGGACAAGTATGATTAATAAGTCAGGGGAGTAAATGTGGATAGTCTCGGAACCACTGTTTCAGTTGTTTTTCATCGATGGGCGCAGATTACCACTTCAGCGTAACTAAATTACCAAATTTGGCGACTCACCACTTGTATGGGCAGTCTCCTGGTCATATAAAAAAAAAAAGGATCCTATCCAGCTATGCATCAATCAGCCGCCATCTCTCATTACTGAAAGTTCTTCTATGCCAAGTGATGGTTTAGTCTCTGCAGCTGCACAAACTGCATGTTCACAAATCTCCTCTCTGTATTTATTTTACTGTTGTCAGACTTCTCAGTTGAACCATAAAGAAAAGCAATACCAAAACTATAAAAAGCTCAATGCCCACTAGACTTGGAAAAAAAAATTTCTGCAGGGTCTTGCGGTTGGAGGCGTAGCTCAATTTATCGATCCTGGCTGCTTCTCTTTGCACGGTTGCACCTTTAGAGCACTCTCAAAAGACGCGAGAAAAGCAGTTTTTGGGACAATCAATCGACACACATTCTTCTCAGCGCACTAAAGACAGCACTGCTCAGGGCTGTTACACAAAGCCACCAAGGGACAGGCAGAGGAGAGTGGCAGTGATTGGGAAAAAGAGAAAGGAAAAAAGGAGGAGAGCGAAAGGGTTATTTGGGCTTTTTTTTTGTTGCAAGGGATGAGGGTAGTGGAGCGTACCTGCCTCCTCAGAACCTGTCTTAACCAGCAGCTAGCAGGGCCGAGGGAGGAAAGAGAGACAGAGAGAGGGAGAGAGAAGCTGTCCTGGCAGGGCGATGGAGCATGCCAAACAGCAAATGGCCCAGGATGGCGTCTGCTGTCCTTTTAAGATGGGTTAAATGTGATGGCAAGGACAGAGGGATGGCAAGAAACAAGAAAGAAACACTTCAAACAGTCAAATGTCAAAACTGGCAAAATAAATGAAAACCCCCCACACGCGTACATATGCTTTCACATCAATGCACTCACAGACTCACACAGTCATACCCTCTGCTCGCTTAATCTGTCCCTGTCATACATACAAAGAGCTGGTCCAGCAGATCCATGAACTCCCCTTCACATCCCAGTATGTGACCCCCCACCCTCTGCTCTGTCTGCCTCCTGGTTCAGGCCAGCTGTCGTTGCACTAGCTGCCTCTGGAGCTGATCCTCCTCATTTGAATGCCTCTGACATCTATCTGGAACGTACCACGGGAGGGTAAGGAGGCAGGGGGAGATGGCGCACATTACCAGAGGATGTGCACTACTACTGCTATGAGTTACTGCAACAAGAACCCCCCCGCTCCTGTCTACCTTATAGTCCATGCTGTATTTTGCTGAGGGGACCATGTGTTCAGGATGTTTGTATCCTCAGTGTGTGTGAGTAAAGCGGTGCTGTCTCAGCAACAAGGTTTGAGACGTCATTGTCTCTCTCTTTTTTTTTTTGCCGCTGAATAGTAGCAGTGTGAGAGAGATGCCTGTCCGATAGATGCAACCTGCCTCCTTCTCTTCTCACATGAATGAAATTAAAGGGCCAGCAATGTTGTCCCCATTACGGTTGCTGCAGCAACATAATATGCTGCAGGTCTGCGACTGCATTCCCAATCACAGAACTATGCATATGCTATTTGAAATTATTCTTCAGTAACACAATGACCCGCATTTCTACAGCCTGATTTCAAAATATTAAACATTTGCAAAACCCTCCACTGAATAAGCTCTTTACTTTTTTTGATATACTTTTGTAATAAATGTAAATTTGCGCTGGATAACAGAAGCAACAATGTGGATCTCAAAAATGTGGTGAAAATGCAGTGAAGGTGGTGAATGTCCCAGTTTATTTATACATATATATATATATATACACGTATATATATATATACATATATAGTGCATTATGCTTTTGTTTTGTGTCTGAAACACAATTAAGGCTCATAAACAAAACACTATGTGGCTTGAAACTTGAATCTGTATCATGTTAAAAAGTGAGTGCTTGCGTCAAACATCTTATCTTCTCTTGCTCAATATTATTCAGCTCAGTTTGTCTAAACTCAGAGCTGAGTAAAAGAAATTCCTACCTTTTCAGTCCCTATCTTAGACTCTTTTTCTATGCTGTCTTTTTATTACAAATGATACAGGAGCCATTATTCTCGCTTGGAACAGATTTAACATCTAAAAAAGAACAAATGAAATAATAGCTCACATTTCAGAGTTCAGAAAATGTGACTGAAATGAAGTAAATTGTGCGTTTCTTTACTTTAGCAGCAGAAACATATGTGAGGAATAAACTGTAGCTACCTGTGGAAAAAATAAGACATTCATTGGAACAGTCCCAGGTACCATAAGGTGAGAAGCGGGGTACACCATGGACAGGTCGCCAGCCGGTCGCAGGGCCAGTCAGAATTTCTTCATAACAAATTACAGGTGATGCTGCTGATGCAGGTAATTTGCATAGAGTTTGACTGTGCAGCTTTACTGGACTACAACAAATTACTGATTAAAAGCACTCTGGCCATCATTATACCACACTGCAAAAAAAGTATCCTCTTTTCAAGCTCCAGACTCAAACATGATGCCGTCAAACAAATTAGAGCACTGAAAAGTCCATATAACTACCAGCAAATTATCACTCTGCCTCTCAAGCTAAAGGGATGCGTTTCTTTTTACAAGGCACTCAGATTCCAAATTGCTTTCAAGAGGTCTAATCAAATTGTTGAGGCCTTGCAGAAACAACACTTTCTTCAGACCAGGCTCCCTCTGATGGTCGAACACAGAGTCACACACTGATTAATCAAAGCCCTGAAACGTGTCATTCTACAAAAACCAGCACCGAGGATCAATATGGAAAAAAACATCAGTATGTTGAAGAGTACCTCTCTGATTGTTAATATGCTTTGATAATTATACATTTCATTACAGATTCATCTAGATTAAATGAGACATTGTAACAATTATCTATTCACCATTTTCAATCATAGCAATGCCTCATATTTTTATATAAAGATGTGTTGTCATTCATTCTTCAATCATGAATTAAACCGATGATTTGCAGGGGTTATTTTGACATGATTGGCATGAAAATCCCAACAGTTCAAATCCAAATATACTCAGCTGATCTGGATATTTTCAGAATCAAGAAAATATTTTTGCTTTCCATGTTGAAGCTTTTACATTAGGACTATTTCCTTACAGAAAAGATTATTAAGCACCGTAATTACTTCTAATTACTCACTTATCACTGCTGCTCTAGTAGAAAGCTGTATTAAAAGGAAATACTTAAAATACACAAAGATTCCTCTAAATGTGTCACACAAACCACTGAAAATATTATCTATATTTTAGCAACTAGATGCTTTCTAGTCTTTCTATTGAAGAATATATCTGTAGTAGCCGGCACCGTACCTTTCAAACAAGACAACTCTCCACAGATCAATGTGCTGCAAACAGCAGATGACATCAGAGGACTCTGCAGTATACCCCTTGTAGCACCACATTATTAAGTACGTGCAAATATCCTTTGAAACGATGGTCCCACCCTTAGGGCACAAGTCCATGAGACCCGTATAGGGCCAGATAAGTTGGTTCATGTAAGTAAGAGATATACCAACAGCTAACCAGCAGCACAGACTGAGGATGGACATAAGGAGTGACTGACTGAAGGTTATCAGCTGAAGGTGTGTTGGGTTGAGCACCATCGTTACAGGATCTCTGTCGGGTCATTACTGTAGCAGTTTATGACACAGACTCTGACTTATGTGACATGCAATGATGACAAGGCGTGGCACATCCGAAGGAGGTGTGATCGAGATGTGGGCGAAGTGCAGTGTGTCAAAGATCCATTACTGTATGAACGACCAATTAGAATTTTGTAATACTTGAAATTGTGTTTGATATTTATTTTTTTTTATGCTGCTCTGCCTTTCCAAAGTACTAGAATGCCTTTTCCAGCCCTAACTCTGACCCTTCACTGCGTTTATATGACAGCTGCTGTATTGAAGATAACGATAGCTAATCAATTATTGCAAATCTGTGAATAAACATCCACTGCTACATGTTATTTGCACTGTTTTAAGTGGTTCAACAAGTGGAACACAGCGCACAGCACGGACTAGCCAAACTGGTGAGTGGGTGTCGGTCTAATATCGGCACTGGCTCTTTCACAGCCACAGAAGTGATTCACCTACTGCTTCTCTCTCTGCCGAGGTTTGCTCCACAAATCCTGCACATTTTTGAAGAGTTTCACTGCACAGCATATGCTACACCACAGCCTTTCTGCCTGATGGACATGGTACAGGGTATTATGTGTACAGAGGTTTTACAACCCTTGAAGAAATTTAAGCTGTGAGAGATTCATTTAGTTCTGTTTATTCCGCTCTGCTGGATTTAATAAGATAAAAGCTCTTCCAGCATGGGGAATATCAACTTAAACAATCATTCAGCACAGCAGCGAGCACACAATCTTGAATTTATGATCTCTAATAAGCAGCTGGAGCATTATTAAAAACCTTAGTAATTCTTCAAATAGAACATCTAATATAGTCACACTCTCGCTAACCTGCAACCTTTTTATTTTTACTCCATCTTATACAGACTGCAGTGTACTGTAGTGGTGTGAACTAGAGGGCGTCCTTTTGAAAAAACAAAAAAAATGAGTCACTTAAATGTCATATTTGCTTACTCAGAAGGTTCCCTGGATGCTTTAACAACATAAAATGTGATGTTGTCCTAATGCGCCTCTGTGGAGACTTTCTAAATCAAACCCCGGAGGCTTCAGTACTGAATCTGTATTGGGCAGAGACAGCCTGCGCTTCCTGTTTCTGCCAGTGCTGCTTCTCTTCAATGATTTCTTCCAACAAGAACGCAATTTTGGAGCAGCAAATGAGGATAATTACAGGGAACATTTCGACTGGAAGGGAAGGGGGCTGACAAATCCCTCAGACATCCTGCTGTTGCATTTATTGTCAGGGTTGAAAATCAATCCCTAACTACCTCGCCAATCATCGTAACGTCATAGCGTGCTGCTGTCTATCCCCAGTGGTGACATGACCTATCTGAAGGAGCTTTTTTTAAAGACGCAGTATATTTTTTAAGAACATGTTGTGCGTGCATTATGTCATACCAAACTCTCAAATGTATTCCAGTGAGGAAAGACTATATTACTTCCTCCAAATGAAATAACATCGAGACTCGGGCGTCTTCTTCCATTTAAATACAGTTATCTATGGCTCAGTTCATTTTCTTGAATCAAAAACCTGCGGTGGGGTGAAATGATTTAATATTTGCGTATTTTACTTTCTCTCTGAAAAACAGATGACCAACAAAGACTGACAATAGTTCTGAATGACACTGAGGTGTTTGATTCCTTATAAACAACTCATAAGGTCTAAGTGTGATCTTTCATTATATCACCATTTGCATGACGTAAATGTAACTGAATGAAAACATTTTGCATTTCAAAGAAGACTAATGAACAGAAATAGCTGCTATTTGATCTTTTGGTCATTGTATACTCTTTGTAGTTTCAGTGAAAGCCTGACCAGCGTGTGCATACATCAGAAGGGAGGCTAATCCTCTCATTCAGTGGGGGATCAAGTCCTGATGTACCAACTTACATATTCTCTGCAGGCTACATACCACCATGGGGCTGAGTGAAAAACACTGCTGTTGCTGTTTATCTAAGCATCCAATCCCGTTTCTTAAAGGAGAAGACTAATTCTACATGCTGCACAGGGACTAAAATTGTTTTTTCACTGCATGCAATATGTTTCGAAAGCATGCAACAATATAAAGCACTTCCAACCTGTCAAACAGCCTGTAACCCTTTAGGCTAAAACAGGCAAAACATCAGTTTTCACCTAACAACAACAAGTTATGCAACATCAAATTTGCTCCATACAGCAGCAGCCGATCATACTGTAAATCTACTTTGGATGATCCAGCTGATGCATGTTGTGTGTGTTCTAAAATGAAGCTGGAAAATAAGAGTTGAAGGGCAAAACTAGAAGCCAGAATGCTGTCATTAAACTGCAAGGTATGAAGGCAAAATCCCCCGCAGAGCATCCAAAGCATCCTCTGCTGCACTGCTCTAATCAACAGGTTTGCATTTCCCAACTACTTACGAAGAAAAAGTAATTACCAAAGATTCTTCTTTAATGAGTTTTTTCTTGTTTTCTAAAATAGAATAATCTAATTTCACCTAAATATGCATAGTACAGGGCTAATCCCCCTGGCTTCAGATCATATTGTTCCTCCTTCTGTTACAAGATCAGGATGCTCAAACCGTCCTCCCTCTGCAGTTCCAGTCTGCCACCACTCACCTGTGCTGGCTGTGTACTGCAGGCTTCCCCTCTTCCTGAAGGGAGACAAGGGCTTGTTTTTGGCCCCTGTGCCCCCGGCTGAGTTCCCGGAGGTCAGGTTGGAGGACATGTTCCCGGGTCTCGCTGGCTCAAATTGGGAAAAGAAGAGCTGAGTGAGTCAGAGCTGCGGCTGACGGAGCGGCGATAAGAGACACAGTGAGAGAGGACAAGAGAGGAGACCGGGGACAGACAAGAGAGGAAGGATGGAGCACAGATGCTGGGAGTTTGAGGGAGTAGGTGCCAGTCAGGGTGTTCGTGTGTGAGTGTGTGTGGATGTGAGCAGGGATTTCCAGAGTGGTTGGTGCAGCGTGGGGCTGCGGAGCATCCCTCTGCATCGGAATAGTCCCCGCCCCCTCAGAAAGACTCCCGTGCCTGAGCTGCAGCACTGATGGAGGGTGGGGTTGTGATGGAGAGGCCCACCCCCAGCACGCCATGCGCCATTTACACGTACAACAACGCTCAGCACTATTGCGCAGTCCTGCTGTTGCCATAGCAACCACAAATCTAAATGTGGGCAAGCAAGCGAGGAGAAAAGTTGTGGTTATAGCGAAACTGAAGTAGTAAAAGTCAATTCTACTCACTCTGTTTTTGCAAACCACCTGTTATCTTCGCAGTCTTTGCAATTTAGGGCAGAGACTGAACAGTTACCAAGTAATGAATTAAACACTCATTATTATGATGAATACTGGGATTTTTCTTTTCTTGTCACAAAAAATACAAATGCTTATTACACTTAGTGTAGGTACGTGGAGAGCATCTGTAACCATAACCGTAAAAACTCTGCTCGGATTTATGTCCTTATTTGCAAACTGCAGGGAGAGAGAGAGACGCGCGGATTCCGCGCAGTCCTTCAATTGTTTGAGGAAATGGACTCTTCGACGTAGGTCAAAAAGATCCTCGGATTAGGTAAAACACTCCAAATTTAACTTGTGAGAGTACATTATCAGGATGTTGGTATCTCTCATTTTAGGTGAATTGTCATGTAATTTCTGAAAGAGAACGGCCATTTTTCATGTACTCTTATTTCAGTTTAACCCAGACTATTTTTTCAGGTGCCACTGAAGCACAATCAGCACAATGACATGGGTATTATGAGAAAGATTAATTGCGCCATTGTTGATTCGCCACAGGACGACTGTTTTAAGTTAAGCAATAAATGAGAGTTCATATCTTTGCTGTGAAACAATTTTAAGTGCCTACTTTCATTCAGGAGAATAAAAACTTCAAAACTTAATGTCCTGATGATGGTGACGTCACCAAACAGCTTGAATCCCAGTGTAAGGCTCGCAATGACTCGTTTTCGCCAAAAAAAAATTCGATTTACTGTAACATAAGCAGCAAATCCTCATTAACTGAAGCTGGAGCCAGGAAAACATTTGGTGTATGAAAATTTATCACCCCATTTATTTTTATCACTTGATTATTGTAACTTTCATCTCTTATAAGCCAGCGAGGTGCGATTAGAGACAGCAGTAACAAAGCACCCTGAGGTGGGGTGAATTATTTTCTTGGAAAACAACTTGCTGGGTTGCTCAAGGGAAGCTTTAAAAAGACCACATTTAGTGAACGCGTTTGATGCATTATACTAAAAAACACATGGGAGGAAAATCGTTGTGTACGATTAAAGAGGGATTTACATGACGTCAGTGTACTATATTTTAATTCACATCATTACACAGAAACAGAAAATGTGTAATGTTCATATTGGTACTGGAATAATAGGATTGAACGTTTTCTGATTATAAAGCACAGTCGGATATGAGGTCTGTCTATAAACACAGCTGGAAAACTCTGACAGCTGGAAGTCTTTTCTGTTTCTCCTTCATCCCCGAGCGTGTAACTACTGCTGACAATAATCAAGACCTTGGTTGAAACAGCGGTGTCATAAGATTTCCTCTTTTTATGTTGCCGGAAGACAGCTTAGTTTTATCTTTCTGTGGCAAGCCGATATTTGATGCACATTTCTTGACTTGTAAGTGTATAAAATTAGACCTGAATTGATCTGGACGCACAATAATTGATGCCTGCAAGAGGAGGAAGGTGCACTTTGGAGTCAGCGCCCTCCCGTGGTGAAACTGTGAAACTGCTCGAAGGGCAAGAAAAAAACAGCAGACTGTTTTTAATACAGAAACTCGAAAATTGAAAGTAAAATTTTCCCACACACAGACTGAACTCAACACCCACAGAATATATTTCTTCCAGCTATATTTGTCCACTTTGCTCACGGTGGGAAGGGGGTAGAAATAAACAATGAAAAACTGCATTGAGACATAATTAGTTGCCCAATTTCATATTATTTTGTACAGTCAAATTTAACTGCAGGCATCCCTGTCTACTGGCTTTGCACACATAGACAGTCTTTTATTTGGCTTAAAGTCAGGGCTCTAACAAGCCACTTAGGACATTTAGCTTCACATCCCTAAGCCACTTTGTCCTTTTTGCTGGCGTATTTAGAAACGTCCTGCTCCCATTCAGCTTTCTAATGAGAGCCCAAGAAGCTTTCCTGAAACATTTACTTGTTCTTGTTAGTATCAGCTCTTCTTTCATTATTTTTGTAATGTTGAAAAAACAGCCCACAGCAGACCGTTCACGATGATGTTTTATAGCCAAACAAAGCTGTTGGAGGTGCCACCTTACAAGCCAAGTTTGTTATAGTTGTCCAGTTTAGGGGAAGTTATTGGTCACACCATGTGTCTTACTAATGCTGTGAAGAGTACTCAGAGAGAAAGCCTTTGCTGTCTTTTTGTATCATTTGCTAATCTGTCTGTTATGCACTGATCTGGCCTCCATCGATGCTTTTAAGCAGAGAAAACTGGATCAGGGTGTTTTTAATGTCACAGCGAGGCTCAGTATCCCAGCATGCGCCCTGCGTGTGCTGCTAATGCATCACATGACATAAACACAGACACACACTAGATATTTACAATAAATTTGATCTCAAAAATACAAAACAAATGTAAACAAAATCTATATAGGCAAGGCAAAACTATAGACTATCTACATATTCAGACAATAAATGTAAACACATGAGCTCTGAGCCATAAAAACTGCATAGGATCAGCTGTGTGTGTGTGTGTGTGTGTGTGTGTGTGTGTGTGTGTGTGTGTGTGTGTGTGTGTGTGTGTGTGTGGGATAGTTAGGAGATGACATTCCTTATTTATACATGCAAGTTTGCAAAAAAATCTCTCTATGTAAAATATCATAGAGCACACTTAAAAGATAAATTAATACAATTTCTATAGAGATCAAGCTTGCTGCATGATTGCTCATCAGTGAGGATTACTATACCATCTTGTGCATCATGACACGGTTCCCAGTGTCATGAGTGGGAGTTCACTTATTTTTCTTGCAGGCTTGTGAGAAAGCTTGTGGACTCAACCTCATGAGCTCATCAGTGGGTGGAACCTCCTGTAATGGATCCTGCTGAGGATTTCACACTCAGGAGAGTAAAGACGATTCATTACAAATGAAATGCTAGTGTGTTCCTATCAGAAGAGCGATCGGATTTTTCCAAGGTTTTAAGAGCACATGGCCAATTTCACAGAGGTCTCTGATCCTGTTAGTTGCCTGCTTATTTAGCAAGTTTGATTGTGTTTGGAGCTCTGCAATCCAAAGCTGCAGATTTACCAAGAAGAATCAGAACTTCAGAATCTATGCCATAAAATAATAATAAAATGATCTGCAATTGTTATGTTGGCAAAGTTTCAGTCAGGCAAATTAAAGAGAGGCAAAGCTGCATTATATTTCACCCTTTCTGGACTGTGATGTAACATAGCACACTCCTACTCTCAGGTTGATCTGAGGCTCTGCGAGTAATCTCGTCAACAGATCAGAGATGAAGGTACTGAGCACAAAGCAGGGCTACACCTCCTACAGCTTAATGGGATTGGCCCCCATCGATAGATGTGCCACTGCAATTAGCCTGCTTGGAAGCAGTCATCCATTTGAATCTCAAACACAGAACTGCAAGCAGTAAGGAGAACAATAATAGTATAATTTTGCAGGACAAAACTGGATGCTGACATGGTGCAGACATGAGTAGCAGTATGTGCTGTTTTTTGATGCACTGATTGAGGATACAGAGTGCATAATTAGCAAAACAACAACATAGAGTCTCTTGTTTCTTAGATGGGATTTAATGCTTAAATTTGACTCTTGTTAGAAAATACTTACTCAAAACAAGACACGAGCATTTTATAAGTATAGGAGGAATTGTGTGTGATGCGTTTGTTTTCAGGATTCTACAAAGAAATCTGCCTGTTCTGCAGGATCATCACTCACAGGTCACACTTTTCCAAATACTCTCTGTCAATCCTTTGGTTGCCTGCTGAGCCTATTTGACCCTGACATCACTGAACTGGACCTTGCGCTGATGGTAGAACATATTCAAGTTCCATTAAACCCGCCCAACTTAGAAGAAACTCAAAAAAGCTGCAAATATACATTTAAAAAATACTGGCAGCACTGGCAACTTTTACAGCTCAAAGGTAAAATTACGCAGACCTTACAAATCTATTCATGCACATCAAGTTGTCCTTTATATTTATACATATACATGTATGTATTGTTTTAATGAAAAAGCTTTATGCAGTGATGCAGATGTTGGTGCAGTCTAGCAGGAGCTGGGTGTTGAACAGACTCCTTACTACCTGCTAACGTAATACTAATTTGAACACAGCAAACAAATGCACCTGTAATCGCTCCATCTGGCAGCTTTGTGGTGTTTTACTATCACACACTAGACAAGAATGAGGACATCGTTTATTCTAATTATTGTAAATTGACTACCAGATATTTCTGTGTCATTGTGATTAAGCACTTACATAACACTTTAGCATCACCACACCTGGTGAACCAGCAGGGTGTTGGAAAAACTGATCCTGGGTCAGCCACAATCTAATGGCAGTGACGCAATAATATTTTGTAATTTAATATGACTTGGTGCTTGTAATATGAAGTTTTAGTCTCTGTGCGTGTGAAGTTCACACAGGGTTTCGTTTTAATCATTAAATATTAATTTGTTTATTTAATACGAATACAAATACTCTCCAAATTATGACTTAACATGCTTTTTAATTCTTCTGGTTTTGCCGATGGAGGTGTGACAAAAAAGGGTTTTTTACCTGCTCTGCAGCCATTTTTCATAAATTTATTATCATTTTATTTACTTATTTATTAACTGAGCATTAAGTTTTTTCTTACAACTTTTTAAAACAAAATAGAGGGCTTGTAATCACTGAGAATACCTTTCTTTTATATGAATATATTATTTACAGCATATATCTATAAAGATCACTTGATTAATTCTTCTTCATGCCAATATCTTGCGAGTGAAGTTGTCGAGTTCGTCTGAAAAGTTGTGCAGTGCCCGTCAAAGTAGTGCATAATTGACTGATGTAACAGTAGATATAAACATTACTTTATTGTACTTAATTATTTAGAACTGCTCTTATTCCATGCATATGATAATGCTGCAGGCATAAGGATTTATCATGTTACAGGCTTGTAGGATGTGTTTTGTGCAGCATGTTGCAGGCTGTAGTGCCCATAACAGTAAAAGACACACATCATAGGACTTATATGCAATGGATATGATTTATTTTAGAAAATCATATTTCAGATTAGGAAACTGATTATTTTAAAAGTACAAACAAATCGATCGTCAGTAAACTTTCACTTATTACCTGTACTTGTTTTCAATTAAATGTTACACATTTGAAGTGAAACGTGACCATTTCTTATTACCCATCATCTCAACATAACACACACACACACACACACACACACACACACACACACACACACACACACACACACACACACACACACACACACATGTTAGTGACTTCAAAGAGCCTCAGTACACTGAGTAGGTGAATACGGGAAGATTATACCTTTTTTCCTCTCAAAATAAATCCAGTGCCTTTAAACTGATGATGATTATATGATTACATCAACTAAAACATCCACATTAAACTCAGTGTGATCAGCATTTGCATGTAACATATGACTATATTAGAAAGTTATTTATAAATGAGACCTTATGCTACAACGTATTGTGACCAGTCACATATACCACATGTTGAAAAAGACCCATAATACACTTTTAAAAATGTTTTTTTTTCCTGTCTTATTAGAAAACAGAGAAAACATCCACAGTACCAGCACCTCTCTTCTGCTTAGACATTAAATTGATGTAGAGTTGTCACTGAGGTTATGACATATCCCATGATATTGATCCTCAAAGTGGGTTTAAAAAGAAAAAATGATGCTAAAAAAGACTTTGGAGTGTGACACTCATAAACGCTACCAGAAGACAGAAAATATTCATAGTATGAAGGAAAAAAATTTCATATGTTCGTTAAATATACTGAAGTTATTCTTTTTTTAAATATCAGAGACTGATTGATCTTTGATGGATTTTATTGAACTAGTGTGACTGTCCCAGCTCACACTCAGGAAGAGGCAGGGCCTAATTATCGTCACAAGAACGCCATCTGAAAACAAATGATCCAAAGCAAGAAGGTGAAATGAAGCTTTCATGTTTTCTTGGGGCGATAAATTTTAGAAAACCAGTCAACTTTTTAAACACCCTGTTGGTGTCTGAGTCTACACTCAGTCTTCTAATTGAACTAGTAACCTCAAATATGGTGTCCCGGTTTAAGTCCTCTAACATGGAGGGTGAGGACGTAACACGTGCTGAATACTTGGCTCATTGACTTCAAACCATCAGCCCTGCAGGAATCATCAATCAATTCCTCCAATCCTCCAGAAACTGCACCTACAGTATCATCGCAGCTCTTCTTCAGGGTATCCCACAGGAACATTTCTCATATTGTTTAAAGCGTGTCAGATCCCCTTTACACACACACAGATTTACATGTAACAAGGAACGTACGTGTTTTCTCTGAGACCCCACTGAAGAGCATAGTGCAGTGACAGTTGCTGCATTTAGCAGGTACCACACCACCTGGGATTTAAACGTCTTAACTATAAGACGTTTATAAGACTTTAATGCTCCCCCTCCCTGCTTCTTCCGTGTGACCCAGAGTAAAGAGTCCAACAGGCAGGAAGGACTGCAAGGAGGAAAAGAAATACACATTTAACTACACATTTGTTTTTAAAAAAAAAGCATCGCAGTAAAAGCGTTGTCTACTCAGAGTATTTAAACATAGTTACCACATCAGTAAGTAGATATTACAGATACAACAGAATCTTGTATCTAAGATGAAATATATTACGCACGGCTATAATAACGCCATTGTTGTGGAATCAAGGTAATTTATTTATATAGTGAATTTTACCAATATGCACACAGTTGTTGCGTAGTATGTGAATGTGTTTATTTTCTCATTTTCTTTACATCATTCACCACTGCTCTCATTATACTAAATGGATTGACTGGCCAATCAGGAAGAGATACCTCATAAGTCAGGCTTTAAGGCAAGTAATTAAAGGGTGGATCTCTGCTTGCCAGAGCAGGTGAATTCAGTTGATCCTTGAGAGAGCCATATCTAATCAAGCAGGGCCCGGAAGCTTCAGACTCCTCCTTCCCAATCCCCTTCCGCTAGAAAATCGCCTTTCACAACGATTAGTTGTCGTACCCAGATTTTCTTGCATCTGTTCTCAGACAACCATCAAAATTTCCTTCCTTGAGGATCTTGAGTTTGAGGAGGAAGAAAGTATGGGTGCAGGAGCCAGCGCCGAGGACAAAAAGTCCAAGGAGTTGGAAAAACAACTCCAAGAAGATGCTGATAAGGAGTCTAAAACGGTCAAGCTATTACTGCTTGGTAAGTGACCTCCTGAATAGAGTTATGCTGTGCATCCTAGACTGCAGGAGAGGAGAAGTGCTCAGACCAACAGGGTTTACCTGTTCTCATGGAGGATTCAGTAAAAAGTAATTTTTAACTTTCCATCTTTGGCTGCAAAGGTTTTGGTTTGCAGAGCAGATCCAAAGTGTTAAACAGATGCACAGAAAAATATGTTTCTTTTAGTTTCAGACTGACTGGTGTGTGAAAGATAATGAATGTAACGTTACAAAAACACCTTAAAATGGAGAAATTTATTTACCTGCAGTCATCAGGTAAAGATAAATGTCTTGATGAAGTGTTGCATAGGAGCCATTTGATGGTGATACTATATATATATATATATATATATATATATAAACTCTTAGTTTGTTAAAAGATGTTAGAGCTGTTTCATTGGCATGAGGTCAGGGGAGGCGAGAGATTAGAGAGATAGGAAAGCAGATTGAACTTTTATACCCACAGGTCTGTGATGAAGGCCATTTTGGAAATTGCAAGTTCCATAACTGAAAAGTAGAGCAAAAGCAAAAGCTTAGACTAATGTTTGCCTATCTTTACCACCTGCTTATGCTTATTATATCATGTTTAAAATACATCAGTCACAAAAAATGGAAGAATTTCACGTTTATCGAAAAGATCTTCAAAAAGAAAACAGGAAATCTGTAAATACATATGAATGGAATTTAAAATAACATATTGCATTTAGAAATCTACTGGTGAAAAGAACTAATAATCATCTGACTTTTACTTAAAAATGACTCTTCACTTCTGATGGAAGGACATTGGTGCTTAAAAGATCACAGCCTTTGGTCTAAATGAATCACAGCCTGGCAGTGATATGTCAATCCTATTAACTAACCAGTTTAGTGCAGATCCACTTGGTGAGATCTTTGTTGACTTGCAGCTCGCACAAAATGTATAAAATGTGTTCTGTTCTGAGAAATCAGCAAAAATAACTCACAAACGTTTATACTTCTACAGGGGGAACCTAAGCTGTTCATTTGTACAAATTAGTCTTGAAAGTGGTTTGTGTTTTTCTGACAGCAATTTTTTTAAATTGCTATATCATTTGCGATTGAAAAGCTAGTCAGCGATTTAATATAGACTTGCAAGTGATTTACAGAGATGTTGCTTCTTCTGCTGCACATGGATCAGATTGTAAGGGCAGGTAAGAAGAGAGCCATCACGTGGTCTCAGGGGGATATTGTGAAAACAGGAAAAAAAAAGACCATAGAGGATCCCAAACTCTGTTTTATTACAGCTCCACAGGCTTGCAGCTGATTTCAGTAGCGAGCAACTTGTCTGCTAAATGGTGAAAGTAACAGCTGAAGCATTTTAGATGTCTTAATGAACTTTTTTCAGTCCGTAAGTAATAAAACTGGCTGACAACAAATTTTGTGATGATTCTGCCATCAAGGGAGTAAACAAAAAAATACACAAGCAAAAACGTAACATAAAAAACAAAAACAAAAAAACCTCAGTAACAACAAAATATAGGCCTTGAGTGTAAATTTTTCCAAACAGTTTTGCATATTAGAAATGGCTGTGATTTCACTGTTGATATTCTATATTTTCGTGGATTTGTATTTTCTTTAAAAAAAACAACTTCCCTCCTTTAGAGCCGCATGTGTAAAGGTTTTAAATGCTCAGCACTAAGTCTGTCCATGGCTTAAGTGATGTGGCTCAAGTGGGAGCAAGACGGTCAGCTTTGGGTGTCCTGTGACGCATAAACTCCTTCTGGCCTAACTTAGCTTACAGTGTTGGAGGGAGCCTGATCTGCAGGGAGGCTTTTCTGCAGTCAATTTTACATAAATGCACGCCACTCATTATGTATGCATGCATGTACTTACTGCAACTTGCTGTCATTTTAGCTGGTTTCAGTGTTTTTATGTCAGACGTCCAACATTTGGTGATGTCTGCCGACAAAAGCTCAGTGCTAATCATTAGTGGGTGAGATTTAAAATAATAATAATAATAATAATAATAATAATAATAATAATAATAATAATAATAATAATAAATAAGGGAGTTTTTTTTATAGTTTAGCAGGGGGGAAAACTCCTATGAGAGCTGTGGCGTTGCTGCTTCTGTTATCTAAGCTTTGGCTAGTTCGGTGTCCTGTGTTAAAACAAAAAAGCTTTGCAAGAAACTGAGAGTCAGAACACATCAGAGATGTATCAATGCACATTAAAATCCATCTCCTCCACTTTGCATTTCTCATCCTACTTCTATTGTATTTTCTTCACTTATATATCAGTGCACCTGGCATTCTTATGCAATATATTTACATTTAGTGTTTTTATCTGCCCACTGTCTTGTGTTTGCAAAGTAAAATATCTTCATAGTATGAAATTTAGGATCTTAACCTTTGTTCTCTTTTCCACAGGTGCTGGTGAGTCGGGGAAGAGCACCATCGTTAAACAAATGAAGTAAGCGTTAAAATAAGTGCTGATGGTAGCTTTGAGTCATTCACTGTCACAGGTAGACAATGGGAATTTGGAGTTTTTCGGGAGTTTTTATTAATCCCATCAGTCATGAATTCGACCATTTGGCTAAAGCTCTTCAATCTCTGTCTGTTTCATTTGCAGTGAAGCCCTTTACGAAAGCTTAACAAGGCAAACATCCGCTTACTAATTCGTCAGCACTTCTTTTGTGCACTTGGTTAAACTTTGGCAGTGAAACCAAAGGGAGATCACTAAGACACCACAAGGTGGCACCCTCTCCCTCTCGGCTGTTTTCTTTCTGCCCATCAGCTCAGTTAAAGTAGTTATTGTTGAGAAAGTTTTTTCCTGAGTTAAAACACTTCTGCCCCCACTCTTCTACTCGCTCGCAGGATTTTGCATCAAGGTGGTTACACAAAAGAGGAACAACTGGAGTTCAGAGCGATCATCTTTGGCAACATCCTGCAATCTGCTCTGGCTATCATCAGAGGCATGGAGATGCTTGGCATTGATTTTGGCGCATCATCTGGACAGGTCTCAAGTTACACTTAAGAGATAAAAACCAGACATGATAAACTTGTTGAGTTCATTCTCCCTGACATTAAATGTTGCACTATAAATATTCCAAGCACTTTGTCCATGCTGATGGAGTTTTATTCTGTGTGCACAAAACCACAGGTGGATTCACAGAAGCTGCAAAACTTGTCAGACTCTATAGAGGAAGGCACAATGCCTCCTGAGCTGGCTGATGTTATCATGAAGTTGTGGAAAGACTCTGGAGTGCAGGCCGCCTTTGACAGAGCTGCTGAGTACCAGCTCAATGACTCTGCTGGCTAGTGAGTCGATGTCATATGTGTAAATCTAAAGAGTCAGCTCATGCAGACTTTATAAATACAGATGATTTCATATACCAAGACTGACTGCTGTACTGTTTGTTCTGGAATCATCAGCTACCTCAATGAAATGGACAGAATCTGCAAGGCAGACTACATGCCCACTGAGCAGGATGTGCTGCGATCTCGAGTCAAAACAACTGGTATCATTGAAGAGCAGTTCTCCTGCAAAGAGCTGCACTTCAGGTGAGTCACTGGGAAACTGGCTAAAGCTTACATGTCTGCGGTTCACAGGTACTTAGTGAGTGTGTTCTGACTTTCTGTGGTGAACAGGATGTTTGATGTGGGTGGCCAGAGGTCAGAGAGAAAGAAGTGGATCCATTGTTTCGAAGGTGTGACTTGCATCATCTTTTGCGGAGCTCTCAGTGCGTACGACATGGTGCTCGTAGAGGACGATGAAGTGGTGAGTCAAGGAGTCTTAGTCCTAAGTCCTAAGTGACCACAAAGAAACTTGTCAGTGAGTAACTCTGCGTTCACTCTAACTTTTATAGAACCGTATGCACGAGTCCCTCCATCTGTTCAACAGTATCTGCAACCACAGATTCTTTGCACTGACCTCCATCGTGCTTTTCCTCAACAAGAAGGATCTCTTTGAAGAGAAGATCAAGAAAGTCCACTTGAGCATCTGCTTCCCAGACTACGACGGTAAGATCGCGTGCTTTGGATTTCAGTTATACCTGTGGCATGTGGTAGGCTTGAAGAAGGAGAATTTAGCAGTAGGCCACATCTGTCAGGCAAACAGTGAGATGGAAACCAGACTGGTACATGGCACCAGAACACAAATAGCAATAAAGAAGGAAAATTAACTTATAACGTAAGCCGCGATGCAAATACGTCACCTGTCACGTCATATAACACAAGTAATTATTCTGAACCTTCTCCCCTGATCAATTGCTTTCTTTTAGGCCCCAACACATACGACGATGCCAGCAACTACATCAAGTCGCAGTTCCTGGAGCTGAACATGAAGAAGGGCGTGAAAGAAATCTACTCTCACTTGACTTGTGCCACAGACACAAAAAACGTGGAAATTGTGTTCAACGCTGTGACAGACATCATCATCAAAGAAAACCTTAAGGATTGCGGTCTCTTCTAAGCAGCTGCAGAGTGGAAAGAAGGTACGTAGCGAGCACGCCACATTGCTCCCAGAGCCTGTGTCAGTGAAGACTAATAGAGTCAAGATCAGATCCCAGCTTTATCAACTTAACCTCATCATGTCTGGCCATCCTACATTGCCAAGCAACGGCATGAGAAATAATCAGTTTGGACCAATTGAGGCTGTTGAGGATGAGGAAGATAATCAGAAGCAAAAAGCAGTTCCTCAGTGGCTTGATATGATCAGTTTCACATTCCAGAAAAGACTGACAGTAAAATATTTCATGTATGATTTATGAGAATTAGTTCATGTTTATCACTTTCTCCACTTTGCAGAAATTCCTCTCCTACCTTAACCCCTCATATATTGGCATTAACTAAGGAGCGCTAAAGATGGAGCACAAGGGATCCTCAGATTGTTGTGTTTACACCATCGCTTCCATGCCAAGACACGACCCTTGACTGATCCTAGCACCTCATCATCTCCAACAGTTACACACCCCTGTGTTGCAACACAGTGCATGTCCAGCTGGGTTGAAGCAAGTATCAAGCACCCATATCAACATCGTGGACACACAGCTTTCTACAAGACTCTTTCATTTTTCTAAACTACGCTATTTTTCTCACACCAAAAGCTGAAAGTTTGATGGTAAGAACAGGAAATAGTTGCTGATTCCATCCTTTGACTTCTGTGTCATGAGTTTTATTTACTATTAAAGCCAAGCTCTGTAAAATAAACTAAATAAAATAAAACAATAACTCTGGGATTTATAAATATTTTGAATAGCAACATCTCAATTTTATTTTATTTTATTTTGAGTACAGTAGTCTCTGTGGTCTTGATAATTAAACTGTGTAAGTTGCTGAGCAAATATCCCATTCCCAGTGCAAAATAATGTACATGTAACTACATAGTGTTGATGTATTCATTTCGCTTAACATTTTAATGTGATGAATAATTTTCAGGACATCAAACATGGTAGAGAAACTTTGTACATAAGAGTAGATAATGCATTATATTTTGAAAGATAATCTATGACAGAGGGAAACACTAGAGGGACGATGCTTCATTATAAAAAGGGATTGAAAAATCTACAGAGTTTGTCCTTTCTTATGAAATGTAGAGGCATGAAATAAAGACGCATTAACTTCACCTTTGTGTCCGTGTCTTCGTTGCAGAACCACACTGTCACTACAGTATATTGAATTAGCGAAACAGGCATGCTGACACTGACAGACCAGCTCGGGCTGTTACTTGTAGGGACAATGCTGCTGTTATATAATTTCCCTAATCCAGTCAAAGGGGAAATGGCAGCGTAGGGAAGTTCATTAACAATAACCCTATTGAGAGAGCAAAACAAATTAAAGCGGTAATTAATCTGCTGGGTGAGATTCGCTCTAAGATTGTGCAGGGACGGATACACGAGGCATGACAGCAAGCAAGGGCAAAACACAGTGTAAACAATATCTGGAGCTTAAAAGAGGAGCTATGGTTTGACTTGAGTGAGCGGGATTGCTTCCTTTTTGTCTCTCATGATATATTAGCATTTCCAAATCAATGGAGAGTATGATTCTGTTCAAACAGCCGGAGAATGCCAACAGATTGTTACAGATAAATATCACATTATTATCCTCCCTATGAAATTAAAAGGTTTTGTCAAAAGTTCTTTTTTTTTAACAGAGCAAGGGATTTTCAACATAGCATTTCTAAACATGAAAGCATGAATTAGGTCTATTTTCACACAATAACACAATTATTTTAGAAAAAAAAATACCAGGTTCAATATTATTAGCCTGTAAAATCAAGTTAAAACTGAAGATTATTGTCCAGTTTATACACAGTATAAAAACTTCAGCAAGAGTTTTTGCTGTCACTTGGAAAACATCATGGAAAAACAAAAGAAATCAGCTTAGACTTGAGAAAAAGAATTGTTGATGTTCACAAAGCAGGAGATGGACATGCAAAGTTATTGCAGAGTTTCCAAGTGTCAAGAATCATGAAGAAATTCAGAGAGTGGCACCCAAAACAGAACAAGCCTGGCAGAGGTAGGAAGCAAAAGATTTCAAAGACTCTGGAAAGAAAACTAGTGAGGAATGTGTCTAAAGACCCCAGAACAACCGTCAACACACTCATGAATGATTTAGTCAAGTTGGGAATTGTAGTCTCAACTAAGACAATCACTAGAGCTCTCCACAGGAATGCACTGCATGTGAGGCTTGTAAGGCTGCAGACCAAAAACAATTCTACTTCTGCAGAAGAGACACTTTCAAGTAAGACTGTAGCATGCTAAGAACAACCTAGAGAAAGATTATAATTTAGACTCTGGTAGTTTTTGGTTTGTGTGAAATAATTTCGTTTCTGTGTGCAAAGTAAAATAATAAACATCTGCAGCTGTATTGGAAACTGTGTTAAAAATTTCCTTGCTCGGGGGGGGGGGGGGGGGGGGGGGGGGGGTAATAATTCTGTCCTCATCTGTATGTCATTGTCACTAAAGCCAAGGAAAAGATCAAAGTGATGTTCATCTATAAAGCAAAGAAACAAAATTAACTATTAAAAACACACGAGTGAGTCATCGCAAAGCCTTCTTAAAAAATATAACCGATTCTCAATTTTCTTTAAAGATTAACAGCTCTGGTTGGAACAAATGAGGCTGAGTGCTTTAGGCAGTAAACACAAGTGGAGCGATGGACCAACACATTGTTGGCTTTAGTCTGATGTTACCTGCTGACAACATGAAGTTTTAGAATGTCACAACCTATATCCTCCAAACTGAACATAAAAAATTGCACATTTTGTCTCAAAGAGTCTTTTCCTGTGTGCTGTCATGTTGACTCGTAGCTTGCATCTCATTTGAGTTTATTTCATGGTTTTACTCTCAAGCAGAGACAGCAGAGAAAGACAATTTGAGCTGTTTTGTGTGTGCAGCAGCTGGAACACACTGACCCTCAGCTCCAAACATACAGATGTGTCGCCGAAGTCTAAAAATACTGTTTCCAACCTGAATGACCTCAGTCTCTGCTCTGTTTCGGTGAGAATATGACTATATGGTTTACAGTGGATAGCATCTGGTTAGTGTTGCCTGTTATTTTGTTTTAAACCAGAAGAACAGTCAGACAGCTTTGAGCTATGAGGTTAAAACAGGGCCAGTACAACTGCTCAGATTTCAAGTGAGCTATACGTCCATCGGACACCTGCCTAACAATATACAGCTCTGACACACTGGACATAAGACATCTGCAGATGTATTATGGTGTTCTTTGGGTCCTGTAGACTGCAGGGTGGGTCCTTTTTGAATCAGTCTTATTGTTGTGAACTTCTAAGACGTTTGGAGGTTCAAAGGATAATTTAGGTGGTGCACGCTGGAGGGAGGCTACTTCCTTGATCCTTGGTCTGCAGCAATGTTTTTAGGTAGGCGATACATGTTGACATAGCATCTATATGAATCCTAGGATCCAGGGTTTTACCAGAAAATGTCATCACTTTACCTTCAGTGGTTTTAATCATGTGGCCAATCAGTAATAACCTTTGATGAACTTTGCTTTTGGGACCAGGCTGTGCAGGACTGTGCTCTACTGCAGAATATACAGCAGCAGTCTTCCTAAGTATTCAGTCTTCATGTACTGTGTGCATCTAAATGCCTTCATCAAACTATTATCCCAGTTTATCAGTTTAGTTTTTATATTTCTTTACTAGTATTCACAAGACGGCACATCGACCTTTTAAAGGCTACATAATATTTATATTGCAAGATCAATGAAAAACAAAACAGCACATCAAAATCAAATCCCTTCACTCACTGATTTCAATAAAGATGTTCAGTACAATGTGTTCATGTTAAAATAAAACAAACAAACAAACAAACAAACAAACAGACAAACACCTATGCAGATATGGATGTGGCTACTGAGTTCCTTAGACTTCAGCTAACTAATCCCTGACCCAACTGCTTATATTTTATGCTTGACATCAAACTAATCACAAAAAACTTTGTACTATACATAAGATATGTCATTCATGCATCCCCCCAAAAATGGAAATTCTCCATAACTAAAAGTAAAAATTAAAAATAAAATACAACAGATGCAAATATTTAGTAACGTAATGTGCCACAGCTAAGACAAAACGCAACACGATGGTGAACAGAATAAACATTTTAGCCATAAAAACTGCAAAATGAAACGATGGATCTGATGAACAGGCAGTCAGTTTTGGTCCTTGTGCAGATGACAGCGAAACTATTAACCTGCCTGAGTGATGCAAAGATCTTAAATATGACAGGGATCATTTCACACGCTTTGCCCACTTTCATCCTCTCAGAGCACGCCACATCTTAAAAATCTATTAAGACAAATGTGATAACAGTTGCAAGTCCCAAAGTTAACGCAGTTTAGGTCCTGCAGCGTAGTCCTTAGTGACGCCTACTTTTGAATTTTCCCTCTGCAGAAAAGATCCCAGAAGTCCTGACTGTTCTGAAACCTGCAGGGAAATGAAAAGCTATCATTAATAGTTCAATCAGGAACATTATAGTAAAAATAGGATTGTTGTTCTATCAGCAGTCATTTATATTAGGCAGTATGGCTCTGTTCTGGGACCTCCCTGCAGGTATAAACAAAGACATGGAAAGCACCTGGTGAAAGAGAGAGAGCAGCAACAGCAAACCAGAACAGTTCGAGCATCAGTGACAACAGACATGACATTTATTCAGACAGAAATGGCACGAATAGCACTAAATGTAGGAGGTAGGTTTGCAAAGCGGCTTGCAGAGGCAACAGTAACTGTTTACTGGTAGAAGCAGCCTGCCAGAACTAGCATGCTCAAGGCTACAGAACACAGCATGTTTAACTACAAATACCCCAATCCTACCCTAAACTGTGGAACATGACTGTGGAACAGTTTTCCAGTAGACTCACAGCAACCTAAAGCAAACATCATTCAGTAAAAAAAAAGTAAAACATGCTTTTTAGTAAGTGTTAGTACTAAGTATTAGTATTTAGTAAGATTAGCAAGTATGTACGAGCTTTATTCTACTGCATTTCCGACTTAATGTCAGACTATTTTGCTTGTGCACATATTTGTGTGTGTGTGTATGTATATATATATATATATATATATATATATATATATATATATATATATACACTCACACAATGTCCAAAATAAAAGGTTATCATCAAAATAATATAATTTAAATTAACATTTATAAGCTGCTTGTAACAGGCAGGGGTTTGACCCCTGGTTCCTCCAAACTGCTTTACATCCACAAGCAGACTGAAGGATCCACTGGAGGAAGATGCTGGACCTTGAATTTATTGACTGCATTTGCATTTGCGGCTGACTTGCACCCAGTGCATCCATCATCATCCATCATCTATGCGAGTGTGTGCATGATAGATGGATATAACCACCAGCATTTTTTTCACATATAAAAACTGTATTGATATAAGGCGTCGGTCTACCAGATCAGTTTTTAAATTGTCTGCTGCGCTCATCTGGAAGGAAACTTACCCAGGTCATGAAGTACAAAGCAAAGTGAACTGCAAACCTACCTCAGCACAGAATTTTCAAGGTCCTGTATGTTATACCTATGGATGCACTTAGGAATACACCAATCTCAGCCCATCCAAATGTACCAGGAGGATACATATAATCAATAAAGTTACCTCAAATCTTCAAATGATTATCTTCATATTCAAGCATTAATTCAGCATGCTGACCTGAAAGGCAGCCATAGCTTCAGTAGAGCCCAATCTCCGTCAGGTTGATCTTGATGATGACATCAGTTACTGCGTCGAACACAAACTCCACATTCTTGGTGTCTGTCGCACATGTACGGTGTGTGTAGATATCCTTGATGTCCTTTCGTTTATTCAAGTCTTCGAACTGGCACTGGATATAATCTGCTGCCTCTTTGTATGTGCTCTCACCTACAGTGAAAGACAATAAATTGTTTAAGAAACATCCCCTTAACGATCTCTGGATCACCTAATTATACCTGTTTTTCTTTGTAGAGAACATCATACACAGACTGTCTGATTAGGAACAGTCTAGTTCAATTATGCACTTATTTAAAAGAGTATAGTATATCCCACAGCTTAAAACATATATATATATATATATATATATATATATATATATATATATATATATATATGCTGCAAATACATAAAATACAATAAAAATACAATAAATATTTTCTCAAAACATTAAAGCTTACACCATATAAGACCTTCCATAAACTAATGTTTATCTCACCAGTGTACTCGGGGTAGCAGATAGTAAGGGGACTTCTGGTGATCTTCTCTTCAAACAAGTCTTTCTTATTCAGGAAAAGGATGATGGAGGTGCGGGTGAACCACTTGTTGTTGCAGATGGAGTCGAAAAGCTTCATGCTCTCATGCATCCGGTTCTGAGGAAAGAGCAGATGTGACTGTGACCCTAATTGGCATTTCTTGCAGAGGACATCTTGACCTGACACAAACTGAATATCATCAATCTGCTTTGCTTTTAGGGTCCCGTCACTGAGAAACCCGACTGGCACGGTGCCGGTTAGTGCCAGCTGGCGTCCACCCCTTGCTAGTTATGTTGACCTGAACCAACGGCTCTGTGTGAGTTATGAACAAAATGTACCACATGTACAAACAGTGAAGTAGGCCAACAATAGCGTACTTTACTGTGCTTGCAGAAAGTGCAGCCAATCACTGACACAGACAAACCACAGAATCTAGTTCACTGTCACACTGTGTCGGCTTACCTGCACATTTTATGTAAGCAATCTTTCCCTTTCCTTCTATCATAAGATATGTAAAAAAGGCCAACAGTGTGCCAACAAGAAAACCCTATGCTTTATGATTTATAAAGTGGACCAGAATCGGAGTGTTCGCTTCACAGTGCACTTACCATTTCCTCATCCTCAGCCAAGACGAGGTCATAGTCACTGAGGGCCACACAGAAAATGATTGCAGTGACTCCCTCAAAACAATGGATCCACTTCTTTCTCTCTGAGCGCTGACCTCCAACATCAAACATCCTGCGTACACATGCGCAAACAGATTCAGTTACTGCATAAACATTCTCTTTCATGCTCATATTACAGTTGTGATGTCTTTTTGTGTGTTTTCTACAAGGATGTGCACCAACACACACACACGGGGCACGCTGATGTCTGCACTCTCACATCTCATGTCTGTGCCTCGCTCTCCACCTGAGTCCCTGAGAGGCAAGCCTAATCTATACTACGATTTTCAGCTGAAGCCGAAATGAAATTAGAGAGCACCGCGTTTTTCAACACCAATCGAGTGATTACACATTTTTAGATCCTGAGCATTTTTATGGGATTACAAATGAAGGGAGGCCAGGAAGGCTATTACACTAAACGTTTTACCAATATTTATAAGTACAGGAGCTATATAATGTAATAATGTGAAAGGACTGAAGCGATGTAATTCCATTAACAGCCACAAAGGTGGGTCATCTTGAGCTCAACAGCAGCAGCATTTGTGAGTTATGTAAGAGGTCGAAACCAGGTCTATGATTTTGTGAAAACAGCATCCACTAAGCAATTTTATTTTTCAATCGTGTTTTATCAGCATTTTATTTTTGAGCATCTTTGATGCTGTGACTACAAAGATGTTTCATTCCCAGGTGAGGCCTGTTCTCTCATTATTCTATAACAAATTAAGCACATAAAAGATGTGTGATTGAATCCAAGTGTTGAACTCGGATTTGATAGCTGTTCCCTGGAACTCTCAATATGTCGGTGCAAATGAAAGAGGCCATCGTTATATATATATATATATATATATATATATATATATATATATATATATATATTAGGGGTGCAACAATACACAAAATTCACGGTTTGGTTCGGTTCGATACTTTGGTGTCATGGTTCGATATTTTTTCGATACAAAAAAAACGTTCATGCCTTTTTAATTTGTCATTTATTAAATTTTCCCGGCACATTCTGCACCACATCTCTGTGCGTTCATCATTTGTTTGAAGCCAGCTCACCTCCTGCAACTACTTTTCCGAGAATACGTGCTTCTTTTGTGGTTCGGACTCCTGACATTTCTTTGGAGGTGGAGGAACATCACAGTAATTGCTTAAAGGAGCTTCTTCGACATCTTTAAGAGTTCTAAACAAATGTCTGTCCTCCTCCTGAAAATCTTATGTATGCAAACACGCGTTGCAACTTCTTATCTTGTGCCCGTTTTTTATTTTGACAGCGAATGCGCACCTGCGGACCACTTATGTGCAGCCTTGGTTATTTCGCTTGTCATATTGCAGCCACAGAAATTCTTTTGTCCATGAAACCATAAAGCTGCACTTTCTTTTTGCCTTATGGTCTGATTTGTCATAACTTTTCCGTTTTGTGGTAAGCTTTTCTTTGGCTGTCACTTCTTCACCCTGACCTGTCTTATTTGGCTCAGCAGAACTAAAATATTGTGGCGAGCTCAGACAAGGAGGAGACGAAGGTATCGTTTGGTCTTGCTTCCCGTGAGCTAGCCAGGGAGCACAGCCGTTTATTGACATCTGCAGAAGAACACTGCCGCTAGCTAACTGCTCAGCGCGGCAACAGCACAGCAACAACAACAACAACACACAGGGCGCCCTCTGACCCCGGAAGGACACACCGTCGCAGCGAGAGGGCGTCACCCGTCACTATGGCAACATAAACAAAACATAACTGTACAAACAGAACCCCGAACAGCCCTGACCCACTACATAGCCCCCACCTAAGGGGTCAGTCGTCCCCGACGACAGTGCAGCCTAGGCGGAGTAGTCGAACGCAGATTCACTGAGCACAGGGCAAGCTAGCGAGACAGAAGTTAAGCTCTCCTTGCAACATGGCAAATTGAACCTCCCCCACCCTCATTCAGATCTGGCGTTTGGAACTATTTTGGTTTTCATGTGACGTATGACCCTGAAGGTAAGCGCGTCATGGACTAAAGTAAAACAGTATGTTGGATGTGCCACGCAATGCTCAATTACATGGGTGGGAGCTAGTGTGTTAGCACAGTTAGCTCGTTAACGTGTTGGCCGTCCAGCCCCATGCATGGGCGATCCGCGGTAGCTCGTTAACGGAGATTTGCTGTGTTGTGGCGTTAACGTCATTTCAACGAGATTTACGCTGACAGCACTAGTGGGAACACAACAAATATGACTGCACATTTATGCTGACATTATCCTAGTGCAAAGACAAGTGGAAGCAGACAAAAACAACAAGCACGCATGCTACAAACTTTACCCGAGTCATTTAGACAGCCGTTAGCACATGATTCTTCTTATGGGGACCTGATATGTTTAATATGCTGCTGAGAATATAGCCCAGAAGAAGCGTATAGTATAGCTTTTATTTTGGAAAGAGCCATTTCTCTGTAATAAACTCTCTTTTCCAAAGATGAGTGATTCCTCAATCAGATACAGGGCTCCTGCCCGACGTCCCGGGGCTAGCGATTTTTCCAGTCGGGCTACCAAAATCTATCTCTGCCCTGCCCGTCAGGCTATCGTAGGAAGGAAAAATATATGTCAATGCTTTTGCATTCTTTCGGAAATGTAGCTGGGTAATTATGCCATTGGCATCGGTGAGCCACTGTCAATATGTGACATATTGAAATCGCGTTTGAATTTGCGCTTGTTTTTTGCTTTCACTTTGCAATCGCGTGAACTGTGTATAGAGAGCGACAGCACTGATTGGTGAGTGATGATAATTTGCGCACCAATTCCTCTGACATCGTCTTATCAATCGTTAGCTTATTATGCAAACATGACAAGTGAAACCTCCCGCAGCAAGCTTAAACATGTGAGAGGTTGATCGCGCAGAGAATTGCTGAGCGTTATGTGAGTGCGTGTGTAAAAGCAGCAGGATACATATTGTAGCGGGTCAGGGCTGTTCGGGGTTCTGTTTGTACAGTTCTGTTTTGTTTATGTTGCCATAGTGACAGGTGACGCCCTCTCGCTGCGACGGTGTGTCCTTCGGGGGTCAGAGGGCGCCCTGTGTGTTGTTGTTGTTGTTGTTGCTGTGCTGTTGCCTCGCTGAGCAGTTAGCTAGCGGCAGTGTTCTTCTGCAGATGTCAATAAACGGCTGTGCTCCCTGGCTAGCTCACGGGAAGCAAGACCAAACGATACTTCCGTCTCCTCCTTGTCTGAGCTCGCCACATTTGTGTCAGAAGTGGGATGATGGTGGCACCCCATGTTCTGACCCGAGGGACATTTGCTGGACTTTGTGTGGGGTAATGGGGTCGTCGGGGACGACTGACCCCTTAGGTGGGGGGTATGTAGTGGGTCAGGGCTGTTCGGGGTTCTGTTTGTACAGTTATGTTTTGTTTATGTTGCCATAGTGACCGGTGACGCCCTCTCGCTGCGACGGTGTGTCCTTCCGGGGTCAGAGGGCGCCCTGTGTGTTGTTGTTGTTGTTGCTGCTGTGCTGTTGCCGCGCTGAGCAGTTAGCTAGCGGCAGTGTTCTTCTGCAGATGTCAATAAACGGCTGTGCTCCCTGGCTAGCTCACGGGAAGCAAGACCAAACGATACCTTCGTCTCCTCCTTGTCTGAGCTCGCCACAATATTTTAGTTCTGCTGAGCCAAATAAGACAGGTCAGGGTGAAGAAGTGACAGCCAAAGAAAAGCTTACCACAAAACGGAAAAGTTATGACAAATCAGACCATAAGGCAAAAAGAAAGTGCAGCTTTATGGTTTCATGGACAAAAGAATTTCTGTGGCTGCAATATGACAAGCGAAATAACCAAGGCTGCACATAAGTGGTCCGCAGGTGCGCATTCGCTGTCAAAATAAAAAACAGGCACAAGATAAGAAGTTGCAACGCGTGTTTGCATACATAAGATTTTCAGGAGGAGGACAGACATTTGTTTAGAACTCTTAAAGATGTCGAAGAAGCTCCTTTAAGCAATTACTGTGATGTTCCTCCACCTCCAAAGAAATGTCAGAAGGAGTCCGAACCACAAAAGAAGCACGTATTCTCGGAAAAGTAGTTGCAGGAGGTGAGCTGGCTTCAAACAAATGATGAACGCACAGAGATGTGGTGCGGAATGTGCCGTGAAAATTTAATAAATGACAAAAAGGCATGAACGTTTTTTTTGTATGGAAAAAATATCGAACCATGACACCAAAGTATCAAACCGAACCGAACCGTGAATTTTGTGTATTGTTGCACCCCTAATATATATATATATATATATATATATATATATATATATATATATATATATATATATATATATTGTACATATACATGTGTGTGTGTGTGTGTGTGTAGGGTATATTCATCAACAAACTTCAACGTATCCAGAACTCTGCTGCCCGTATTATTACTAGGACTCCCTCTGCTCACCACATCACCCCTATCGTGAAGCAGCTTCACTGGCTCCCGGTTCAACTCTGCATTAATTTCAAAATACTCCTCTACACATTTAAGGCTATTCATTCTCTCTCCCCACCATATCTCTCTGACTTGGTACAGATCTCCATCCCATCCCGGTGGGTGGGGGGGCTTTTAGTTGCTCTGCCCCTCGACTTTGGAATTACTTACCCCCTGACCTTAGATACATCAGTTCTTTCCCCCTTTTTAAGTACACCCTCAAAACCCACCTGTTCAAGATAGCCTACTCGGTATAACTACTCCATGCTCTTAAACTTTGTTTTATTATTGTGCTCATTTCCTGTTTTTATGCTTGTCTTATTTGTTCTGTAAAGTTGTCTTGAGTGTTTTGAAAGGCACTTTTAAATAAAATGTATTATTATTATTGTTGTTGTTGTTGTTGTTGTTGTAATTATTATTATACAGATATAGGATCAAAGCGAGCCTTTTTATTTGTAAAAAAAAGGAACGGACTGGCCAGCTCAGCGACACCAAAAGACCTGAAACAGGTCACAATTAAAGTGCACAATGACAGAGTTATTTCCATGGTAAAAAAAACCCAAACATTTGGCAACATCTAAACAGGTCAGCAACACTTTTAACAAGCTAGCTGTCAAGGTCTACAATTGAGAGACACCTTTAAGAATGGAAAAACAGAGGGTTTACAACAAGGTGCAAACCACTGGTTACACTCAAGAACATGAAGAGCAGAACAGACTTTGCCGGGAAACAAATTCTGGACAGATGAAAACAGGATCAACTTGTCCCAGAATGATGGGAAGAAAAAAGTATGGAGAGAAACATAAAACATCCTCTGTCAAACAGAGTGGAGGCAGTGTTATGGCATGGGCATGTACGGGTGCCGCTGGAACAAGCCCACTAGTGTTTACTGATGATGTGATTGCTGATTGAAATAGCAGGATGAATTGCGAAGTGTACAGGGCATTGCTCTCTTTAATTAACACAAATACTTTTTGTGTTATGTAACTGTTTCACACAGGGAAGTCTTTTTGCACTCGACCATTACAATTTACATAAAAAACATAAACAAGAAAAGCCTAAAAATAGTCCTTATTTCCTGAAGTAGAATCCGCTCTCTGTGTTGGGAACTGCTCTGTTGAGTCTACAATGAAGACATCTAGGTAAATGTTTATAAATATAGTAAACCAGTATAGACAAGAGCTGCTCAATAAGTCGCCCAAAGGAGGCCCTTTGTGAGCAATATGAAGCTGTACTAACTTGAAGTTGAGTTCTTTGAACGTGAAGTGAGTTTCAACGATCCCGGTGGTCTTCACACGTGTGCGCAAAACATCCTGCTGAGTTGGGATGTAATCTGTCTGGCAGATTCTCTCCATTTCGTTCAGGTAGCTGAGGGACAGAAAAAAAGTAGTATGCATTCAGCAGGGTGTAAAATACATTTTTAGGCTTTCCACAACAGAATCTGCTGAATACTCTGCTGAAAATCTGTACATACATATGATATGTTTGTTTGTTTATTTTCTTTTATTGCCAAATATTTCCAAAAATGCTAGTTTAATGCAGAGTAACAAATGTTTGGTCATGCGGAGATCATCCTGCATGCACACATCTGAGGACGCCACAAAATGATACTAAATATGGGCTCATATTTTCGTGGATGATAAACACTGACTCCTTTTGGGTTGAGTATAAACAGTCTATCTCTACAGGCTCTTCTTTTCTCATAGTGTGGACACAGAGTCATGACAGCCCGCCTGTTTTGACAACAAAGAGAGTGTGTCCTTCACGCTAAGCTACGCTACGTTTTCTTTTCAGGACGAGTGTGATATAAACGCTACAGAAGCACAAAAGAACCTTGAGCTTTATCCTCGTCTGATTGGTAATTAAAGTCTAAGCTATATTTAGCTCAAACTTCCCATCAGGTGTTCTCATTCTGAGTTTCACTTTAATAACAAACTGTTTTGCCCAAATGCCTTTAAGCGGAGGGCTGCAATTTCCATTTGCCTGTTTCTCCTTCGTTTCTTGCCCTGTTTCAGGAATGCAGTCCGTTGTGCAACAAGCCGACACAGGACTTCGAGGAACAAGACACATCTTGCCTCTCTGTGTTTCAAACATGAAGCAGGAGAGCAGCTTTTAGTCAAAGCTGTCACACTCCAGGTGACGAAGAAAATGCAATGATAAAACTTTTCTTGAGAAACCGATTTATATTGACTGTGTTATGACTGCAGTCAAATCAAATCAAATCACTTTTTATTGTCACATCACATGTGCAGGCACACTGGCACAGCACATGCGAGTGAAATTCTTGTGTGCGAGCCCCACAAGCAACAGAGATGTGCAAACACAACAACACAAACGTGCAAAATACAAGAATGGCCAACCTGAAACTAATAAATATATGTACAATATATAATAGTGTATGCATTTCTGGATGTGTATACTAAATATCTGTGTGTCAGCTCATCTAATATCTATGTGGAGAAGTGAGTGCTCACTATGCAGCCGAGTCGTTGAGCTGGTACTCTCGAGATCGATCGAAGCAGGCCTGAACTCCAGCATCGCTCCACAGCCTCTGGATCACGCTGGTCAGCTCTGCGGACATCACCCCTTCATCTGCTGAACTCGCCAGGGCAAACAGCTGGCGAGCGTCATCCTGGCAACACGAATAACTGCTCACATCGTAAAATTCTCTCTTTGAACGTCATCTTTTATGTCGACCCAGTGCAGTTAGCTTACCGCTCGCGCCTCGTCTCCGAAATCTATCTTCAACTGGCCCATTGCCCTGATGATGGCCATGATGGACTGGATGGTGTTGCTGTACACGACCACTTTGTACTGCTTGCACTCCTCTTCTGAGTAGCCATCTTCATGAATGATCCTGACACAGACACAAAATCCAAACAGGATTTTAGAGCTCGTGTAAATATTTGACAGTGTTAACAATGTGGCCTTAACAAATGTGGGGCAAATTGCACATTAGGAAAGTTTAATGCTTGTACTGTCGTTAATGCTGGAATTTCAGCTTCACTGAGCATACAGCATGGCTAATGTGGGAACTGGGGGGCTCTATTCAGGCCCTGCCAGGCTACAACCGGCCTCTGAAGCCATTGTTTAAAATGTTATTCACAAAGGCCCTGAGTGGAGCGCAATGAGGCTCCAGATCTGCTTTCCCATAAAAATGTGCTGCAGCTATACGAGGAGCTGGGACTGTCTTTCACCAATGTAGAAAATAAATAAATAAAATAAATAAATAAATAAAGGTTTCTTCCAGGAAGAAGGCGTTTGATACACAAGTTGTAACTTACTTCATCTGCTTAACTATTGTGCTTTTCCCAGATTCTCCAGCACCTGCAAAAATGGACAGTATTTACAAACAAATAAATAAATACAAACATGAAAGCTACTACAGAATGTCTTACAGTCTAGTCCCCTGTCACATGGATCACACCAGCTTTTCATAACAGCTGAACTTAATCCCATCTCATTTAATCATACATCCCACAGTGTGTGGCATGTTTGCATCAAAACCACCAGGAAAAAAGCTTCTTTGTGATGAATTTCAGAAACCAAACTGGACCCTGGGGGGAGTGCAAACAGTCATGTAGTACTCACTTGCTCGAAATCAACTGGCTGCACCACTCAGCAGTTTCTCAGCATGAGCACATTCAATTTTCCTTCATCACCGGAAATAGACAGTCACCAACGTCATGTAGAGGAATGAGACGCTAACTGCTTACTGCAAACCGTAATAGCCCAGATAACAGTGAAGGAGCACAGTGAGTCGTTCGATGAGCTGGTGCACTTGATTCAAAATAGTGGGAATCTGCGACAAACAATGAACTGATGGCAGTGGTGATGTCAAAGCCGCACCAAGCTTCCATTATAATAAATGATACCGTAATGATGATGAGTAGGGAGGGATTTCACATGAACAATCATTATAGTATTTCTACAATAATCACCCAAACAGGAAACAGTTGTCACGCTTCTGGCTGAAACTGTGTTTTTCCACTAGAGAGACAGTCCCAGATATCACGCTGGTCTGGGCGTTTGAGAGCAGTTAGGCCATAAAAATACAGAATATGAATCAAACAGGATGTCAGCAAGTTGACCCCCCCCATCCCCTCCAATAACAAACATAAACTTGTTTTCTGGCTCAAATCCAATGTTGCAGTATGAGAGGGGATGATCCTTTTCTCTTTTTTATATTAGATAGATAGATAGATAGATAGATAGATACATACATACGTACATACATACGTACATACGTACGTACATACGTACGTACATACATACATACGTACATACATACGTACATACGTACATACATAGACGAACATTATTCAGTCACCTAGATCCACCTTTTCCTGCTTTTTACAGCTAACTGCACCTGTTCTTACACATGTTACACTGAAAAAAAGGGATTGGCCAGCTCTTGGATTTATGTAAGCATCTTGCGTGTATTTAGCACAATTGCCTCATGGTTTAAAGTTAAGTGTAACTATATAGTGTAGAAACTACATAATATGCAGAGCGGGTAGATTAAATTTTTCATATCATGTTCGAGTGAAGTAAGTCAATAAAATTAAAGCAATGTTAAATCTTGCGACACTGCAAGGGATTTCAGTCTTGCACGCTTTGGATCGTGGTTTGAGGAAGGCATCCATCTCAGTCAAGTCGAACAGCTGCCTCTACTTTTTTGGTAAACCGAAAGAAGTAAATTGGGTGGTTGTTACATTAAAAAAAAGTCTACCTTGTAATTTGAACACAAAATTTTCATGTTTCTATCTTGAACGTAATTAAATCATGTAGGATCTGTACGAAATTCAACAACTTAATTTGTTCTTGTTGAGATGACCTGATACAATCTAGTAAGAGTGGTTAGTTGCTGGACTCATGAACATTAACAAGATCACATGAGATTTCAAACTGCAGGAAAATCACTAGAACGTCTTGATGCATTCTCAGTCATCCAGGAAAGTAAATCTCCAAAAGTTGATTCTGTTCATCTGGACGTAGCATTTTGTGGGATGAGTGACGAAATGTTTCTCCCACAAAACGCTACGTCCAGATGAACAGAATCAACTTTTGGAGAAAATCACTAGTTACAAGAGGCAGACAACTACAGACACACACACACACACACAACGTGTATGCTATTGCTTTTTATTGTGTTTTAACCTGCATGTCAAGGACAAAAACGTACAGAAAATTCCGCATCAAGCCTTGAAATCATAGCTTTCCTACTTATGTCCAGCCTGGATTGGTGACATGGTGGTTAGTGCTGTTGCCTCACAGTAAGAAGGTCCTGGAATCAAATCCACAATATGGCTAGTTTGCACTGATTTCTCTCTGGGTATTCTGGTGTCCTCCCACAGTTAAAAGTCATGCAGTTACAAGAGTTAGCTTAGGTTGATTAGTGATTCTAAATTCACCATAAATGTTAATGCAAACGGTTGTTTGTCTCTATGTGATTCACTGGTGAGCTGTCCAGTGTGTACCATGCCTCGTAACCTAGCCCCCCTGCAACCAGGATATAGGAGGATGTTAGTTGTTGTAGACCCATTCAACTTTTATGTTAACCAGACTCTAGACTTTGTTGAACATTATGTAATATGAAGTCAACATGTAGTATTTAAGTGATCAAGTAGTACTGTGGTAAAGGTTATTGAATAGTGTTGAAATAAAATGACAAAATTGTGAAGGATTAAAATATTCCAAGAGCTCAACTTACTTCATCTAAACATGTTTCAATCACGTTTTATGAACACAAAATGCACAGGTTTATTGACTATGAATAAGTTGAGTTGATTTAACTCAGTTGTTTAAGTTTCTGCCAAAGCAAAACGTTTGTGTGCAACCAATGTCCATTATTGAATCAAGTAAATCCAACATGGCCTTTTTTTCAGTGTACGTGTGAGCGGACCTGACAAAAGACACGTAAGGTGCATACAATAATATTTTAGTCAAAACAATTTCATGTGTAAGTGTAAGTGTTGAGAAAGCTTCCCAATAAGCGTTGCACAGAATATAACAAAGATGAGGGCACGCCAGTGAGAGAGTGAGGGGAGAAGCCAACAGGGAAAATATTGTCATCGTCATCTGAGCTGTGTAGTCACTTCACAAAAGGTTACATTAACGTAAAAAAAGAAAAGAAAAGTAAAAAGATTATTGTAAATGTAACTAAATGTTTTGAAATATGGGCGACTGCTTTCTTCCTTAACCTCCTAGGACCTGGCGTCCACATATGTGGACATCACATTTTGGGTTATTTAGACCAAAATACTCGATTTTGCTCTACAGAGCCTGATATCCACTTACGAGGACATTATACTGCTACTGTTCTATCAAAATTTTAAACTAATATCCTCATTTGTGGCTCTCATTTTCTTAGAAACAAAAAGTAGGTAAAAAAAATCTGGTAATTGTTTGTTTTTACATTCATCAGGTCCCAATCAGCCCAAATATCAAACAGAAATTAAAAATGCATGCAATGGAAGAGTTTGGGTCTTAGGAGGTTAAAACACCCAGTAAGCTACATTGTCTTAACACAATGAATCCCTCAAAATGAGACACATTCCCATTGCCAGTCAGGAATCTACAGCAGATGAAGTTTGTCAAGGAGGCTCAGAATACAGTATCGTGTTCAGATGGACGGCCAGCAAGAATAAAATCCATGAATTCTTTGGTTAAGCTGTCAGCAGCCAGAGAGATTTATGCTCATCGGGCTCATCAGACAGAGGGGAGAAGACAAAGTGTGTTGATCCCACTTCTCAGTTCTGTCAGCAACCAGTTCTCTCATTCATGGCATTTTTGGCTGATTGTCAAGCATGGCCTGCTGCCAATTAAAAAACCAACTTTACACAGGGAGCCAGAAACACAGGCAGGAATTAGACTCCAAACCAAGCCTCATTTAACAACAATCTGAAATGCAGATTTAAAAAAAAACAACTTATGAATCATTGTTTGTGGTCAAATAGGAGACTGTTCATTGGATGGGTTAGCTGGCTCTAAGGTTTTGTGGTTTTGAATAAAGCACAGCAGCTGAAGTCCTCTTTGTTCTTCCCATGAACTCTCCTCTTCCCGTACAGACAGGGAGTGAAGGGCACTGCCTGGAAAAATCTCTGAGGTCAAAATTTGACAATAAATCTTTCCATACAGTAAGAGTTTTGCCTGAATTTAGTATTATAGCGCCACATTTTTCCACCTGAAGTCAATCCTCGTATATCTGCTGGTAGGATTTGTGTGTATCCAAAACCCACATATGTGACTTCATGTGGAATCTATTTTTAACCTAGCAGCTTTATTTTTTCCCAAACAACAGCCATGCTGTAGTCTATTAACCTAACAGTGGAGAAAAAATAAAAGGTAACCTAACACTTGTGGGCAGTAATGGCTCAAAAAATACAGTAAGTAGATTTACTGGCAGAGTTTAGTTCTGTCTTATCTTTTAAATCAAGGTACAAAAAATCATTGCAGACACAAAGGACAGCGCACTGATGGAAAAGCTGCCTCATTGTGAGAAAAATGCCTCTATCCAGAATGTGACACAGAACACAAACAAGGGGGGAAAAGCAGGAAATCAGATATAGAGAAGCATGAAAATCATCTCAGTCTTGATCAACAACCGCAAATGTTCACACAGTGCAGTTCCTGTTAGTGGAAAATATTCATGTTAAGTGAGGTTAAGTGGGTGGTGCCTAAAAAACAAAACGTTATTTCAGGGTATTACGTTACACTTTGTCTCTCCAAAAAAAAAAATCACAGACAATATCTTTACCTTTGATTATCTTTCTGATTTACCACCACAGTTACAGTAATTGACAAATTCATTTGTTCCTTTGAACTGTCCAAGCTGAATCATGAATAAACACTTTCTACAGTTTTATGAGTAGATTTTCCACCATCATTAAAAACTGTAATTTACAAACAGCGCTATGTTCTGGCATCCTGCTGCGTGACGAAATTAACACTCACTGGCCACTTTGCTCTTTAACAAAAATATCTAATCAGCTGATCACATGGCAAGAAGTCAATGCATTTAGGCACACAGATATGATCAAAATGACCTGCTGACACTCAAACTGCGAATCAGGATAGAGAAGAAAGGTTGTTTAGGTGACTCTGAACGTCATGCATGGTTGTTGGTGCCAGACTGGCTGATCTGAGTGTTTCAGAAACTGCCGATCTACTGGGATTTTCCTTCACGATGATCTCTAGGGTTTACAGAGCATTGCCCAAAAAAGAGAAAATATCCAGTGAGTGGCAGCTCTCTGGGCTAAAACGCTTTGTTGATACAAAAGGTCAGAGGAGAAAGGTCAGACTGTTTAGAGCTGATAAGAAAAGCAACTCAAAAGTAACTCAAATAATCACTGGATACAATCAAGGTATGCAGAAGAGCACGTTTGGATACACAACATGTTGTACCTTGAAGCAGATGGGCTACAGCAACGTAACACCAATGCGGGTGCCGTTCCTGTCAGCTAAGAACAGGAACTTGAGGCTACGAGTCATACGACCTAACCAAAATTGCACAATAAAAGTTTGGAAAAATGATGATGAGTCTTAATTTGTGCTGCAACATTCAGACAGTAAGGTCAGAATTTGACACACTTCTTTTCACACTTGTTTAAACGCGACAGCCTTCCTGAGTACAGTGGCTGACTCTATCCATGCCATTATGACCACGGTGTACAAATCTTCTGATTGGTCATTCCAGCAGAATAACGCCCCAGGTCATTTCACAAAGCTCAAATCATCTCAAAGTGGTTTCTTGAACATAACAATGATCACTGCACTCAAATGGCCTCCACAGTCTGCGCATCTCAATCCAACAGAGCACCTTTGGGACGTGGAGGAAGATTTACATCATGAATGTGCAGCCGTGTGATGCTGTCATGTCAATGTGAACCAAAATCCCTGTGGAATGTTTTTTTAGCACCTTGTTGAATCATGAAGAGTTAAAACAGGAGATTATACCTGCTACTAGCAAAGTGTACCCAAAGAATGGTATGTTACGTATGATATTGTTACGTGAATAAAACTGTGTGTTAGACAGCGGTCTCATATAGTGACAAACAACATCTTCCACCTCTCTCCTTTAGTTTTACGACCCATAACTCTTCTTCTGCTTTGGTTTACGCCCATTCCTAAATCTCTGTATCATATTCTTGTGATCATCTTCACATATAGTTCATTATATTGAAATGACAGCGATTAGCATTCAGTATGAGTGTGAACAGCAAAGTTAATATGTTGCTCATCTGGGAGCGTTTACGATATGATATTTTCTGTTATACTAATACTTTAGGCAAGGTCAAACACAGTAAAGGATGTTTAATTGTCTGGTTGGTTCACTTTCTGCACTGATAAGTCTTTTTTTTGTTTTAAACAACAGATGGCACAAAAAATATCACAGTCGTCTCTCTGCTCAGTTTAGAAACAAAATACCACAAATCTGGGCAGGCCCAGATCAACAGACCATAAAATTTTAATGGAGCTTTTTGATGTTGATGTTCTCCTTCTTTTTCCAGAATGGAAAACAAAAGAATCTACCCTGTTGTCTCAAGTTTAGGCAAGTCCGATGGTATTTACATGAATATTTTAACAGACATCATATTCAATTACAGGATCTTTCTCTGTTCTTACACATTTACACCATGAAATACATCCACAGGCACAGAGAATAAAAACACTAAGCCTTGTTAGACTGGGCTAATTTAATACCCCACACCCACAGTGACAGTGTAACAATACAGCATACAGTTATAGCATGCTGAAATCTGCACACACTGTGAAGATAAGGCCTGACTTTTTGTGTGGTCGGCAGGATCCTCTGCCTGAAATTCACCACAGCAACAAACTGCTTTGGCTAAAGACAAAACGATTCTAAAAGAAGTTAAATTACTACATTTAGAAATGACTAAGGTGAAGAACACTAAAAATATGCAGACCTTAAATAATGAGCGGATTAACTGATTGGGTTGCTCATTCATTTAACTGCATATGCAGGCATATCAGTCTTGGTGTGGCTGCAGGCTGTATGCACAGATTGCCAGTGCAGCACAGCTCATCACAGGTGGACACTTTTGTCCATGAACTTGTGATAATGTCAAGCTCAGCTCTTTCAGAAGCTCCAATACAATTCATTTTAAATGCACTTGTTCTCAAGTACCAGAACAGACTGACCCCAGACCAGCTTTTACCTGCAGCTCTAAATCTGTAAGCACTGATGTAAAACAGACCCGAGGCAAGTGACAACACTTGTCAGCTCTGGGCAAGTACTCCCAATTTCAGCAATGCAACACAGACTGAAAACCAATGAGGTGGCTAAGGACTTGCATTTGCCCTCTCACCACCAACATCTGGTTTACTTCTGAAGGAAGAGGAGAAGCGATGAGCCGCAGCTGCTTAAAGCTGACAGGAGGAGGGGGAGGGAGGAGTGTTTGGAGTCAACCTAAAACCTAAAACGATCCCACACTAAAGAAGTGAATATTAAAAGTGGACTTCTCATACAGTCGTGTGATGACACAACATCTGCTGTACATAAAAAAAGAGAGAGAGACTGTAAATAAAGTTCATACCGAGTAAAAGTAGTTTCACTTCTTTGGAGGATTTGTCTCTGTCTTCTCGCAGGTTTTTATCAATCATTTTACTCCTCTCCACCGCAGCTTTGTCCTCGGCGCTGATCGTGCACCCCATTTTTTTTCCTTCAAACTAATTCTTAGGCGACGGACTGTGGTTTCAGCAGCTCATAAGTTGAAAACACCGTCCAACGAGCTCTGAGCTCGGCGTGAGCTGAAGTTCCCCAACGCAGGGCGAAGCCGAGAGAGAGAGGGGGGGAAAGGCGTTGGCACAGGAGCCTCAGTCCAACTAAACCCACAGTCTGATGCTGCTGAGCTCGCACAGCTCCAGGCCATTCACTACCAGGAGACTATCAAATATAACTTTTCAAATCATAAAATACTTAAATCCAATTTATCGACACTTACAGCTAAAATCATATAAATAAAATGAAAGAAAGTAAATATGAAAACTGTGTGAAAATCAGGAGCCAAATCCAGCGTTTCCGGTGAAAAAGTCCAATAAAAACTACCAAATGTTCTTTTTCGCCCCCCAAAAAGTGACTGCCGCACAGCGGAGCGTCCAACCAGCTGATCCAGCTGCGGACCAAGAAAACCCTGCTGAAAAGGGAAAATTGACGCTCACCACGGGGCTGACGGGAAATGTAGTCAACTCCATTCAACCTGCTATGTAGCCTATTTCTGCCTGTGTTCCCAGAAGTAATGCTCGTCTAAATAAATGTAGTCTACTTCTTAAAGCTTTGAGCTGTAATGTTTAGACCACGTGAAGGTTATCTGCAAGTTTTCTCTGTAGCTCATTCTGAAGTACAGGCAGGAGAGTTTTGTGTGGTGTGACTGCGCCCTCTGGGGACTCACGAATGAAGCGCATTGAAATGCGGAATTCAATTAACCTTTATTCAGTCTGTATGATATTGTGCCTGCCCAGAGAGGTTGAGGGGCTCAAAAAACGGTTTCCTCCAGCTATTAGATATAACTTTGACTTTTTGAACAGGAAATAGTTTGGGGGCACACCTTTCAATGAGCCTGGAGGTTCGTGCGCGTTTATTATCGGAACGGTTAAATGCAGCAGTATTAGCAGAGTTAAGCTAATGTTTAGAATTAAGATTTTACACGTTAAATACGTGAAATGAGTGACAGAGATGTATCCAGTGTTTTATGTTTGTTGGATTGATGTGACAATCCTGGTCATTTTTATCTCCATCTGGATTAGCTTATTGACCCTTTTGTTGTGAAATCTCAGCAGTTAAAAAGTTCACTACATTTGAACATCTGGAAGCAGATAATATTTACTGGTATCAGTAATTTAAAAGAATTACACTTATGTCAGTGGACTAACCTTTTTCTTTCTTTGTCGTGTCCTAATGCAACCAAAGATAATTTGAATTTTATATCTACCATCTTTTTAAAAGACTATTAAAAAAAACATAGGTGCCATTCTAAGAATACTTTTATATGTGACATGTATTTTAAGAGGGACAATTTAATGTTTGGTTGTTTTGTTTTGTTTTGTTTTTTATAAATGATGCAATAACCTTTTATAAAATATCGTTTTTTCCCCAGCTCCTGCTGCCAAACAAACTTCACACCACTGTCATCAGCACAGGTTACCAGGGCAACAGCTGATTTCAGGGAAGTCAGGATTGGGAAGTAAGTGAGAAATTCGTGTGAGCTCTTGTTTGACCTACACTTTGTTTTTTAGTAGCTGTGAGCCTGTTTGTCAGAGCTTAGAGGCTCGTAGGCCTCGGTTTAAATGTTTGGTTTATAAGAGGCATTTCGTTACTACACCCACTGACGGTGGGCCACTGGGTGCAGGTGTGGGATGCTGCCATCATGTCACATTGACTTGATGTTGGCATCAGTCCCTGGGCACTTTCACTGGGCGTGTTGTAGCCTATCGAAAGGTCAGGCTGTTTGAACTGTTTCTGTGCACTGCAGGAGGCTCCCGCTGCTGCTCGACATTAAAGCTATGAGTCTCTCTGTCCAATGGGGTGCAGCACACGAGAGTGTATGAAAATTAAAATAATCAGAAAGCTGTGGTGGAGCCTCAGATGATGCTTGTGTCCTCTGTGTTTTGATGTATCTGGTGAATACAGAAAGGGGATATGCTGATATGTATTTGCATATGAAAAAGAAATTAGCTTACAGTAACTAGTGCTGCATGTGGCCTATTAACATATAAACTTACGATAACAATAAACAAAGAGGGGAACTAAGTCCCCTGCTACCTTACGAGCTACGGTGTTGTATAGTCCATACACAAAGCAATTAAACATTACTAAAACATAGTAGTGGCTTTAGTTTTAGTTTAATATGTGTATATATATATTTTTTTTAAATAATAAAAATAATTATAACTTGAGTAACCATGCATGTTTTGCATGGGCTGCTGCAATGACTTAGTCTTTACCCCTTGTTAGAATAAATTATTCTTATTCTTATCTATTCTTATTCGTATTCACATTATTTGTGAAATTTGTGCATTTAATGATAAGGCTGTCAATGCAGAACCCCAAGTTCAGTCAGAAAGTTCACAAATTAAATGATTTCATCACAGCAGCAGAATATAGTTTGTGCTGGCCTCTAGACTTTTTAAACTATCATTCCACCCAAAAATTGTTACACGTGATAATGGAAAGTATAAGTTAAATACAGTTGGGTCCTTAATTTGTTGGACAAAGAGACAATGACGGTGGATTATAGATCAAACCATTAAGACTGAAGAGCAGATTTTTCAGCTTTAATTCAAGGTTTTTAACAAAAGCTTTGCATTAACTTATCAGGAATTACAGACATTTTATACACAATCCCCATCAGAGATCAGGTGACTCACTCGGCCATGGAAGAATATCCCATTTCTTTGCCTTGAAAAACTCTTCAGTTGCTTTTGCAGTTTGTTTTGGGTACATTATCCATTTGCACCGTGAAGCGCTGTCTGATCAGTTTTGTGGCGTTTGGATGTATCTGAGCAGAGAGTGTGAGTGCTTTTAGATGTCTTCTAGTCTCACCTGGTTTTTCTGGTCTTCAGTGTAGACCTTGATTGTAAACCCTCTGCATTTACATTCATGAAGGCATTTCTTGATTGTAGACCTTGACAATGATACCCCAACCTCCGCGAGTGTCGTCTTGACATGGTTAGAAATTGAGAAGCTATTTTTCTTAAACAATGAAAAGAATTTTGGCCTAATGCACTTTAGCTATCTTCTGTGGTCTTTCAGGCTATTTAGTGTTGCTACGCTGATCAGTGAATTCAATCTTTTTAACAATGCATCACATTGTAGGTTTTTGCTGTCTCTCTGATGGTGTTCTGGGGGGTTTTCAGCCTAATGATGATTTCCTTCACTCTTTAGGTCTCATAATTAACATTAAAGTGACAGCTATAAAAAACAAAACAAAGTAAACACTTTGAATCAACTTCAGATGTTATGCCTGCTCCATTTGGCATGAAATAACAAGGGAACAGCCTTCATCTGGGCATGAAAGTACCTGTCAGTCAACTGTCCGGTTAAATTTGAGCCTCTGAAAATGTGGGACTTAGCATAAGAATGGCTGCAATTCCTCAACAGCTCATGCAAGGTCTTTGTAAAATCCACTGATTTTAAGCTGAAATTCTGCACCACTGCAGTGGTGTACAGAGGTGAAGCTGCAAACAACTCTGTCTTTCTAGAGCAAATAGTGGATCTAACTGTGACCTCCTAAATCCTGCAGGTGGATGTTGGGGTGGTGGAGGGGTCAGCTGTACAGGTCAGCTGCTGCAGTACTGACATGTCAGAGGGATGCTGCAGCGTAAATAGATGCCAAATTGAGAGAGTGTGTTTGGTAAATGACATGAGGAGAATGAGGTCTGTTGTGTGTATGATGCAATATGGCTGTGTTGTCTTACTAGCTCGCAGGTTTTGCTACATTTGTGATAAAAGTCCAGCATGGGGGCAGTGTTTTGTTGAGGGATAGCAGCATCCCACCTTACTCAAAATGTCACTCCTCTTTCATCCTGTCCTACTGTTTCATTTCACCCCCTACCTACATCACACACACACATACACGTGTGTGCAAGGACACACGCACACACACGTGTGTGCAAGGACACACGCAGAGGTAAAGAGCAGGAGGTACCTAGAGGGCACGAGAGAAAGGAGATGATTGATGGGGTTGCTCATGCGATTGATGCAGTTATTGATCTGGAAAAAAAAAATATGTCTACAACTACAAATTCAACCAGCAACACTCAAGTTAATCTTCTTGCTGCATCTTTAATGATTTCAGTTGAGGGAGGGAGGTACACAGCAAAATCTTAACATGGAGACAAACAAAATCTTAAGAATTAAGAATAGGAGCTGCCTTTGCAGCTGAAGTGCGAAAAAGAGAAACACAGAGGAACATGGAAAACATCACCACTGTACTGATGATTTACAGTACAAACAAAACTCTGTTTAATGATGTCCAGAATTCTCCCAAAGGTAAGAATATTATCTGCAGTTCACCTTCAGACCAGGTTATTTCTCTGTCCTCGCAATCAACAGATGGTCACAGAAAGACAGCTTAAAGCATTTAATGAGATTGGTCTGGGCGATTTTGCCGCTAGAGTAATGGAAACCAGATGATTGAGCGTTGGATTGATGTTCTCTCGGTATAAGGGGTTTTGTAATGACCCCAGACTGTGGGAAATATCACTGAAGTTATTACAGCATTGTATCATAAAAATAATAAAGTAATACTCCACAGAAAAAAAACAGAGACAATCCAAAGAGATTAAACCCCCGTTCAGCAGTGCAAGTGAAATAAATCGAGTCAGTTTTAAATTATTTTTTTAAAATAAATAAATTGTGTAATAGTTTTGCATTTGGAAGGTTTTAGCAGTCTATCAGCTGTTAATAAATTATTAAAAAATAAATAAACACAGAAGAAATCTGAGCATCATGCCAGTGATTGTATGTCACTCGCTCGTCGCTGCTAAGTTTAAGGTAGGGCTTCACGTTAAAGCTCTTTTTAAGAGAAGCTGATGGGGCAACCCTGCCTGAAAAACAACATGCAGCACAGTCATATCGCAAGATAGTTAAAGAACATTATGCCTTTCCCTGACAAAGAGACCTTTTTTTGTTCTGACTCCCAGCAAGCTATGAACCTTCTCCTGCGCGCCTTGTGTTTAGTGTCTTGTGATCATTGCCGTCCGTCCGGTATGAGGCAGTCCAGAATGGATGAAGGCAGCAATAGATAGGAAGTATTTAAAAAAGAAAAAGAAAGAAAGAAAGTGTTTAGCAAGAGACTTGTGCCTTGTAATTTGTCTTTGGAACGTTTGTCACTTCTCGTGTGACTTGTGCAAACAGTTTGTATTCCACCTGAGATCAGAAAAAGTATCGCCAATGTCTTCCATCTGCCGTTTGAATGAGGCCAATGGCAAAGCTTTCCATGTGTAAGCATTGCCACACCTCTGTGCTCTATGTAGCCACAACAAGCCCTGGTTGTTTATTGCACAAACACGAGAGCACTCACACAGCTCCTTATGTTTACCTGTAAACAGTGCAGACATTACAGGGTAATTAGTACTGGTGTGCGAATCTGTTCATCCCGAGCCGTATTTCAGCTGTTTTAATGCTGTAGTCAGTTTTTTGTTTTTCCTTCTTTACAGCCTAAATCCTTAACGCCACCTCTATCGAAACAATTAAAGCAATTCTTTGAGTGGGGGGGCTGGGGAGGAGGAGGAGGGGTTGCAATCACGAGTCTGCCAATGTGAGATGATTTTGGTGAGGAGGTGATAATCACAAGACTAAGAACAGATAAACACGATAATAACGTTCCTGGAAAATGGTTAAAAATACTCTGTCAGCCTGTTTATTATAAATACCAGCAGCAGTAACAGCTGTGAAATGATCCCTGTTCAGCGCGATGAATATTTTAAACTCTATATGGAGGAACATTTTTGCATTAATTCCTTGGTGTAATGAGATGTGCAAGTGGAATAAATACATGATAAAAACAGATTCTTTACTCACTTAACAAACTGGCAGTGACAGCTACAGGAACTAAGAATCTTTTACTTAAACAAACTGGCTGTTCTGCAAACACTTTGTTGGTGCACGTACGAGTGCCTGGGGCGGTGCTCTGTCTTTTAATGATGAAAGTGTTTGTTGGTTAAATCGGTTATAAAGTATCTGTTTGGTTTAAAGACCCAGCAGTAAAACCTTGAACTGATTGCTCTGAATACACAATGATGAGAGAAAATTTTCATCTCTTGGTGAATTCATTTTAAACAATAACCAGGAGGGCGAAAATGCAGATGGCAGGGCAGAGGGGCTGATATGATGAACTTTGTATGGTGCATTGTCTTTGCATATTCAGCGGGGAATCCACATTTAAATGAATGCATATCAAAACTAAACACTCTGCGAAAAGTTCTTTTGAATGGCTCTAACAGTGCGTAATAAAAACACTGACAACTATGAACATTGCTTTGACAAAGTTTCCACACTTCTTATGTTTATGTGACATTTGTCACTTCACTGGACTATGATAAGCACAACAAGGGCTCGGTGTTTGTCCACTGATGTGACACAGAAGCGGCCTCACACCGTATGGCTCTTAAAGCATGTAATGCTACAGTGCATCTGACTGTTGGGCTAAAAGTAAAATGAAGCACAAGATATATTGAAGTCTGTCTTTCACTAAAAAAGCTACATAACTTAAATTCTTCCAAGAAGATACCGTGTTTACAGTTCACTTTGCTTTAAAGCACTTTGTAGCATCAGCTAGAGATGTATTAATTCAACAAATTGTAAAAAATATGAAGAAAACTAAATATATTTATTGGCTTATTGTATGGCAGAAGAGTGCGTACATGAGTCGGCTACAGCTCTGGTACAGTTTTGAAGCAGTTCTCTGATACATGGAGCTCATTGTTCAGCTGTTGCTGCTGTATGAACTCTGAGGTTTCCTCAAGGATCTGCCCTGGGATGTGGAAGTCAGCTGGCATGTGCTGCTGAACAGCTGATTCCTGAAGATCCTCAGTCTCTGGCAACTCTAGGCTGGCTCTGCTGTGAGAGTTGCAGGGCTCCAGATTGCATCCAGTGCCCTGAAGGAACTGCAAAAAGTTTTCCTCAATAGAGGCCTCTCGGCTGGGCAGCTGCTCTCCTTCTCTGGGCCCAGCGCGCTTGAAAAGGCAAGCCAAGTGGCGGCTCAGCTCCTCGCGGATCTGACGGTTCAGGCAACCGTAGAAGAAGGGGTTGGATGTGAAGCAGAAGTAGCCAATCCATGTCACCACATCCTCCAGCTGGGCTAATGAAGCAGGGGAGGTAGACACTACAGCCGAGTAAAGGTGGAACGAAAAATATGGCAGCCAGCAGCAGAAGAACTGGCCTCCCACCGCCACCAGAACCACTGCAGCCTTCCCCCCACTGAAGGTCCTTTGAGGGGTGGTGCGGGAACCAGTTCCTCCGAGGCTGGCCGCCATGGTTGAATGGCTGCTCACAGACTCGGATCGTTGTCTTGGAGTGTCCATCCAAGTGGGGAGGGGGCCGTGCTGCATGGCTGCTACTCGTGCCACCTTAAACATGTTGCAGTAGACCACCAGTATGATCAGCATAGGGCACAGAAAATAGATGACTGTAAAGAAAACCATGAAGACCAGGCGTGTGATCCCGCCACCTGTCCAGTGGAGGGAGCAGTGTCTCTGAGTGGGAACGAGGAGGGAAGAAGCCCCCAGACCCTGGTTTCCCTGGAGCAGCCGGCCCAGGAGTGGAAGTACTGACATGACAACAGCTTTAATCCAGATTCCTATTAGTACCATCACCACCACCCCCACTGTCATCTTTACCTCGTGACGCATGGGGTGGACAATGTAGTAATAGCGCTCCACATTGATCGCACATATGGTGAGGATGACAGCGCTCACTAGACATACACTCAAGCAGAGGTAGCTCCGACACAGCGCTTCGTCCACCAGGATTTGATCTGACAGCATCCCCAGAGGCATCAACACCAGCGCTGCCACCAGATCCACCAGACAGAGGTGGAACACGAAGGCAAACTTACGCAGCTGCGGCGTTTTGGTGATGACAATGATCACAGCCAAGTTGCCCACCACTGCAAGCATGTTCATAATGAGCATAGCACACAGTGCCAAGGAGCGATTCAAATCTATCCCACCTGGGATGCTCGTCGTGGGTGAGGTGACATTAGAGATGTTTGGCTGCAGTGAGGGTGGAAACAGGGAGAAAGAAGTGTTCCAGGAGGGGCTTGGTGTGACAGGACGCTCCATGAGAGGATGGGATAAAGAGGAGACAGTCCGCTGAATTTCACGGGCCCATCACCCATCCTCCCCTTTCGTAGAGTATCGCTGAGAAGCTCAGGCAGTGGTTTCTGTCATGGCAGCTTGAACCCTACAGGTCCTCACTTCCATAGACCTTGGCCCAAAGCTCAGCAGATGATCAAACACGGGCGTAACAGAACTCTTAAGGAAGACGTCCTCTTTCTAACAACACCACAAAAGATCTGAAACAAAATAGAAAGTCCAGCTCAGTCAGGTATTGCTGAAGATAAACATTTGAGACTCATCTTGCCACAATGAATGAAAAAAGGTAAAACTAGTTGTCTGAGACTAATTTAAAAGGTAAATAATATTCTATACAAACGAAAAATCATGCAATGATATCACTGAGGCATCTGATTGGTCAATGTAATGTGCAATGTAAATGTAAAATTAACCCTAAACAAAGGGCCAGATTTAAATATACTGAGGAGAACTGCTGTTTTAACTGGTGGCCACAACAAATATTACATTTGATTTATTTTCTTTTGTATAAGACAGAAGATTTTTTGAAGCATCCTCTCTTGACTTTCAGTGGATAAAACGTGTGCAGTTGATAAGTGATTACAAAATTGCAAAATTATAGATTAAAAGGCAGTAGTTATAGAATTTGATCATTTGATTTTAATATCCTAAAAAAATCACTTTTTCCCTTTTTTGTTTTTTGCTCTGTAACTTTTCTAATTTCAAGTTGATTAATTTTAGCTCTTCTACTTAAATGTAAACCTATCAGATTTGATCCAGTCCTGCTTGTAGCCTAGCATATAACCATAAGTCACCATTTACTACATATTTGAGTTTTTGAATCATCAGATGTGTCTTTTCAGGGCAGCTGAAACCCCAGGGAGAGGCTCAAAGCACAGAGTAAACCGTATGCCCTCCTTAACTGACAGAAGATCTAAACTGAAATAGAAAATAATCTGCAAAACTCACAGATCACCGCTGGGTCGAAAAGATCATCAAGTGCAATCCTGACATGTAAAACAAAGTGTTTGTTTTACTTTCTTTTTATAAAAAAGTTCTGATAGGACTTCTGAACAGTTTCTTAATTATCTACGCTGTATTTTAACAGTAATGTATTAAATGTGTTTCTGAGTGAAAAAGTATGCATTTTAAAATTGCCTAAAAGGGATGTGAAGTAAAGAAGAGCACCTTCAGCTGTCCGTATTAGTGTTTGCTACTGGAGTAGATCCTGCACTGTTTACTGTCGCAACCTCACCTGCGCTCAACCCCACGCGCTATAAAAGCCGTGGAACGAGCACAAAGCCTTCGGTACATTTCCATATGCTGCACAGCTGCAGGTGCAAGTTTTCCATTTCACAAGTGTGACATCCCTGCAAAGCACCTCTTCTTTTCCTGCCCACGTATGCACATCGAGCACAACAGCCACCAGTCAGACACAGAAGCATAAGTAGGTGGCCTTTGCTGAATCGGTCAAAGGGAAAGAGTCACCTTCAGCTGAATTTTTTTTTAAAAAGCAGCTCATCTGTGATGCAGAGACAAGCGTGGAGCATTCTTCTGGAGAGTCTTAGTCTAATCAGCCCTGATTGCTTTATGGAAACATTTATCATCAGTGTAACTCTCCAAAGTGAAGTGGAATAAACTCTCAAAGGATCTTTAATCTTTATGAAAGTTTTACTGGCAAAAACTGGAGAAAGATTCGAGGACTCTAAACCAGCACAAGCTGTTGTGCGACGTTCAACTCACACTTGCCCAGTTTATGTTGCTTTAAGAGCTGCACAAAATTCATACAAAGCTTCAGCCTAAGGTTGTGCGAAATCTCTCTAACTGCTGACTGAAAACCATATGACCCTATCATATGCACATGACACTGTGTTTACCGTGAGCAGAAAACAAGCCTGTTGTTCAAGTGTCCTTTTTCATTACAAAGCACTTTCACTTCTCAGCAGCAACATGCAAGCAAAAAACAGGGTTTTAAATGAGACGAGAATATCTATTCTCACACGTCCTTGTCCTTTAATGTGGATACGTTAACGTAATGTGTGATTTGATGAGAGAATACGCTGCCCCTTGAGTCAGTTTCTACCGCCTTCAGCATCCCGTCTTTCACTCAATCACAAATCTCCCCACGTGGCGCAGGTATTGTGGAAATGCGTGTGATGACAATTCAGTGACATACCTCAATCTGGAAAGGGCTGCTTCCTCCTGTGCAGGTTCACAGTCCAGTCTGCTGAAGCATAGCCGACCTGTTTCACTCTCTCTCTCACACACACACAGCAAACACGCACACACACCACGTCACAGAGAGAGAGAGAGAGAGGAAGCGAGAGCAAGAGAGAGAGAGAAGGAGAAGGGGGAAAGAGGAAAGGGGCACTCCTGCTCTCCTCCTCACCTGGCCCCTTTCATCTCGTCATCATCCTGACCACCCCCACTCCCCCTCCTCTTCCCTTCAAAAACACAACGCACACCTCCGTCCTCTTAGATCTCGTGCAGCAAGATTGGAGGTGGAGAGACAGAGCAGAAGCAGAAGGTTGAGATGGAAGGGAAAAAAAAGAGTGCAGGGGCTCTGTCTCTCACACTCACACACTCTCCCCACACTCTTGCACACACACACACACGTGCTATCGCCAGCATGCGACCAAAGAAACTGCAGATTCGTGTAGCGCAGACAGGCAGGCAGCGGGGGGGGGCACCCGCCTTCCCTCCCCTCCACTGGGTCTTAGTGCCTCACTGGCACAAGATCCACATGGACTTGGGGTTCTTATTTTGACTATCATGACAGGCCCGCTGCAGGTCACATCAGGTCCATCTGATATGCACGGCAGCATCCAAAAAATTGCAAATCAGAAAAATCACTTCATCCAGGATTTCTCTGATTCTTTCTCCTTATGCTTAGTTTACCAAAATCCCCCTCGATGCTCAATCTGGCAAAATCCCTCACACAAAGCTGGATTATTGATTTGTAGAAAAGAAAAGAATTCCAGTGGTTAAAGTTAATGAGGTGAGATTAACATTTACAAGAGCCCAGCCCATGCAATACACACTGGTGCATTTGTTGTGGGTGTGAAGTGTTTAATGTCATCATATTATATAAATAATATTATAATTAGTTTTTTTTGTTTTGTTTTTTAAAAGAAGATTTAACATTCTCTAATGTTTTTTAATTGTCTTTATTATCATTCTGAATGCTACTGATTGTGAGATTTTGCACAAGAAAAGCAATTAAATAGTAATGGAATTAAGTGCAAGTGTTACAAGAGCAATTACAACATCAGATGTTGAATAATTAAAATGTCCGAGAGCCCAGAAAGTTTTTTTTAGCAGTTTAACTTTTAACAGACGCAACGCACAAGACAAAATGGAAACTTCTGCTTAGTGAAGAGAATAAAGACATTGCTACATGCGTCTGGAAAATAAGTAATTGCTTGACTAAACTTGGCTTATGCTTGTGTATTTGTGTTTTGTTCTTTTAGATCTCACATCAGTAATATTTGCCATGTTCTTTAAACTGGAAAGTCTTTGCACTCATGTTGGGTTGAATTTGTGGGTACAGTTTAATGACCTAGTTTCATGAGCGTGCAGCGAGAAAACGATGATAAGTATCATATTTTCTCACCTTGAAATTAGTTTCATCGGCAAACAATGTTCATGGGGACTAAGGAACAAAATGATCAACAATGCCCTGAGAGTTTCATGTATAATAGCCCAAGATGTGATGATAGCAATACTACTGTGATATTTTTAAGAGTCGAACATAGAAGAACCTTTGTGTTTGTTAATACGCTGCTCCTCAGCTCCCCTGTGTGTGTGTGTGTGTCCTGTGACTGCGCTGAGGTGTTGAATAATGATGGAAATAGCAGATACATGCTCATGTCAGCCGTACCAATGGCACTGGAGGGAAATACAATAGTTTCCATGGCAACTTTGCTTTAGCCTCTCCACCCTGCATCAACCTCAGGGCACAAACATTCACACGCTGATGCTCCCTGCATGCTGCACCGCGTGGAGTAGTGTTCGACATGATGTGCAAGCATGTTGTGTCCGGGGATTATTCTCAGACTGCTTTTTTCCTGTACACAGATAGGCTGGTTTTTACTCAATTACAGCTGCTGATCTGTGGTTTTTTCTTTTATTGTAATCTTGGATTTCATCAATAGGGGGAGCTCTCACATTTAACAAGTTATTGCAAGGGCTGAAAATATTGTTCTTTTCCTGCACATCAGCCCTAATGTGCTCCATACAAGCACAGTGATTCATGCTTATAGAACAGGACTTTTATCGACCTTTATGCATCCATATAAGTTGTCGTCATCCTTCCTCATTCGGCAACGCAGTTAAATGAGATAATCAATAGTTCAGGTGAATTTGTTCAGTTTCTGAGTATGATCTGAGGCAAAAGGTTCACGATGTGTTTGGATGTCTGTCTCGATTGTTTGACATAAGATGCAGCCAGGCAGTTTGCACACACACACACACACACACTCACACACAGTGCTCTGAAAGGAAAACACGTGTCTGTGCTGATGTCAGACATCCAGGATGATGTCGCGCAGCAAGAAAGCATCGTGTCACAAACCTAAATCATCTCAAACTAGGTTTTTGAACATTACAGTCAGTTCACTGTACCACAAAAATTTACACAGCTCACTGGGCCAGTGTGGCAGAAACAAGGTGTACCTAACAAAGTGTCCACTTACATTGTATTAAATGTAAGAAACATTATCCGACCAAAGTTAAATCAGCTTTACTCAAGTTTTATCCTGCTACAAAACCCCAGAAGGTCACGTTAACCTGATGCGCCAGATGAGTAAGGCTACACATGCTTATCTGAGCTGAATAAACCCTCAGAGCACACACAGAACATCGTTTTAGTGCACTCGATTATAATCAACAAATAAGTGTGGAGGCCAGAAGAGTGACCCAAAATGGTTTATTTAGGCTGTTAGGCTCTCACAGTTTATGTAATGCAGACACCATGTGGATCTACATGCTCTACTAACTAAGTTATTAGAGCATGTAGATTATAGTCTACTACACCTTATCCATCTGTTCTTAAACATTCATTCTGCAGCACTGAGCATACACCACCATTAGACACAATAAATACCCCCAAAATACATTTTACTCTAATTATCACCGCAAATATTTCACATTTCTGTATGTTGTTTGGGATAAAGTAGTCAAATCTACTTTTTTTCACTGCTGAGCAAACTTAAGATCAGAAATACCAACCAGTCCCATGTAGGCAGCCAAAGAATATACTAATCAGTGACAGGAACTGGTTTGTGCTGTTTCATTTCCCAGAGTCATGCATTGGAGTCCAAACAGACACAATTAGCACTCTCTGGTGGCTCCAGGTTGGCACTGATATCCTGCACACTCTGAGTCACTGATGAGTCCCGATGTCCCAGGCTGCTGTCTGCCTGGGGATGTATAATAACACCGAAACTGAAAGAGGAGCCAAGTAATAAAAATAAAAAAGTAGGCATAATATGGTCACTTTCAGGCATTTGAGTCCCAGTTACTTACTGCTGATTCGGTACTTTCAGTTTCTACTGCTGTTGTGTTTTACCCCATATTGTATTTTTCTCTATATAGAGTATGTTTAGATGTGTAGTTATGTTAATTTTTAGATTTACTCACCAGAACAAAGCAACACACGGCTTCGAGCTACCAGATGCTCAGTGCCTCCTTTTCTTGTCACACTTATTGTTGTGAGAACATCATGACTCCCATACAAGTTATTGTTTTTCATTCTCTTACTGACTGTGAGAAATGTGATGTCATTTCAATGACTCATTTGCTCATTTATGGTTTAAAAAATGCATCTTTTCAGTAAATTACTTACAAGTTTACATGAAATACTGACATCAGCTCCAAAGTACACTTTTCCCTGCCTTTGCTTCCCATCTCTAGAAAGATTTTTGGACTGTGGCTTACTGGAGGTGACGGTGTCCATGAATAGGGCAATCAGCTGATTATGTGGCATCTGACTGAGGAAAAAAGGCTTTGAATGAGTCACAAATAGCCTACAGGAGCTTAGCTGCTTTTTTAGTGTGATAAGAAAACCCTTCATCTCTTCAGAGGACACAGTTCAGAAACACACACACACACAGAGGTACAATATAACTCCAGTTCTTCCTGTATTATTTTTGATTTTTTTCGTTTGTTTTTGTCAAACTAGCATCTGAGAGCTGAAATTCTACAATTTTTATTTCCTTATTTATTTAGTTTTGGACCTTCCATTGGTCACATGAACATGTGTCTGTGGTTTTGTGCTTAAGCCAGGCTAATCTAACTAAAACAACACAAATACACAGTATTGTGCAAAAGTCTCTAAGTACCCTCATTTCTGTGTATTTTTCTTCAAAAGAGACAGATTTTTAAAATAGGTTATAAGAGAGACGAACAGTATCCTTAAGAAAAGGGAGAAAAAACAGCAAAGACGTCAGAGAAGCATTTGGTCCTTCAGTTGATCCATCAACTGTTCACTGAATCATGCTAAAACATTACTAAACAACACTAAAATATGCTGGAGGCTGTGTCATGGTTTGTAGTGTTGTGGATTTTATCAAGCAGTTAGTCACTTGGATCGTGTAAAGGTACCGAACGTACAAAGAAGAACTTTGAATGTCCTTCAAGAAGCCTGGAGAACTATTTCTGAAGACTACTTAAAGTTGCCTAAGATAGTTCAGGCTGTGTTGAAGGATAAATTCAGATATTTAATTTAGGTTTTTTTTCTGTTTCTATGTTTATTTGCGCATCCCATTGTTCTAGCAAAATAGAAAGAAATGAGGAAAAGACTATAACTAAGATAAGTGTAAAATAAGTATATAACTGACCCTTTCAGGCCAAAAGCTGGTGCATCACTTTCTTCTCTCAGTCATTCTGAGGCCGGGTCCTGACACAAAATTAAAATCTTTCTTCATACTGTAATAAAAGTTGTGTATATTTCTATCCTTCTACTGTGAGAGGACAGCACTTATATACTCAACTATTATTCAAAACTCCCACAGCTGCAGTGCAATCAGTGCAGTCAGTGAGTTAATTAATGCCTATATTATCATGCGTGGTTGAATCCAACACATCCCCTCTGTGGAAAAGTTCCATCACAGCTGTTACGAACAAAATTTCAATATACTATAAACCCCGTTCCCCTCGCTTGCTAACACCAGGACCTCAGGAGTTTTAGTCGTAACATCACTAGCCTACACAAACACGAGCACTCAAATGCATTTCCTCTGAGCGAGCATCTGCCATAAATGATGGCACAGTTGACCCCAGGATGTCATCACTTAGCCCACCTCTCAGTTTTTTTGTTTTTTCATAAAATGGGAGAGGATGTAATCTGTAAATTTTTCATTATTCATAAAGAGGATTATTCTCTCGTCCTCTTCAGACAAAATACATTACATAACAACTGAGCTCAATCATTAAAAAAAAATCTAAACCCTTCTTTTTTGGAAAATTCTTTTGTCATGTCTGCATGCTCATAATAGTCAAATGAAACTTTATGGAGAAGAAATAAAATCTTTTCATTCAGCTTTTCCAGTGTGAGTTATTATGTAGTCAGCAGATTTGTATGAATTCAAACCTTTATTAACCATCAAAGGTCAACTTAGAGAGACTGGGGAGTGATGCATAAGGAGGCTTGTAGGCTTGTGTTGCTGCAGTGTTTACAAATGAGCCTTTCTGCAGCATCACTGCTAAGCAAAGAATCAGATAAATCACTGGCAGCTTACAAAAACACTTTATTGCAAAGAGTGCAGTACATAAATAATGCAGTCAGTGTGGTGTAGCATCTCACTATATGCATTTGATGTCTTTGAAAAATGTTACCAGAGTGCCTACTCTGCTGTTCCTTATTTCCTGTCATACAGTGGCTTGCAAAAGTATTCGTCCCCCTTGACCTTTCCCACATTTTGTCACATTACAGCCACAAACATGAATCAATTTTATTGGAATTCCAGGTGAAAGACCAACACAAAGTGGTGCACACGTGAGAAGTGGAATGAAAATCATACATGATTCCAAACATTTTTTACAAATAAATAACTGAAAAGTGAGGCGTGCGTAATTATTCAGCCCCCTTTGGTCTGAGTGCAGCCAGTTGCCCATAGACATTTCCTGATGAGTGCTAATGACTAAATAGAGTGCACCTGTGTGTAATCTAATGTCAGTACAAATACAGCTGCTCTGTGACGGCCTCAGAGGTTGTCTAAGAGAATATTGGGAGCAACAACACCATGAAGTCCAAAGAACACACCAGACAGGTCAGGGATAAAGTTATCGAGAAATCTAAAGCAGGCTTAGGCTACAAAAAGATTTCCCAAGCCTTGAACATCCCACGGAGCACTGATCAAGCGATCATTCAGAAATGGAAGGAGTACGGCACAACTGTAAACCTACCAAGACAAGGCCGTCCACCTAAACTCACAGGCCGAACAAGGAGAGCGCTGATCAGAAATGCAGCCAAGAGGCCCATGGTGACTCTGGACGAGCTGCAGAGATCTACAGCTCAGGTGGGGGAATCTGTCCATAGGACAACTATTAGTCGTGCACTGCACAAAGTTGGCCTGTATGGAAGAGTGGCAAGAAGAAAGTCATTGTTAACAGAAAACCATAAGAAGTCCCGTTTGCAGTTTGCCACAAGCCATGTGGGGGACACAGCAAACATGTGGAAGAAGCTGCTCTGGTCAGATGAGACCAAAATGGAACTTTTTGGCTAAAATGCAAAACGCTATGTGTGGCGGAAAACTCACATCACTCTGAACACACCATCCCCACTGTCAGATATGGTGGTGGCAGCATCATGTTCTGGGGGTGCTTCTCTTCAGCAGGGACAGGGAAGCTGGTCAGAGTTGATGGGAAGATGGATGGAGCCAAATACAGGGCAGTCTTGGAAGAAAACCTCTTGGAGTCTACAAAAGACTTGAGGCTGGGGCGGAGGTTCACCTTCCAGCAGGACAACGACCCTAAACATAAAGCCAGGGCAACAATGGAACGGTTTAAAACAAAACATGTCCATGTGTTAGACTGGCCCAGTCAAAGTCCAGATCTAAATCCAATCGAAAATCTGTGGCAAGATCTGAAAACTGCTGCTCACAAACACTGTCCATCTAATCTGACTGAGCTGGAGCTGTTTTGCAAAGAAGAATGGGCAAGGATTTCAGTCTGTAGATGTGCAAAGCTGGTAGAGACAAACCCTAAAAGTCTGGCAGCTGTAATTGCAGCAAAAGGTGGTTCTACAAAGTATTGACTGAGGGGGCTCAGGGGGCTGAATAATTACACACACCCCACTTTGCAGTTATTTGTAAAAAATGTTTGGAATCATGTATGATTTTTGTTCCACTTCTCACGTGTGCACCACTTTGTGTTGGTCTTTCACGTGGAATTCCAATAAAATTGATTCATGTTTGTGGCTGTAATGTGACAAAATGTGGAAAAGTTCAAGCGGGCCGAATACTTTTGCAAGCCACTGTATATACTGTTACAATGGTGAGTGATCTTATTAATCTTTTCCAAAGTTTGAAAAATATAGTTCTGTTTTCTGTAGTTTTTTTTCTGTTTTGGATCTGTAAGATGTCAAAGAGAGGGGAGGCACACAGACCCATAATCATCAATGCCCTGTACAAGTTGCATAAGAATTATTCTGAACTATGGGGGGAAAAAAAACCTACTATAGAGACAAAGCATAAAAATATGAGTCTGAAAATGAGCATAAAAAGTTGCTGTTAAAATAAAATAACAAAGATGTTTTCTAAGAAATATGAATGCAGTCGTGAAGTGAGTACTTATGAGTCACAGTGGTGTTTCAAGCTAAATGTTAAGGATGTGACTGGGTAAGATATGCTGTTTACTTGGTTACATTTGGTAATTAGTGCTAAAAAAACAACAAAAATGAAAGGATGATAAGGATATATGGAAACCTGAATTATCTTCTTCTTTTAGGTGCTGACTTCAAGGGTTGCCACAGCATATCATCTTTCCCCTTCCTTCCTTCTATCCCTATCATCCATACATCCATGAACCTCCTCTGAGGTCTTCCGCTTTTTCCTTTGCCTGGCAGCGACTATCCCACTATCCCTCTTCTGCACATGTCCAAACCATCTCAACCTTGCCTCACTAACTTTGTCTCCAAACTGCTCAACCTGAGCTGTGCCTCTGATGTACTAATTTATAATCTTGTCCATTCCTGTCACTCCCAGCGGAAAAACTTGACATCTTCAACTCTGCCACCTCCAGCTCGACCTCCTGTCTTTCTGTCAGTCTCCAAACCATAAATCATAGCATGAAGCCATGCTGCGTCTTGCTGATCCCATCTCTCCCACCTCTCTAGCTTCAACAGCTCTTCAACAGCTTTATCCCTCTGTAGTTACTACAGCTCTGCATGTGACCCTTGTTCTTGAAAACTGGTACCAGTACACTTCTTCTCTGTTCCTCAGACATTCTCTCACTCTCCAAGTTGTGCTAAACAATCTGATTACCAAGTCTACTCCTCTGTCTTACCTCCACAGGTATGCCATCTAGACCAACCACTTTTGCATTCTTAATCCTTTTGATCGCTGCCCTAACGTCCTTCTTGCTTATCCTGTGCACTTCCTGATTCATTAACTTTCCTCCATCTGTCCTCCTTTCTCTCATTTTCTACATGAATCAGATCCTCGAAGTAATCCTTCATTTTTCTCACACTCACTTGTTAGCAAATTTCCATCTTATTCTTAACTACCCTAACCTGCTGCTCATCCTTTCCAGCATGATCAAGTCTACAAACCTGTTGATGCATTGCCTATCCTATTTTTCAAGTTCTTTCCCTCCCTTAATGTACAGCTTTACAGAACTCACTTTAAGCCTCAGGGAGACATAAATGTCTGCACCAGACTTTATTACTGCACCCCATGCCACCAATGTCATCGTGTTGCTTGAGCCATCCCTCAAGCTTGACTTAAATATCAAAATATAAATGAGGCCACAAAATGAAATATGTCCCCTTTTGCCCATGAAAGCTCAAGGTTTCACTGCTCTTCTCCATTATTTTAGCTAAGTAATTTGTTAACAACATTACTGATAAATAATCTCATCTACCTTTGGTTGCGTGCACCTCTCAGTGAGGTGCTCTTTCCTCGTTTTAAATAAAATAAACCACTTTAACTAATGAGGCTAATGACATGTTAAATATTAATTTGAAACGCTCCCTCTTTTTCATGCAACACTGTTAATTGGGGTCCGTTTTAAAATTACTAACAGGACGGGAAATGATTGTTAAAATGAAAGTTTTCATGTGTGAATATTTCTCTGTCTTGTTTGACAGCCGATGAAAGGGTATTACTCACTTTAACTGAACACTAGGTGACAGAAATAGTCATGGCATACATATTTATGAGAAGATTACAAATGTCAAGGTCTGCACAAGCGAAACTTTGACACGACAACCTGCCAAATTTTAGAATAATTTGTCACTGAGGTTATATTTTAATAAAAACATTTGTGGGTTGGGACCCAGTGTGGTGCTGGTGGTCTGACGTATCTAAACCACATCCTAATTGATAAGTAAAAAAATAAAACCAGCAGGGCCGAGTGTAGTCAGAGAGAGCACAGTGAATAGACTAGCTTTTTGTCATCAGGCCTCATTTCAGGCTTCTCTTCACTGCAATCTTGCACATCTTCTCTCCTCATTAGAATCACTGAGAGCTGAGTCCTGTAGGCAGGATTTGGAGGAGGGGAGGTGAGGGATGATGTTGTGAAATCCAGACAGATGCTGGATGGTTAATAATGCAAGCCAGCTGTCAGCTTTCAGAAGGGTGATAATCTGAAAATCAGCCAAGAAGCCTTCAAGCTACTCGTTCACTCAGACACACTTCGGTGACTGCAAGAAAAGCTCCCAAACAGCACTAAGACGAAAACAGAAGCAGTTGTTTTTACACTTTCTACAGTTCTGCGGGAAATAAGGAACAAGACCGGTTAGGATTTCCTTCTCTTTGCAGTCTTTGTGCTGAGCTAAGCTAACTGCCTGCTGGCTTTAATCTGTCATTTTAAAGACCCAGTAGTATTTATTTTCTCATCCATCTTTCTGTTACAGAAAAAAACCAAGTGTATCTCTATTAGTGTAAATCTATTTATGTATTAGAACATTTTTCTAACCTTTATGTTTCCATTTACAGATAAGTTTGATTTTTGGCTGTAATCTTCCATATCAGTCGTGACTGCAGTTTCTCCGACGTTATAAAGGCCAACAAGGAACAAGAGATAAGCTAAGACTTGTGTAAATACATCCACATCCTTCCAGCTTGTTTTTACACATGATCAGTGACATTATATACTATTAAGTTTCTCAAACTTTTCTTTTTGAAAAGACAAATTGTCTTTATGACTGCTGTAAACATGTGGGTTATATCCTTTTTCCTTTTTTAGATAATAAAAAATAAGGAGATTAATTCAAAGCTTTTCAAATAAGCTTCCAGTCTGGATACAGATTACAAAATAATAACACAATAATACAGTATTAGGGACAGGAAACTAAATATTGTGTGTGTGTGTGTGTGTGTGTGTGTGTGTGTGTGTGTGTGTGTGTGTGTGTGTGTGTGTTTATGGGTTTATTTGGGAAAAAGGGCAGATTAAGAAAAAGGACTAACTACAGGATTTCTATATCTGACAGAAACAAACAAACTGAAAAGTCTCTGTTTCTGTCATTAGTGTTGAATCAGATGTAAAAATAAACTCAGTGCAAGTAAAAATCCATTAGCAGTGAGAAGTTATGTATTCAAGTGAACTATACCTTTAAATATAAAATTTTATTTCCTGTTTTCAAACACAGCTCTCTGATCATGACAGCAGACACTGCAACTGTAATAGTGACCAAGCATTAAAGCCCAGTTCCCAGAAAAAGTCCACACATTAGGGAAAGCCGAGGCCTGTGATTAATAGGCAACACGGAGCAAAGTAGAGCCTTTTAAATCCCTTGAAGCTCAACACAAGGCTGTTCCCGAAGAAAGAGATCATTACAGATCATTACAGAGTGGCAAAAACTCGGGAAAAAAAATCTAATTTACTGTAACGCCGTCCCTCTCACGTTTTCTGTAGCACCAGGCTTTTTACTTTGGTTCTGGATTGTGCTTTGATACGACTAAGCCATCGATAACTGATATTAGCCAACTGGTGTGATGGGACCAGTGCTGCAGTAGCTTTGTAAATAAAGCATCAAGCAGATTTAACAGTTGAAGAATGGAAAAAGGAAATTCATTAAAGAAATAGTGTATTTAATTGACCCAAAGAACGCCACAGACTAAAACTGCAATTAAAGATCCTACATTAAGAATTTAAATTTAAAAAATGCCCTTATTGATAATATAAATGGGACAAAAGTCTAAAGGCTGCTTTGGTTAACTCTCACTGCAGCCTTCAGTGTTTTTCCGTCACAGCAGAAGGTTCAAGTGTGCACTGTGTGCTACTTGCAAATGGCACACAGGCAGAGTGAAATAGTGGACACTTAATGAGAGAGAGCTTAATGGAGAGTAAATAGCGTACATTAGTCAGGTGGGCAGAAACATGACTCTGCGACATCCTGAGACTTTCTAAATCGAGAAGCAACTAATACAGAAAACATTCTGACATATCGCTTTCCTGTAGCTCCACTGTCACACGTTCATGGCTTTCCCAGTAAATTTGGCAGAATTAAACTGTGAATTTTCCTGTTTGCAGAAATAATCCGTGTTTCTTGAAACTGAACTGCTCACTGCTGGAGGCGTGCTGCAGTGAGCTCTTCACCTCTGCTGCTTCTTCACAGTAACTCCTGAGCGACTGTCCAGCCGTGGCTGGAAGACGGGCTCAAGGGAGAGCAACTGAGGACGAACTCACATCTGAATAATAGATACATCCTGCAGCACCAAAGTAACTGAGTCATTCGCTCCCTAATCATGCTCTGCCATGGGCATCAGCAGCATTATATAATGACTGCAATGGACAGTCGCAGCTTAACATGGGGCTGGGCCTGTTTGCCTGAGCTGCAGCTGTATTGGCATTTTGTGCCGACTGCTGCCACTAGTGCATTGTGGGATGGAGCAAACCACATGCTGGCGGGACAAAGCAAAGACAGAGGATTGATTAGACATTGGGGGGGAGTCTAAAACCTGTTTATGAAATCCTCTTACTCATGCTGGAGTCACTGCAGTGCAGTCATGCATGAATCAGTTTATGCAATCAGGGCAGTCGAGTTTTGTTTAGGCTGGCACTGTGAAGGCCAGAGTTCACGGGCAATGAGAAGAAGCAATGCTCAGGGGAGCCCTCGTTCCAGGGCCTGATAATAATAAACAGCTAATGATGTGATTTGAGAAGGGTGCTTTGTGCATGATGGCCAATTTTAGCACCATCTGAGACCATCTGACATGATCATTAATTGAATAGATGTACAGTAAGTTACAGACATACAAGTGACTTGTTGAAATTGCCAGTAAAAATAGAGAGCTGCTTTTTCTTAGCTCTGTGCGCGTTCAAGCCTGCTGACAAGGATCCTCCTCGTGTGTCTTCCATTATTCACAGCCTAGTGATGAATAAGTAAAGGCACACGTAAACACCCTGATCTTACGGTGCAATGGGACACTTGTCTTCAAGGCCAAGGGACATTCAGTGCAACTATTTCTTGCTCTCTCTCTTCCTTCTCCTCCCATCAAGGAGCTGCTCTTTCAGCTTTGTGTCTCTCTGCATCTTACTTGTGAGCCACACATTTGATTTATGGTTTGGTGGACTTTTCATTTTAAGTGAAGGTGCAGCAGATTTATTTATGATACTTAATCTTCCCTTTGTTATGACTCCGGAGGTATATCCACTCAACTTCTCAGTTACACTCCCTTCCTGTATCATATAGCAATGAGCCTAATACAGTGGAATGTTTCCATATTTAGTCCTCTGACGCTTTTAGGGGAAGAAAAAAAAAAGATTTAATTCATTTTCATTTCCTGTGAAAAGCTCTGATTTCGAAAAGAAGCATCCATTTTTCTATTCTATTGCATTGGAAGTGCATGGCTGTGTTAAGTGCTTCTCCATTTGAATTAGAGAAAAGTGTGAATGTTAACTTGAAGCCATCATTTCCAAGGATAAAGAGTCATTCGGGTCTGCATACATTACTCTCGCCCTTATTACAGCACTGCACTCCATAATGCAGATGAGGTTTTCTGTCTCCCCTGGGGCACAGTCATTGCAGTTTGACTTGAGAGCTGGTTTGCCACTAGTGGCCACAGACACAGACACTGAGAATTGAAAAGTGACAGAAATAAGCAAAGTGTTCATAAAACAAACCCTCCGGGTCAGTGTTTTAACCTGTCCACCCTGGTATAATGGGCTCTTAGCGCAGATAACTCTGGGTTTTACTCAGTTCTAGTCTTGTGCAGGACCAGATATTTTCTTAGCCGAGTAATGACTCTCTTTGCTGCTGCTTCACATGCTGATTCTCTCTTACACCAATAATGGCACCAGAGCAGGGAGTCACAAGAGATGCTCAGTCATAATGAATGTAATGAATATAATGAATGAGACATGCAGATAATCTGAAACTTCTACTGTGATTTCTAAAAATCAAAGGTTTTATTTGAATTTGGTTTTTTTTTTTTGAACGGGCCATTGGTCTTTCTTGGCATCTTCAGGGGATGACATAATTTTGACTGAGTGCAGGGGAACAGCACTTATTACAAAGACAGAGGATTATCATTGTTTTCCCACATAGTTAATTAACTGAGAATCATGCGACTCATTTGGGAACAGCTGACATGCATCACCTCCTTGCTTTTGCCCTGAGGAGTGGATTAACAGGTATTAAAGATACAACCTGGGAAATGCGCTGTCTCTTACTCATGCTCTCTTTATTCGGAATATATCAGTATCGACAAATAATTATATCCTTTGTTTTACTGATGCAACTTTAAATCATAATCTGTATGTAAAAGATCATATGGTGCAAAGAAAGAAAGCTGGCTTAAAGTGATAGGAGATGAAAGAGCTTGTTTCAGATTCACACAAAAATTATTTGTCACTTCTCTAACTGACTGTATATAAAAGATGGACTACACCACTGTCACATCACCCACTATAAAGCTAGCAATCTTGGTTAGCATAGTACATCCATATACTTTATAGGTGCATTATATAGACACGCTGGAACTAAGTAACATACAAATAAAGTACTAGAATTTCAAATGGCAAAACTGGAGCACAGGCTCCTTGAAGTGAGAGCAGGCGATATTGTTTGTTATATAATTTCAGCGAAAATGCTCCAAAAGGCGCTACACCATAAACATAGTCGAGGGCTTTTCAGTTAACTTCAGTGAGTCGAATTCGCTAAGGTTAAGTCCAGTGAATAGGTCAAGGCTACAGCAGCCTGTGACAGCATCCACCTGTCAACGAGTCCCTAATAATGACAACTTTAAACATTTAAAGAGTTTAAATGGTTGCGTTATATGAAAATTTACTGCTGTAAAGTTGGTCATTTTAACATGGGAATCTATGGGAATTGACTCACTTTTGGAGCCAGCCTCAAGTGGCTATATGAGGAACTGCAGGTTTTGGCGCTTACGTTGTACTGCTTGGTTTTTTCGCCCCAGAGGTTGCCTTTTGCACTGAATAGATCTGCCATCAGTCACGTCAGTTTTGCCTGACAGATGTTATTATGCACAGTTCTAATAACAAAGCATGTAACTGCAGTTGTGACGACATTAACTGGTTAGTGAAAACAATGCCTCCCGATTGTATCCATTGTTAGTGCTCACAGTGCCTCATGTAGGCTGACACCTGAAGCCCTTTCTCCGTGATTTAGAGTAACTGCTTTCTGCTATCCATCTGCACATGGCTAAAGGACGGCCTGTTGCTAAGTGATGGGAAAATAAGATGTGCCAGTATTACAAACAGCTTGGCTTTTACTGAAGCATGTGCCGTCCATGTGGGCTTTTTCTCTAAGACGTGATTGTCGAGTGACCTCGTCTCATCCCTACTCGTCTACTCAAACACAAAACTGAAAGTGTTGCTATGGAAACCGAGAGCAGGCCAGACTCGGGCTAAACAAAGATCAGTGCTACATTTTATTTCTCTTCCTCTCTCACGAGACCTTTTCTACATCTGCTTGTCTCGAAGGAAGTGTTACTGCAAGGACAACTAGAAGCCAAAACAGCTTAACACCTCACTTACATCCATTTACCTGTATCAAAAACACTGATAATGACCAGTTGATGTCTGTGGTGCAAGCTGCCCTGAGGTTTACCTCCAGAAGCTAGACCAGATGTTTAAAAAATGACACTTTAGCCCTTGAAGTGAGAAATTAATGAACCATTAGTTCACTGGGAAGCATCTTTGCAATGTGAAGCAAACGTGTATTTAATATCCACTATTACTTATCATGAGATGATATTAAATGGTGATGTAAAATCAATTTGACGTGGTGAAATGCCAGTTTTATTGGCATTTATAGTGTGTTTAGTTCAGGTGTGTCAAACTCATTTGACTTCATGGACCACAATTTGATTTCAAGAGCTCTGAAAATGTTTACACTTCATAAACCTGAGCCTGGGACATCGTGAGTGCGACAATATGTGTTTTTTAATATCTGTTGACAGGCTTTTTTTCCTAAGATGGAAAGAAATGTCTTTGGTCAGTCTGCTGTTATTACACAGAAATGTTTCTGTCCTATATAAAAAAAAAACACGTTAGCTTGGCCCCTGGGTTTCATTATCTTACAAAGGCCATAGGCAACGCTGCTGTCAGTCAGAAGGCTGTTAAACCCACAACGATTGTGAATTCTTCCTTGGATGAAAGCAGGGGTTTACGCAGTCACTCTCAAGGCTCCTAGTGGCGTACAATGCAACACATCTTATTGCAAAATATGGCTAAAAGTCCAAAAGTATTGCCCTCCTTTTCTGTCATATTTACGCTTTGCAAAGTCATCCATTGGAACAGATCAAACATCATCTAGCTGAATCTACTAGTATCTAGGTTTACTCAGCCTATAGCAGGCTGCTTTTTTCAACAAAAAAGCGATAGTTAGTGATTGGTTAGTAAAAATACCGGGCCATTTAGCAGCTAAAAGGAGCTGACAGACACCAAAAATAACCACTGAATGAAACCTATATGAACACAAAAATAACTCCAATTGAATGATCAGCTTGATCTATAATTATACTGGATGTGTAAATAAACCATGGTGTGCCATGTTTGTAGAATAAATTTGCTATTTTTAGTTCTACGGTTCACTTGTTTTCTAGAAAACATCTTTTGCTGCAAATTCAGACTTTCATAACAAATGCAAAGCGTTAATGAGGACAACCACAAGTATGGGGAAAAAATAATAATAAGTCATATTCTGTGCCATTGTGTAGAGGTAGCTGTGATGACTGCGGATGACATGTAGTTCTCTGTTGTGTAAACCAGACAGCTTGGTGACAAGAGCATGTGTTTACCATGTCAGCAGAGGAGCCAGGTGGAGCACATAGAGACACAGCTTTATGTAAACATTTACACGTTTGCATTGGTGCAATCTAAAAAAAAAAGAAGATCCCCCCCCCCACACACACACGCTATCAGGTGCAGAAACAGGTTCTAGTTGTTTCTGTTCTAGTGACTTCATTTCAGCGTCTGAGGTGGAAAAAATGACTTCCTGGCTGCCGCAAGAGTCACTTAATAGTTATGCCACTACTTAATGATTAATGGAGTTAAGAGGTTTCTGCTTGCTTTGACTGCCCTGCAGACAAAGACAGATGCTCCGCCACACTTTCATGCTGATGAATTATTATAAAGGAGAGAACACTTTGTACCTTCGTTTGTCGAACAGTCTCTGAGCTCGTGGAGGAACACTGATTTACCTGGAGCTCTTTTTTCGTTCTTTTTTTGCATTTATCAAAACATCGATCTGTACGAGAAATCCCATCTGAGCAGGTAGGTGCAAGAACAAGAGAAGGCAAGGCCACCTCAGATTTAACACAGAGCCAAAACAGTCAACGAAAGGCCGCCGGCAGTTGCCTGGCAACACTATCCCTATCACAGCAGGAAGTGGAGTCGAACAGAACATTAATCACTTTCAGCTCCATCTCACCAGAGTCACAGAGCTCCAAAGCTTCGGTCAGACAGCGGTTTCGCACAATGTTTAGCCACGCAGAGTTGTACCTGTGTTTCCTAGAATTTTACTTAAGGTGCAGTGAGAAAGAGTTTGGTCATGTTTGGTGTATGTTTAGAGAATTAATGGGGTTCACACTAGTGTATTATAGTCTGTCTGTGTGAGCGTGTGTAGTCTAAACACTGTCTGCTTTTACTTGGAAACCTGCTGAAAGCTTCTTCAGAGGATTTAGCTTGTGCTTAGAGAAATTATTTGGCACTGAATATCATTAAAGCAAATAATGAGTGGTGTCCATCTACAATGCTCTGCTTTAGATCTGTTTGTTACACCTGCCAAAGCACATCTTTTTAAGGCAACTCCAGCTTCCAGCAAAGCTTCTGCCTTTTTATTCTGCTATGGTTTGATGTCTCAGACAGGTGGGATCCAGCCTTGCACCAACACAGAAATGTGTCTTGCTAAAGCACGAAATCCAGGTGACGCTGAAGCAACAGAAAGCCTCTCTGCTTTTTTTGAGAGACGAGTGCTTGATGTCATTTATGTACGGGACACGAATAACATGAGGACGCACTAAAGACAAGGGGATACTTAAATAACAGGGATGAAATTCAGGGTGCCACAAAACTGAGGGTCCATCACAAGCGTCGGTTACCGTGTGTGCTTTTTAAAAAAAATTATTATTTTTTTTAAATCTGTTGCTATAAATTTTTTTTAAATCTGACAATAAAATGTCTCTTGTTGCTGTGACTTTCATTTATTAAATGATTTCTGGTGGCATTCTGAGTAGGAGGCTACACTGGTGTAGCAGCTTATTGGCAATGCACAGGCTCTCACAGCTTTGCCAAAGCTAGGAATCGCTGCAGCAGATCTGTGAATTGAGGAAAACCCGAAATAAAGCATCTCAAAAAGCAGCATGTGGGTGGATTCGCTTGAGTAAAAAATGACAAGGTTTTTCCCGCTCAGTCAGCACACAGAAACAGACCTAATCAAATATATAAACAGAGTGTGGACAGTGAAGAAGACTATGATGGGCTACGTCAGGGAAGCATTGTAAAGCTTGGTGGCCACCTGCCCTCCTCAAACATGTAATAACGCACTAAGGTGCAGATTTAAAATGGCAACCTAATCACCAACTAAATATATAAAAATTTTATTTAAGGAGTAGGTTATGTGCTTTCAATGTTATAAGGGCTCAAAGAGTAGACATGGCGAGCTGCCTAGAGACATAGAGTCTTTGGGGTTCATAGATGCCACTCAAATGTAATCAAATATATCTATTTTCCTCCGGGTCCTAGAAACTGTCCCAATGTCAGTAGTACGAGCCTCTTCTTACATTTTTCTGCAGTTTCTTCTGCAGTGCAGTGATACATTGGTGGGTGTAGTTCAGTAGAGGGAAAATCAGTGTTGGGTAAGTTACTTTAAATTAGTAACTTAGTTACATTACTGGTTACTTCTATCAAAAGTAACTCAGTTACTTCAAGTTACTCGTTACTTTCAAAGTAACTAGTTACTAGGGAAAGTAACTTTGGTTTTACTCAGAATTCTCTTGTTAATGTGTTGCTTCCATAACTTTGCCAGTCTTCTAGCTTGCTTACTTGCCACAAGTGCACTGTGCCACCTACCAATAGAAAAAAAAATAATAATGTGCACATTTCCACGAGAGAAATCCCACGCCTGGACCGTCGTTGACCGCCGCCATGATTCTAGCCTACGTCACAGCATCATGTGCGCTTTTTACATCCAACACAAAAACTGCAGTCGTGGTGCTTTCGATTGTACTCAGAACTCTGAAATTCTGCCTTCTGAATAGGAAGATGTAGGTAACACCAGACTGCAGATGAGTTGCATACAGGGCTGGACTGGGACAAAAAATCGGCCCGGGCATTGTGAGTAGAGACCGGCCCACCATTATAGCAAAAATCATAAAGCCTTTGAATGAAAACAAACACTGTTGTGACAGTGATGTACACTGTTTTGATGGTATATATGCATCAATCTATCAATCGTTTGTTGTAAGATTCAGATAATTATTTTTTAAAAGCGAGACATTTTAAATGAGAATAAGAAAGAAAAGTATTTCCTTGTGTCCCCCTCTCCCTGTTAATGCCCTACCTGCACCCCTGGCAAAACTTTGCTAGACCCCTGCACAGTTACCAGCTGTCAGCTACTTAGAAAAGGATCCTGGTGTTATTTGTCTCTCAGAAACTGTTCATAACTTCCCTTCAACTCATTTATGTCACCTAAAAGGTAAACCTGTTTCTCCATCACCTGTTCAGCTCTGATGATTCAGTAAGGACATCTCCTGGTTTCATCTTCATGTTTCCCTCTCACCAGATAACCAAACCGATATCATGACCAGCAGCTTTACAGCTGTGGCTCCAGCAAACATCAGCTGATACTAGAAATTAATATTAAATAAATTCTAACAACAGCTGATCAAGCTTAAACGTGCTGCTGTTGTTTAGCGCGACATCCGGCGGTTTCTTTCTGGTGCAAAGTGGGCGATAAATAAACAAGAGAGAAAAGCCGATCAGCTGATCATTGATCAGTTTTCATGATTGAAGTAGAAACAGGAGAGGGAGGGGGAGAGAATGAGAGAAGAAGAGGCAGCTGTGCAGCAAAGACAGAATAAATCCAGCTTTGTGTCTTTTTCATTGAAGGTGAATTACGGGACAAACTGTTCCTTTTCACCTCAACACGAAACGTAATATTTTCTCTAAATACGAGACGATTCTGTTTTTTACGGGACTGTTGGCAACTCTAATAATTAACCTTGTGAACAAAATAAAGTTCAACATCATCATAGCACCCACCCAGCTGTATAGAAACTCCGTCATGCTAGCTAGTAGCAGTACGGAAAAAGTCAGAATAACGAAAATAAACTGCACCTAAACTTGGTTTATATCTGACCCAGATAGACTGCAGGTCATAACTTCTTACCTGAAGTCCAGTTCACACTCGGACCGGCGGCCGCCTCGGGTCTCTCCTCCTGCCTCCCCTCAGTTGTATATAGTATTTGTATTTGTATTCTATTTTTTATCTTATTGTATATTTATTTTATTTTATTCTATTCTGTACAGTTGTGTACTGTATTTATTCTTATTGTATTCTAATTTTTGCCTCATAACTTTTGCACTGTCCACTTCCTGCTGTGACAAAACAAATTTCCCACGTGTGGGACTAATAAAGGTTATCTTATCTTATCTTTCCCTCATCCACCTGCTGGCCTCCACCACTTGCTAATGTTACTGAATCTGTGGAAGCTCTGCGATAGCCACCACACGAAGTAACGAGTAACGACCCTATCTAATAACGTAGTTACTGTAACGCGTTACTTAATAACGCATTAGTCCCAACACTGGGGAAAATACTTCCTACATAAAGGTGCTCACAGCGAGGTTTGTGCATTTTTTGAGTAAGTGGGTCATGATTTCTGGAAAGAGGCTTCGAAGCTGAGCTTTTTCAAATGTGTTTGTTTGGGATTTCAGGAACAGAATTACATTCAAAATCAAAGCACACATGTCTGCAATGGGAATCTTCAGAACTGGCAAATCATGCCAGAACAAACTATTGAAGAGTAATAAAGGGCAGAGGAAAAACATGTAAAGATGATTTTGCTGAGAAGCTCCTTTTAATCAAGGTTGACTCATGAATTTATCAGTCAGATAAACTACCAGTTATTTTGTTGTATTTTTTTTCCACGATGCTCTATGTTTGCACGATGTTTTCAGTTTGTGGACAACAGCCTTGGCTGTTGTATTAGCTGCAGTAGGTGGTTTAGCATTCTCTTTCTGAAATATGCAAGGCCATCTTTAAAAAGGACAGGATGGGAACAGATGTTGCTCCAGAACCTGCATCTTATTCAGCGACAATGGTGCCTTTCCAGATCTGCATGCTGCAAATACCATAGGCACCAAAACACCTCTGTACTGTCAGACATGCAGGCTTTTGATCTTAGTACTGATAACAACCTGGATGTTCCCTCACCTTTGCTGTCAAGTGGATTTTCCAAAAAGAATTTAAAATTTTTATTTTCCAAATTACAGAACAATCTTCTTTTTCACAAAGAAAAGATGACAGCACCATGCTCTGGATTATTTTTCCCCCGATAGAGCTTTAACCTGTATTTGTAGATGGCACAGTGAAATCACATACAATGATTTTTGGAGATTTCTCGAAATGTTCCTGATCGCACGCAGTTACTTACATGACAGAATCATGCCTCGTTTTAATGCATACTTCCCAGGGGTCAGAACGTCACAGGCATCTAGTACTGTACTGTTTTCCAGCCTTGGTCTTTGCGCACAGAAATTTCTCCAGATTCTTAGAAACTTTTGATGATATTAGAATCTGTAGATGATAAGATATTGAACATCTTTCTGTGCTGAGAAACACTATTCTGAAATTGTCCTGCATTTTGAAAAAGCATTTTATTTTTTTGCAGATTGGTTAACTTCTGCCCATCTTCACTTCTGAGAAACTCTGGCAAAATAAGATGCTCTTTTTATGCCTAATCATGTTATTGACTTGTAGCCAGTTAACCTAATTAACTGCAAAATTATTTTATTTATTTATTATTTTTAGTACCACTTTTCCAGCCTTCTGTTGCAGCTGTCACAGTTTTTTAAAGGTGTGCTTCTGCCATAACTAATATGTTTCATGACGTAGTAAAATGTCCTAGTTTAAAACATTTGATATGCTCCACTTTCCATTCACTGCATTCTGTTTTTATAACATGTTACACAGCATCCAAACTTTTTTGGGTGGGTTGGGGTTGTTTATTGGTACCTCCATGGGGCCAAAATAAAAATAGAAGCCCTATTCAGGACATGTAGTCACTGTTAACGCGCTCATCTGTCAGATGGGAAGTGATGACGGACCAGAACAAGCAGAGAAAAATGTGGGACACACATGTGTGTGAAATCTGCCTCTTATTTACCAGATCGGGACATTCAGCCACCAGATGATTCTCTGTACCAGATACTGTTTTAATCCCAAATAACTGTATCGCTTCTGGTTAACAACATACCTGATCAACATCTGCATGCAGGCCCTGTTAAAAGCATGTCCAAGTGTCTGCCTGGCGTGATGGGTCAGGATATGAAATGCCAAGCAGTCAATAAGGCCTCTGTATATATATTTTTTTATATTTAATGTAATGTTTTGTTTTGGGTCTTTTTTGTTTTTAGCAAAACATAGATGTGCACAAAATCTTGAAATTAGTGGTAATCTTGGTGATGTAAAACTACCATATATACTACATAATCACAACCACGCAGATATAAACCTGCAAAAATACTTCAGCTTTTAAAAAAAAAAAAAAAAAAAAAGCAACCCCCCCAAAACTTGGCCTAATTTTCTCAGTTGGTTGGTTTCCTCTCCTGGGTATCTTTGGTGAAGCTAATTTCTGTAAACAGCGCCTTCTGGGTTTTAGCGCGCTGCCTCAGCCGAAAAACACACGTCAACCTCTGCAGACCAGCACTGCACGGCGAAAGCAGCAGGCCTATGAGGATCCACGGGAAGCTTGTCAGATACAGACTGCTCACTCTTGATTATCTCAGTGGCAGCTGCAGAGACCCGACGAGATCCGAACGCAAAATGCGCCAATTATCCTCAAGAGACGGATGTGCGGTCGTGCGTGTTCCGAGCAATACATTTGAATGAAATTATAGGTTTTAGAACGCGGTCGCTTATCTGTTGATGATCGTTAGTTAGAAGAACGTGTAGTTGTCTTCTCTTTATATAATCTTTTTTTTTTGTACCAAGAGTTGGATGCCTCGTGGACGGGGATTATTATTTTGGCGAGGAGATCTCTAGTGCTCTCCCTCCTCCCTGCATCCGTTGCCGTCCTCAACGGCAGACACGGAGACTCAGACGGCGGATATCTGAATGCAGCAACGCTGTAAACAAACAAGGGGCCGTTTTAATGAAATTAAGCGCCGCTGCATCCCGGTTGAAGGTACGTGTCCTTCTCGGTTTCCCTCCCCATCTCTCGCCTCACGGCGTGTGATGTCTGTTTGTTTTCCAGCAGAATGGTGCAATGCAACGACTGAACTGCTCATCCACAAATGGGCAAGGGTATTTCAGAAAATGGTGATGATGTAAACAATTATATATTTTAGTTGTGTTTTTTAACGTAGTGCCATTTGTGTCTTTTTATGTGCGCCAGAAAAATAATGTGAGCCAGGGAAATGGGGAAGGGAGGGGGGGGGGGGGGGGTCAATTCTTGTCTTCCAGAAAGTGTGAATGCACATGGGTTAGCGTGAGTAACCGTCTGCGGCGTGCTTGTGTACTTGTTTTAAAGAAAGACGCGCACGGTGCAAAGCTGCAGAGGAAAGTTTGTTGTCTTTATTCGTGCGCTTGGGAGATGTGAGTTTGGGAGACAGTGGTTACCGCGGATGTGGTATTGTAGGTTCAAACTGGTTCGGAGGGGGGAAATATATGTGGTTATTTACTCTGGTGGTCTGCAGTAGGTAGGTATGATTATAATAATGCAGTTAATGTATAACAGATAAAACAACGATAGCTAAAATTTCAATAAAACATGAATCAGGTCGCCAGTTAGAAGACCATTCAATAAGAGAGAGAGTGTTTGAAATTGTGATGTGGTCGCCCCTTTTTTTTAAATGCAGGATTTTCCATTGTCCTATTTTTATGACTTGAATCATTTCCCTCCGCTTTGTGAATGGATGTTTTTGTGTTTACAAACACTCTGTCTAAAAGCGTTATCTTTCTGCTTCTTTCAGCCTTCAGTTAGCAATGTGCCTGAGAATCCTCCAGCTGCTCTTCTGTGCTTTTTCTTTTGAGAATGGGATTGTAGTGAAACTCTCTGGGATTTAGAACAACTGCAAGCATGTTGCAGCCTTCCACCAGAACAGGTGACAGCCTGTTGGAAACATTACCTCACTGGAGTAAGTCCCAGAGATGGGCCTTATTTCTCGCCCTCTGCGCGACTCTCCTCTGGCTCCCAGAGGCAGCGGGTTCTACACTAAATTGCCATAAGATGTGCATCTGCGCCGCGAACATCGTCAGCTGCTCCAAAATGAATCTGACCATCGTCCCGACTGGTCTACCTCTCTACACTTCTGTGCTGGATGTCAGCTATAATGAGATAATCCGACTGCAATCTGAGTGGACCCCAGCCAAGCTCCCGAATCTGCATAACCTCCTGCTCAGTCACAATGGTCTCCAGTTCCTGTCTTCAGAGGCGTTCACAAATGTGAAGCACCTGCGCTACTTGGACCTGTCCTCTAATGAGTTAAAGCAGCTGGATGAGTTCATCTTTGAGCCTTTGGTCAACCTAGAAGTCCTCCTGCTGTACAATAACAAGATTTCACAGATTGACCGCACAGCCTTTGTGAGCATGATTAACCTTCAGAAGCTGTACCTTAGCCAGAACCAAATCTCCCGCTTCCCTGTGGAGCTGGTCAAAGAAAAGACCCGCCTAGAGAAACTCAGCCTCCTGGACGTATCCACCAACAGGATCAAGATTTTGCCCATTGACGAGCTCCAGGTGTTGCCCGCCTGGATTAAAAATGGCCTCTACTTCCACAGTAACCCTCTGCTGTGCCACTGTGACCTTTACACCCTCCTGGTACACTGGTACATGCGAAAGCTCAATTCTGCTGTGGACTTTAAAGACGACTACACTTGTGTTTTACCTGGCCCACAAAAAACCCAAGCACGCGTTTTTGACCTCAGCGGTGATACTATGAACTGCAGCACATTCAAGGAGGCAGACGAAGAGGCTTTTCTGGAGCAAACACTGATTCTTAGCTGCGACACCAAACACAGAAATATGTTAAAGACCTGGACATTGCCCGGTAATGTTCTGGTGACACCTGGGAGCAACCAGACAGCTAAAGTCCTGTCAGATGGGAGTCTGCAGATTAGTTCAGTGAGGTCTGAGGACTCTGGGACCTACACTTGCTTTGCCACGAGTGAGAGCTTTAATGAGACTATCTACGTAGTGCTCAAGGTTCACAATTTCACCATGCAGGGGGCTGGGGAGACCCTGAACACAGCATACACCACCTTGGTAGGTTGCCTGGCCAGTGTGGTGCTGGTGCTTATGTATCTTTACCTGACGCCATGTCGCTGCTTCTGCTGCACTAACAAGGGTAAAACTCGGGGTGAGGACAGCATCCACTCCTCAATGCTGAGTGTGACACCGACACACGAGGACCCGGCACTCAAGGCCGAACTGAACAGGCATGTGGCTTTCATAGACTCCAAGGACTTGCAGGGACAAAATGGTAAGCTGAACCCCAATGGGGATGAGGATGATGATGATGATGATCTGGATGCAGAGGCTGGTTCTCTAATGAAGGGCAAAAGGAAGAAGTCAGTGGCAGAGTCCATCAGCTCCGTGTTTTCAGACACTCCCATGGTGGTCTGAGATGAGACTGGCAAAGACAGTGGATGCCACATGACTGGATGTAGGTGATACAACGTGAGCCATGTTTTAGTTCATGTGAACTGTGACCTTGTGGGAGAAAACTGCCGAGAAATGTTCACCTGCGGTCGCTGGCGAGTGAAAGTAGGATTTCAAAGGGAGTAAAAATCAAACTGTCTCATTGTCAAAAAGGACAATAGGCAGAACTTTTCCAGCATTTTGATCTGTAGCACTTAATATTCATACTGTGAAGGAATATCAGTGTAGACGGAAAGGGAAAACTAAGAGTCTTACGAGAGCGAAACGTAGATGTCCTGTCGTTGACGTCAGCACTCAGGAAGTGATCAATAAAACTGAAAAAGTTGGGAAAATAAAAGGCATAGACGGAAATTAGATGTAAGAAGAATTTTAGTTCACAAATAGTATACATACTGAATCCATGGGTAACTCATAATTATATTTATTATTAAGGATTAGAGTAGCTTGTATTGTAAGTAAACATTAGAGCACAGATTCATGTACCTCTCCTCTATCAAGGAGAAAGAGATTTAGACTGACTGACGTCACTAGGCTATGAATACATTTGACCTTAACCTTGAGTCCTCTATAGTAAAACAGCACGCCATAAAACAATGTTATCCGAGATCCCAGCCTGAACTGGATGAGTAAGATAAAGAAAGATACAGATTTTTCAGATGTTTAGTCATTCACTGACGTAGCACAAACCACCACAGGTCATATTCATCCTACATCATACTCCAGCAGCTATATGTTAAGGGAATCAGTTTAACTGCTAACTAACTCCACGCTAATTATTTTTCACAAATGAATTGTTCATCAAAAAAGTTGCCTCTTAGTTGCTGCACAGTATAACCCCAAAGAAACATTTGCAGTCTTACACAATTAAAAGCAGTGAGCACCTCCAACAGATACACATTAGGTGCAGGGAAGTATTTTGTTATGACTGATTATCAACAGATCGTCTGAATTCTGTATACAGAAAGGTGCCACACTCCTTACAAGGATGACAAGGCTTCTGTTTGTCGTCCACCGAGGTGCCACTTGCCGTCAAGTTTAACTCCTTCTCCCGGTCAAGTTACAGCATTAGTTTCTGTCAGCCGCAACATTAAAAAAAAAAAAAAAGCTGCAGAGTTTATTTTATTGCATTTTTGCACATTGCACAAAATCCCCGAATAGCACAAATTTCTACCCATACATCTTAAACTTTGTCATAAAGTATTTCATCTTGCATTTTGCTCAGATGGGCAGATCCTCATATCACAGAAAATGTAGCTGTTTGTTATGGTGGTTAGAAAAGGATCTAGGTTGTATTAACAGGTAAACACTGAAGGCAAAATAACAATAAAAAGTCTCCTGACTCCACCAGAAAATTAAGCTCATGCGTAACATGAGGCTGTGCATAATTTGACAAGAAAAGGCTCATTTTAGTGCTTGTGGCTGCTGACAGGAAATTTTCAGTTAACACAGGGGACCCGGGATCTTTTGAAAAGATCCCTTTGCCAACACATATTACTGAATTAACTGTAAAAGTAATTTCATGTGCAAGACACCTGGTGTGCGGCGCATATTTCATTAACAACTTTTAAACAGGAGACTGTCTCTTAGCAAAAACAAGAAAGATTTCATTAACGTGCGCGGTGTTCGTGACATAATACGACAAGGCCAGCCTGGAGTAAATGCTAATTGCTTCCTTTGATGGGATGTAGCGTCCCTCTTCTTTCTGTGTCTTTGTCTCTTTGAGCTGAAGGGGATTGGTGTGTTATCATGAGTCACAGCAACACAAAACCATTCTCCCTGGCTCTCTGTATACCGACAGCCACAATTCAGCCCAGATGTGTTTGCTTTGTTTGTGTACCGCTGTCATTGAAGCTGCCCTTACTTAGTTCAAAAGCAATCGTTCAACTAGGCAATGAATGCAACGCCCTTTAGGTAGTCTGCAGCTTGTTAATGAGGGAAATGCCTGCACCTTTCTTTACACATTTACACTCCAACTTAGTCACACGGGTGAAAAGTACTGTAAGATATGATAATTCATTACGCTTTTGAATTCAGCTTCAAAGAATACCTTCTATTAGAAATGATAGTTATTAATATATCTTGCAGCTAAACACACAAAGACGTACACATTTGTGGGTGCAGTAAGCTTGTACGCAAAATAGGTGGAATAGTCACAGACACTGTGTGCACCACTAAACGTCTCCTGCGTGGGCGAGAAAAGGAAGTCACATTTATCTGAGAGGTGGTGTGTGTGTGAATCATTCCACTCTCTCACACATTGGAATACCAGGTGGAGAAACGAAGAGGACCAAAAAAACCTAAAATCCTACTTAAATAGAGCCGCATTTAGCATTACCGCAGACTGGTTCCATTTGGCCAGGATGCTCACATTTCACAGAATCCCGTTTTGAGCTTTTAACCTGTTCCCCACTCAGACTACTCACCTTTTTGAGCCCCAGACAAAAGCTGAGAAGCTAAAAATGGAAACAATACACAGATATTACCGCTATTGAGCACGCTAAATTACCAGATCACTGGGAAATGGTTGTGTTTTCCCTGCATGAACCCGATGTCAGTCCAGTTAAATCTGCTGTGGGTAATGGGTGGTCTACTCCTCTGTGTTGTCATTTAAAATACAGGTTGCAATTCTGTATAAATTAGTGCTATTGCAAGGGACCTAAAATAGAAAGAAAGAGTGTCTTTGTTCTCTTCAAAGCAAACCTGCCTTCCTATATATATTAATAACTATATATACAGTATATATACGTAGTGAGACTCACTTTGTGTGTTCAGTATTGCTTAGTTGTGTACTGCTATGTTCTATCAGTGTAATGACTGTATCCTTGTATAATCTGATGATGTTCATTTTGCATTATGTCTGTCACTGTGATCTTGTTAGTTGTTTTAACATTCAAGTCTGGATATGTGTGTTTATTTTTTAAGCCAGGTGGAGTTCAGTTGGGGTTTTTTTTGGGGGGGGGGGGGGGGGGTTGTTTTTTTTGTTTTTTTATTGAAAGAGGATGTATTTTATCGTCATCTGGTGATGAATATGGCTAAACGGAGAATATATCTGAACAAACTCTGCATGGGAAAAAGGGGACACTTTTGAAATAACTGCATAATTGCATATGAGACATCCTAATGGGCAGTGAGTATGTAGCCTCCAGTCATATTCAGCCAGTATTTGACTTTGCTAATAAAGCCATAAGCAGCGCAGTGCTTTATCACATTGGTGACATGTCAGATGATGAAGGGAGGTGCAAGTAGGTGCATTTTGCAGCAGCAGTGTTGTAACAAAGCGAGAGCTTTTCTGTACGTACAAATCTTTTCCTGTTTTTTAAAATAAAAATCAGGAATGATCTCCAAGCACACCAACAAATTCCTGAAATGTAATGGGTTCTCAATGGCTTTAAACATAGCGGGTGAGTAAATCTCAGGACTATGTCACACAATAGGGATCACATTTTAAAGAGTTCATATTTGTACTATCAATGAGACAAAGTTTGGGTCTCGAGATCTGTGCATGTTACAGGCCCTTTGCTATTTACCCTAATGGTACATTAGACTCACCAATTAGGGAGGAGAGTGATCTCTCGCTGCCCAGCACACATCTCCACTCATCTAGCTATGAAGTAGCAGTTAAGGGAACATTCATGATTTGCTGAGGCTAAAAGCTTGGTGCTTTAAAAGAGTGCTGCTAGTCTCCAAAGGACATGAAGGAAGCTTTTAACAGCATACAAAGCACTAAGTTTATTTACCACTGCTTCAAAGATGATACGATTGGTCACTGCCCTAAGAAATGAAAGGTCTCGCAGCTAAAGTTGAATGGCTTTGCATGGTATGCTTAGGAGCTTCTCTGACTTCATAAGAATAAACCAGTAGGCGTTAAAGACAAAAAATACTGATATATCTTTTGACTTAATAAAAGATTCAAATTTACACTCTTTGTTGCCTCTGATTTCACTTTTATCAGAAATTGTTGTTTCATGAAACTTGTTCTTCGCATACACATCTTAGCAGGTGTTGCATTAAATAAAGAGTATGGAGCAATGTTCTCAGATTTAGTACCAGTTTGGATATGAAACTAATACATCGAAGTTTCCAAAGTTACATTTTGCTTGTATCGTGTGGAGGGAATAGAAGAGATCCTGTTGGTTACATATGAAATACATCATCGATGCCTTGACACCATCTAGTGGTAACATTATGTAAAACACTACAGTCTGTAAATATTGACATTTGCTGTTCACTAGGAAAGTAAGGTAAGTAGTTTCATAGGAGCATTATGTCTTTTTATAATGGTTCCACTGAATCTATATTTGGTGCTGGAAAAACTGGGATCACTTAGATGATAGCGGGTATTTTATCTATGCAGAGAACACCAAAATTAATCAGTGGCACCCTTGTGTATTACAAATGAATTCATAAATGATTGCAAACTTTCTCAGAAACCTTTGACTGTGCACCACAATCACAATGTTCTAAAACAGGAAGCAGGATTTAATTTATTGATATAAATAAGTAGATCTACAGGTCTGTGTAAAAATCTCGAGTCAGCCATGATTTCTTCACATTTTCTCAGCTGCAGCGATTCTATTGAGGTCTGCAAACATACATGGAAATACAGTATTTAAGTCACAATCAGAGTTTGTACAATTCTAAAAGCTTAAAAGTCAATATGTGTTGTGACCACCTTTATTATGCGACACAGTCTGAACTCTCTTGGGCAGCTTTTTTCTAATTTCTTTAACTAGTCTTCAGAAATAGTTCCCTGGGCTTCTACAAGGACATTCAAAGCTCTTCTTTGGATGTTGACTGTCTTTAGATCATCCCACACTGCTGCAATAATGTTCAGGTTCAGGCTTCCGGGAGGCCAATCAATGACTGATAGTGTTTCATTGCGTTTTTCTCTTTTACTGCACTAGCAGTCTGTTTGGGATCATTGTCATTGCTGAACATGAAGCCGTTACCAATCAGAGGCTTTCCAGATGATATTGTATGGTGAATCAAAACATGATGGTACTTTTCTGTGTTCAACTTTCTATCAATTTTGACAAAGATCTCGGCTGAAATGCAGCCTCCACTCTCTCTCCATCACCTGTTGTAACTGATTTTCAGTCCAGTTCTTGTATAATTTGGCAACCTCAGCCTTTTCTCCACATTTGTTTTCCTTAAGAATGGATGCTTGACAGCCACTTTTCCACTGAGATCATATCTGACGAGACTTCCGGGAACTTGGTTGAAGGATCAACTTAAGGGCCATCACCCAAGTCCTATTTTTTCCATTTTCTTGAAAACATGACTTTCAGGTACTGTTCATTTGTTGAAAATCGTTTTTAGGCCCAGCACATTTTCTTTTTTTCCTCCACTTGTCTAGACTCAGTTTTTTTAAGGACACACTGCACATCCTGCTGAGATGTGCCAAGTCTTCAGCTACTAGCTGATAAATGGGAATGAAAGTGTTTTTGCAACAGTCTGCTAGTAACAAAGTGTCCAAAGATATAATCTAAAATTGGTTCTTTGCCAAGTTATCCATTACATGTAGACTCAACACAGCTCTATCCCTTGAGTTAGCTGTCTTTTAACACTTGAATATTTTAAATGGTTTCACAAACAAAAAAGTCCTCTTTGAAAGACCTTCAGAAAGCCTGGAGAACCACTGATGAACAACAAATTATAAGAGTCTGGCTCCTTGGAAACAAAATATAAAGAAATGAGAGGTGGCTTGAGATCAATGTCGTTTATATCGTTAGAGAAAAAGCAGTGCATTTTCCAGATGCATATATAGCACCATCTGGTGTTTAAAGATGAAAAATTATCGGACGAGTAGATGCAATCGCTTTTATGAATTGAGTGGATTTCAATTTATCAAAATAAGTTTTAGTCATTAGTCTTTAATGACTCATCTGTACAGAACCGCTGTGAAATAATGAAAATCAGAGAGCAAGAGTAATGCAAGACTTTAATTGTTCTGCAACAAAAAAACTTAGTAACTTTAGCAGCATTATGAACAGACTGAGGTATACTTATGTTCTTAAACAGTTTTTATAAATTTAGCAAGAACAATTACAAATATGTCAATACAAACACTTGTTCCTGAAATCTTTGCATAAAAACCTGAAGACAAATATACACAAAAGACAAAAACCACACACACATTCACACACTCATACTATGCTGGTACCAGCTGTCCTGCACCGCTTCATCTCCAAGTGGTCGTTTTAAGACTGGCCTCTTGTTTGGCTGAAAAGCTGAGATGTAAACAGCAACTGTCACTTACCAAACACGTTTACTGTTGTTACATCACATTCAAATTAAAATGAAGAAGACGTACTGTCCATTCATGACTTTAAAATAAAAAAAGAGGAATGGATTCAGAATATAAGATAAAAGCAATACTGTGTTTAGGGGTCGAGCTTTTTGTCAAACCTTTATGTAAGTACATGTTGGATATTTTCTCCCTTCCAGAAGGCAAAGCTGGAGCAGGAAGAATGGGACAAACATTTCAACTTAGAGATCGTTGAAAGTGAAGAAGTTCAGGTTAGTAACTCGCTGCTGCTTTTGCGTTTCTGAGCAACACTCATGTGGTCATAGGCCACCACTTTCTGCTGATCGCCTGGGAGCTTCCCTTTGCTGCGGGGAGAGCGGTGATTTGGTACAGGCAAAGGGCGACACTTCTTCACATCTGACTGTCTCTTCGTAGACTCTCGTGGCTTTTTTCCATTTGAGAAGGTAGCACTGTCTGGTCGCTGAGGCTGGCCCTTCTGATGAAATAAGGGATCCCTGATGTATCTGGAGGCTTTGATCTCACTGCTTTGTAACTTCTTGACAGCTTTCTGTGCTGCGCTTGCATCTTGCATAAGTTCCACCTCTATAAGCTGAGCTTTGCTGGGACTACACACTCTCCCTGACCCGACACTTGCAGACGTGGTAGGATAAGGCGGTTTAATACTGTAAGAGTTTGGCTGACAAGGATTGTTTTCAAACTGTACCAGTGAGGTAGACTCAAGGCTGTGGGAGTGTGACCTGAGACCTGATGATACTTTAGGCATTTTCCTGCAAGTAAAAGAAAAAAAAAAGTGAAGGTAATTCCAATAAAATAAAACTCAAAGGCAGATTCACTTACCATGAGTTTTCTGCACTATTAGCTGAAGCCTCATTTTGTTATTAGATAAATTAAACAGCGGCCTCAAGATGTTAGCTGTGATTGCTTTGACATCTGCAGGCTTAAGGTCTGAACTGTTTCTAGTACTAGACTTCAAAAAGAAACACAGTCCAATAATACTCATGGAAACCAGCTGTCACGAGTTATTTTCACCTCACTGCGCTGCAATGCTAAAATTAAAATTTTGTACTGTAAATATGGCACAATCGGGCAAAATCACATCACACACAAAAAGAGATGTTTCTTTATATTGTGGCAAACATTGGTGTTAGCTTATGCCCTTATGCCAGACCAATGGCAAAATTGTAATGCTGACGGATACCATGGCATTGTTGTTCCAGGTATGGTTTTGTGTTTCAGTCTTCTGAGTTTTGTCAGGGGTGTTATTTATAAATGTAACCAACATGGTTGTGGTTAAAAAGCAGAGGATGCGGTTGGTGGGGGTTTGCATCAAGATGAAGGATTTGAAACAGTGTGTTCTTTGAGCATTAAAGCATCCAAAGCTATGAAGCTGCAAATGAGCCTCACGGCAGGCATTAAGGCTTTTCTTTGTAATATAAGTGAAGACATGCAGTGCAAACAGATGTTTTTCAACCCGTCAGCAAAGGTAGGAAATAGAAAAGAAAAAAAAAAGCTGATGTTTCTGTTATTTAGACAATTACCAGGGAGTAGCTGAGGCCATCCACAGTAGACCTCCTCCCTGTAGCGATTTCAGTGTCTAGTTCAGTGGAGGCTCTTGCATATTGTGGATAGTTGTCTTTTAAGCTCAGTCAGCAGGTCTTTTCTTCAACTTGTTTTGGGCAAATGGGTGCCATTTAAAAAACAGTAATACTCACTTCCACAAGTGTGTGCTGACATGGCGCTCCAACATGGCACTGAGTGCAAAGCGCAGGTGGTGCAAACGCCGATCAAATGTGAAGATGCTGCAACCGAGCGTGCGACATCCAAAAGTGCATAGCTGCATGAAAGCAATGTGTAAATTTCCACCGTTAACATCTTTAAAAAGAATTGAAAGTACATAAACATCCACACCACCCTTTTTTGTTTTGAGAAATATAACATGGATTTTATGCTATATTAGAAAGATTATCACACAGCCCCTCTGAAGACAGTCATTAAAGATTTTTTTTAACGTAACAACCTTCCCATCAACCAGCTGCTGTGCATTTTGTATATCTCGCCCTCACCCCAAGAGGTTTGGGGTGCCAGGGTGTAGCAGGTAGGTCTGTGGCTTCATCCTGCTCATCTTCTTCACTGTCGTCACTTGACAAGGTGAACGGGTACGGAGGTTGCACTTCCGCTTCCACAGTGCCGTTACCCTCCTCCTCGGGAGAGCTTCCTGATGGATTCCTGGACCTGTGTGAAGGCAAAGTAATGCAAACGTGAGACTGTTGTGACAGCTAGTGCATGGCCCACAAAAAAACATTAAAATAAAAAACCTACATCAGTTTCATGTGATAAAATAAATATGCAGATATGCAAAAGACGATGCATACTTATCAGGACTGTAACATCTGTCTGGTAATCCTCAAGATTTCCATTCAAAGTGTTTTTGGGGTTTTTTTTACTCGTAATGGAGGAAAGCTCATTATAGCGTGGACTAACACAGACTGAACTACAATGGGAGAACTGCAGCTCAACAATTTGCAATTATCCTGCATCACCGTACGACGCTGAGTATGCAGTAGTATGTTGCTTTCTTATATAACTGAAAGAAATACTTAATTTACTGCAATAATCTGCTAAGGTATACACTAAGACTCATACCCTTGAATGTGGCAGTTGTTGCTGTCTTTATTTGTTATTTTTTCCCCGTCAGCTTCCACATGTTTCTTTTTGTATTTTGATTCATCACGAAGCTTCTCCATATCTTGATCTGTAGCTGAGGTAGTTCTCTGATCAGTGGTCTTAGTCTCTCCCAACACTTTCTGCTGATGCTTGACTGAATCAGCCTATGAAAGAAAGAACCGTGAGAGAGCAGTGCAAAAGAGAAAAGGAAAAAGTGGCATAGTTTGGTTTTGTATGAAATAATAAAAGATGCAATTTCCAAACTTTTATACAGTTAACTACAATAAGTAAATGATAACAACTCTGGGCAATGTGCCATGACAATGTACTGAGAGTTTACATTGCACATTAGCTCCCTGTTGCACAGCGTCTTCCTTTCGGGGTCCAAAACTCTGCCGTGTTTATTCAGATCACATTCTTTTTCTATGTGGAGAAAAGCACAAACACAAAGGTCAGTCAGCAACAGCAGGACTTGTCAGGAGGATCCATGCAGGCTGTTACTTAAAAATGCAAATACTGATGTACAACACATTAAGCCCAAGTTAACACACTAAGTGGGCAGACTTCCTAGAAAGCAGCAGGGGAAGTAATAGACAAAAGTTGGGGGGAAAAAGCTGACTTACTGTGGATGTTTTTGTAAATCCGGCTGTAGGTTCTTATGCCCCGCTGAGGACAGTGAGACTCAGTGGACTGTCCAGCTGTCAACTTCTGCACAGAGGATTTCTCTAACAGAGTGGAGGTGGAACAGTCGTCAGGGGGCAGGGGTGCTGAATGGAATGGAGGAAGGCAAGGCATGGAGGACGAGTGAGGGTTTTCCTCAGGGAACTTCACAGAAGATAAACTACAGAAAGAAGTTTAAAATGAGCTTAGAATTAACTTATTAGATTCATGATATTCAGACTTACACGAGAGACAACACTGATATTTATGCAAGATATAAACTAGAAGATGTAAATGTGTTTTTGCCTACATCTCCAGGAAGAGCAGGGAAGAGTTCTCCAATAACAATTAATCTGTTAATTTTAGCATTGACTACTAATTCTTGAACGGGCACTCGTAAACAGTACCTCACTATATATTTGTGGGTCTTTGTAGACTTGTGCTGTTGGGCAGGTGAGGTTGCAGATGAGGTGCCGCCCTTTTGACATCTGCCTTCCTTCTTCCTTTCCATAGAGGAAGAATTATTAGAAAGACCGAGGCTGGAGCAATTTAGCTGCTGAGGCGCCACAGCGGATGGCGGGTTACATATCTTTGTAACAGAACCATGCAACCTTTCACAGTGCCTCTCAAAGGCTTGAGGTTTCACCACCTGACCACACTGGCTGCACACCACCAAATAAAAATCATCGTGTGCTGGGCAGTGGCCATATATGTGCATATCTATAGAGAAGAAAAAGAAGGAGAGACAAAATTAGGTACATTTATGGTCAGATGTTTACATACACTCATGACAACATGATGTGAATGTCATTTGCGGCTTTCGATTATTTCTCTGAACTGTTCTTTTTTCCAGGGTGGATGATTGTACAGCAAACATCTTTACTGGCTTTAAAAAACAAGAATTAGGTGCACAAGTTTGAATTTATTTTGGAAATGTTCTAAAGCACACAGGGTCAGAAGTATAAATACGGGCTCAACACAGCCATGGTCTGAGTTTCAGGAAGGCCAATCCAGAAGCTTAAAGTGAACTTGGTTTATCCATTTTAAAACCAGCTCTGATGTGCACCTGGGATCATTTTCCTGCTGGAACACCCATCCAAGTTTCAACCAGCTAGCTGCTGAATTGATGTGGAGTTGAAGAATTTGAAGCTAGTCCTCTTTCTGTGAATTGTACCAGTGCCACATGATGCTACCACCACCATGCTTAACAATAGGTACAATGTTCTTATGTTTTAAAGTCTTACCTTTACTTCTCCAAACATACCAATTTTCATTGTGGCCAAATAACTCAATCTTTGTCTCACGTGACCATGAAACCTTTGTGCAGAAGGCATATGGGTTGTCCATGCAGGCGGCTGCAAATTTCAGTCGAGTTTGAAGCCGTCAGCTTTGGAACAGGCACCTTCTCGTACCAATGCAATGTAAACATAGTGACATTGGTGCTCCAGGAGTTTCCAATGCATGACAAGCTTGAGCCTTGGTGGTTTCTCCTTCTTAGATCTTCACTGAGTTCTTTAAACACTCCTATTGCAGTCAGTATCGCTTAAGCCAATGAGTGATGTCAAGCAAATCTACCAGTTGTAATTAATCATGATCACTAACAAGAAGTTAATAAGCCTTGGCCTTGTCAAGTTAAAAGATACCGTAAAAACTTCAGCAACACTTATTAAAAATGTAAGTTACTGTATGTCTACATTTGAGCCTATTATTTCAACCCTGTGTGGATGAGAAAAAAAATCCAAAATAAATTCAAACATGTACATCCAATTCTTGTTTTTTTTAAAGTCATTTAAGATGTATGCTGTACAATCATTACACCCCGGAAAAGCAAAAGTTCAAAGAAATTATTAAAATCCACAAATAACCACGACGTTCATGTCCGTGACGATTGTAAGCAAATTTCTAACTGAATGCGCCCAGTCACAGTCCTCACCTTCTTTTCCGAGCGTCATGGTCTCTGAGCAGTTCATCCCATACTCGTCATCTTCAACCTTAGACCCAGCTGCAGGCAAAGCAAACCCGTGAGCATGAAATACTAAATTCTAGTATCTTCTTGCCACAAACGGGTTTATTTGGTTATACAGTAACAGATGCATATCACACATGAGAGGGTTTCACGCGTCAGTTTGAATTATTCATTCACAGCTATTGCCAACTGATTACAGTCACTTTTGCTGTAAAAGCTTTAAGTTGAGCAAATTTTCAACTAAATTAATGCTCTTGTCTCTGATCCAAAACAAACCGCGTCTTTCAGTAAGACTTTAACATTCTGTTTTCACCACATAACAGAATAAGGAGGAAATTCTTTCCATTTGTGCTCATAGGTTGTCAACAAACGACGAAAGATCGCTGCACTAGGACCCAGCGCGTCTTTTGTTTGGGTCGTGCCTTGTGTCGCTGTGTGTGTTTAAGTACCAAAAAACGAAACAAATCGTCGGATGCTGACGTTATGACGTGCTGGGAATCAGGTCTGGAGCTGGGGTGCACGACTCACCGTCAGATGATAAAACATTCACTCTGTCTACCCAACAGCTCCAGTTTAATCCGACAAAGTCGTCGAGATTAGGATTTCGCCGATCCAAAGCGGCCATTGCAGCTCTTGCGCGCTCACGATTCGCCAGTTCACGCGCAGTTCACGAAGCTCGTGACCGTGCTGATCCATGTTTACTCATATATTGCCAGAGTTTTTATTATAAAAGTACAAAATTTGAGATTTTGCATCGCTTTATATTACCTATTTTAAATATAAATATATATATATATATATATATATATATATATATATATATATATATATATATATATATATTAGTTTAGTAGTAAAAGTTTAACTTATTCTGCAGCGCTGTAGTTCGACGAAAAATGGCTCCACAGCAATTTCACAAAGCTGGTCATATGCTTTTTTTGTGTCTGAACAACTGTGCAAACCATAAAAATGTTCCAGTAAAACAAATTAAACATATACACGCTGTGTTTTTGAGTTCAAAAATATTCTGCACTTTATGCAGTGATGAAGCTCAGCAAAGGTCAGGTATCAGGTCTACACAGGTTGTAAAATTTTTAAGTGGGGCACAACCATTACACACGTAACCCTTAATGTGTGTAAGACCTGAACTCCAGTGTACCCGCCTTACAAACATGTTATGCAATATGTGCTGCCACTGAAATAACAGGCATAAAAAACTGATCTGACAACAAATATGGTTCTTTCTTTTAATCAAGCAAGACATTTCATGTCCACACAATTTCTTTCTGTATTCGACCACAGACTCCATTCTCTTCTGTAGCATTTTAACAACAATTTGATTGATAAAGCTGGAAACTGGGAATCAAGCCCGCTCACAAAAAGTAGGAAATCATAAGAGTGGTGGAAATTAAGGCAGATGGCTTGCATTCCCTTATAACAAAGAGGAGGTAGAAGCCTCGCAAAAGAGAGATAAGAAATATACAATTACTGAAAACAGGCAAGAGATTAGTCAACCATTTAAGAAAAAAACAAAACAATAAAAGAACCAATGAGTAGCTAAGCTCACACAAGAGGGTTGACAACATTACTGAAATAGTGTATTGAACAATGTAATTTTAATACAAACTCCTCAATTTAAACACACTCCTTGATTTAGAAAGGTCTAGAAACAGAAAAATGCAAGTCCTATTGGGAGAAGCGCCCAATAAATATCTTATAATTCCAAGCAATCGTGAGAAATGTGAAATTCCTAAAGAGTTGGCATGTTCCTAATGAACAGAGGCATCACATACAACAAAATATTTAGCCGTTAGTCTAAACAAGTGAAATCAGCCTGACGTGAAGAGATGATGAGGCGTAATAACAAAAAAGATTAAACGGGACTCTGACCCACTTTAAACAATCTCACACTGGCTACTTTTTTAATGAATTTTTCGAAACTCTATATTTTCAGGCCTTTATAATAAAGATTGTGCTGAAATTCGTATCCACAGTCTACAGTTGTGTTAAGAATCAATGCACTTAAACTATATTTTATTTGTTAGGTTTCTTGCACTTCATACACTCAACAGCCCTGAGCCTTTAAAAAAAATTTCTGAATGCAGAATGTATGGTTACAAAATACTGCACATCCATAGTCTCATTAGAAATAAGGGGCCCTTCATATTTGATGCATAGATATAAAAATGTTCTTTGTAAAATGTGCTTGAGAGAAAATCCAGATCTGAAATTAATACTGCAAAAAAAAAAGAGCAGTCAGTTTGAAATACATTTGTTATACGTAGAATAGTATTTTTCCTTTTGCAGTCCTAACCAAAAGCATTTGTGTAGGAGCACTACATGTTAGACTATTTTAAAATGACGTGGCTGTGTAGTTAGAATGGCTTCGGTCACCCCTCCACATTTGCAGGTGGGTTGGCCGATTTGTGGAAAGGCGTTTCCTTGTAAATAAACCAGCAGTTGCCTCCCCACAAGATGAGGTTAAGAAAACCAAATACCTGCCGAAAAATAAAACAGAAGAAGTCAAAACTGTACATGGGTAATTTAAAAAAAAAGCAAGGGTAATTATCCATTTAAGGCTTATTACTTAAAATAAATTGCATAAAGCTTACCACAGAGGCATTCAATCGACCCATGGAAGGCAGAGCCACCGTTGTGCACGTGTGCACGCCACCTTTGCAAACGTCAATAAGAGTCCGCAAGAATGTAGGATCGGTAGCCCTCTTGACATCAGACAAACCTTTACCCCAAGCAGAAGATGATACCAACCACAGGAAGGCGAACACTGCAGTCAACCCCAGGTCCTTATTGAGCAGCAAAAAATACATGTCACTACAAAACCCACAAGGAGACCCAACTGAAATGTTTTCAGCAGAGAACAGAGCAGTGTCCAGCTGCTTGGAAACCACGCCCTCCCCAGTTTTTCATTTTCATATCTCTGTTAAATCCTCAAACTTGAGAGTGGACATCTCGTTATCTCTGCTCTCCTGCATCACTAAAGTGAATAATTACAAATCATAAAATATGTCCTTACTTCAAATTTGCTTTAAATTGGTCGTTCTGTAATGTCATCTTGACCTGTGAGCTGTTTGGAGGACGACCTAGCTAAGCCAAAACAACAGAGAAATAGAGTGAATCCAGTCAAACCTACCAGGATTGGGCCCCGACTAGGTTCCCTGTACAAGTGGTTGTAACACAAATAGATGATTAGCGTGGCGGTGCTGTAGAGGAACGCAAACACACCAATACAGACATAAAACTGCGCAGAGGATGAGTGGTCTCCAGTCAGAAAGTAATTAGTGGATGTTCCATTACAGTTAGGGACAGCGTAGGGATGATCCATCAACCTGTGTACACACAAAGAACGCATTAGAAATTATGACAATCGTTAAAGAAAACACACTTTCCGGTAAACTGGAATCTGAGGTGTGGCACTGTTTGTTTTGGCACCTGAATGGGTAGTTAAAGTTTGCTGTTATTTCTTTATTTTCTGTTCCGTTGCATTTGACATTGATGCTGGATGAGCCACTGTAACCTCCGGTTGTAGCAAAGGCAAATATGGAGAAGACCTGCACACACACACACACACACACACACACACACACACACACACGAATATATAAGATAAAGGGATACAAATTAGGTGCTCAGGATAGAGTGCTGAACATAACTGTCACACAAATGTACCCACACTTCCTTCCAGGTTTTATGCAATTAACTTTTTTTTGGTTTGGTTTTGTGTAAGACTTCCTGTCTTACACAAAACTATCAGGGTGACAGCTGTACAGAGTAGCAAAATCCGGTCTTAAAGTCATGCAATGCTGCCAGAATGCTTTATCCAGTAGCTGGAAGCGCAGAAATGAATATCAACCTGCACATATGAAATAAAATTTGGTTTTATGCGGCTACGCATGTTAATCGGACCCTATACTGTAAACCCTCTGGCGTGCAGAACACTGAACATCCTGCCTGCTACACGTTGGTTTTTGGTTTGAGCCGCATAAAGGCCTATTATAGGAAGGCATCTTGACTCGAGTGCAACTGCATGCCGTATTTATAACAGTGCTACAGCTCAAATGATGAATTGGATGGCTTATCTGGGCGTAGCAGTGGGTCACAAGACAAATAACACAATCAAGTTATGAAGTAGTTTTGCAGCCAAGGAGGCTTCCTACGCAAAGCACACCCCGCCATACAGGCCATATGGTAAAAAGTAAAAGGAAAGAAAGCAAAAAAAAAGAAAAGTGAAGAAAAAACTTACCCATTCTAGCAAACGGATGAATGCCAAAGGCTCTTTAAGAGGTCCAAAGTCAAGACTGAATCCCGAAGTCATCACTTTCTAATCGAAAATAAAGACACAGCGTGAGAAAGACGGAGTTGCACTGCCGAGGAGGGTCGGGCGTAAATAGGAGTGTTTGCTCAAAAGTGTCCATTCATCAGATATACGTCATTAACTGCTAAACTCTTCCTGTAGCGCGTTTACCTGCGCAACGGATTCCATTGTTTCCCCAGACTCAAAATCAGAGTTTAGGAGCGGTTATGAATCGCCGATCCTGGTCTCTTTGCAGCTGCGTCGAAGATCCTTGGTCTTGTCAAAACTTTTCCAACAACTTTGCTGACTTGGAGCTGACAACACGTGATCACCGACGAAGGGGGGCGCTGCTTAACAGCAGGGTTCAAAGTGGAGGAAATGCCATCCGGTAGCTCCTGTTTGTTTTTCGCCACTAGGCGTTCATCTTTGTAGGTTACACTACACAAGAAAGAGTTTTTCAGAGCTTACAAATGCAAAAAACATGTGAAATTAAATTTTACTAGTTGCCCTAAAGACACAGAAGTGTAAGTGCCAGAAGTAAACGTGGTATTTGCAGAACATTTGAGATCACACAAGTTATTCTTTATAGTTTTCATGTGGACTTACATGAGCTTTAAGTGAGATGTACCATTAATTTAATCGTCCTGATAGTGTTTCTTGTCTAAGACTTGCCCGTATATGTCTTAAAGTTTGCTCACGTTTGCTTCACATCCCTCATGCATAGATGTCTTTAGTGTGTATATAGTATGAGCTGTAGGCCTGTATATGTGTCCACAGCTGCACTGTGTCCAAGTGTATTTAATGTTTCTGAAAATTGCAGTCAGGTTCTGTTAAATTTGTTGACATGCTGTGGAAGCAAATTCGATTCCTACTATGATTCCTGTGAATCATCTGATGGTGCTGTGCAGAGTTTATTGCATATAATGAAAAAAAAAAAAAACCCAACCAGGATGTGTTGACTTAAGGAGGAGCCTTTTAACACTTAAGTAAATTTGGCTTTTTTTTTTTTATTAAGCCTGTTGAGAAACTCTTGCTTCGCTTACCAAAGTGATGACCATTTGACCTTTTGAAAAAGTAGCGATTTATTTATTTCGGTGTCTATAATCTACTTGTCACATTTTCAAATAATTCTTTAAATTTAACTATTTTGCTACAAAATCTTATTGGTTAAACTGGTGCATTAGTGATGGCATTTGTTAGGTATTTTAGTACCATGGTAGCATTTACTGGATATTGTTTTATAGTGACATTATGCAGGAAAACTCTGTCATTCAATAAGGCCCTTTTGTTTTAGTTATTTTTCTCTTTGACCCAAGAATTGATGTGTGAGAATCACAGGCTGGTACAAGGTTGAAATACCACAGAGATCACTCCCTCAGCTACATTAGTTTCTTAATATTTTAGACGCCTGTTGAAGGCCAAATGGTTTGTTTCAGATTTCACTAATGAAAGAACTCTTCGTTTTGTGCCTTGAAAATATGTCGCTGAAATAATCACAATTGTAGCTGAACTAATAAACTACACAAAGGATGCTTCTTCACCCAAGGGCAGGAAGACGCTCCCTTATCTTGGTCTGTACTGGTTTAAACTGATAAATCTGCTGTCTCATGAATTTTACCCTCTATATAAACTGTTGTACTTGTGAATAAAGTTGAGTCACTTTGGGAAGACAATCTAAAGCAGTCTCTGTTTTCTTGTTCTCCCAAGCTGCTCCCGAGCTGCTCGTACTAACACGCTGAATGGCATGCTTGAATATTACTTGAGAATATATTTGACTGTGTTACAGACTAAGGGACATTCTCTGCTGATAGGTGAAGGTACATTCTCTGCTGATAGACGTCCACGCCTCGGAGGAAGCCGATCCACGGAGTAGGCCCTGGAAACAGTTTCCTTCAGCATTGACACTGCTGTGACTCAGAGTCAGTATTGAGCCTGTATTTGTTTGTTTGCCCATGGAAGAAAAGTCAATAAAATCCAAGATTTTGATGTGTGCAAGATCAAGGGAACAGTTCACCCTGTCCGGGATAGGGTTACTGGGGCGCCCCCCACCCCAGGCCCGGGAAGGGTGCCCAAGGGTGAGCATCTGGTGGCCGGGCACAGCCTGAAAAGGGGACATGGGCCCATCCTCCTGCAGGCGACCAGCTGGAGGCACAGTGGGGGTCAGGTCAATGTGTGCCGTGCAGTGGCCAGGAGCGGAGGCCCTTGCGGACCAATCCCCGGCTACCAACACTTGCATTTGGGTGGCTCAAGAGTTGGCAGTTTGTCTTGTAATCGGAAGGTTGCCAGTTCGAGCCCAGGCTCGGACAGTCTCGGTCGTTGTGTCCTTGGGCAAGACACTTCACCCGTTGCCTGCTGGTGGTGGTCAGAGGGCCCGCCTCTGTCAGTGCTCCCCAGGGTGGCTGTGGCTACAATGTAGCTTGCCATCGCCAGTGTGTGAATGGGTGGATGACTGAATGTGTAAAGCACTTTGGGATCCTTAGGGACCAAGTAAAGCGCTATACAAAGACAGGTACAAATACATTTACCATCTGATAAGGATGTCTCCTGGGTGCATCCTGGGTGAGGTGTTCTGGGCATGCCCCACCAGGAGGAGGCCCCAGGGGAAGACCCAGTACATGGTGGAGAGATTATATCTCTCGGCTGGCCTGGGAATGGCTTGGTGTTCCCCCCGACAAGCTGGAGGAAATGGCTGGGGAGAGGGAGGTCTGCGCATCTGGATGGATGGATGGATGTTGATGTGTATTATATCACAATGAATTACCAACTGGATTAAAAAAGACAGCTGTGACTCTCAACAGCTCCAAAACCAAAGATTCACATATAGATGAGTAATTTGATTGTTTTTTTTAAGGAATTTGTGACATCAAGATACAGAATGTGACTAGGGGTTAGGTATAATTGAATATTCTTCCTTACTGCCCTAATCATGCTTCTCTTTATTTAGTGGGAACCAGTTTTATTTTACTTCATATTGTGGATATAAAGTGCATATCCCACAATAAAATTTGACATATTCGAAAATCAAATAATCTAGCGCTTAACAAACTTAACAAACTGCTTTTTGTTTCTTTGTGTTTCTTGGCATATTATCAATTATATTGTTAGTTAATTGATCTCGTGGCAGGTTAGGCCTCCAGTGCTTAACAAATTTGTGAGACCATCTACCACAAAAATAAGAAAATATAAATATTTTAGAAATCTGTCAAAAACATGTTTAAAATGACTGAATGCACTAAACTGAATTCATATTTTTACACACCCATTTTAGCTGGCACACTGGACAGAAATTAATCAAGAGAACATTCAAACACTAAAAAACAGATTTTATTTCTGTCTTTACAGGTGAAAGTAAGCAAATGCAATCTGGCATCTTAATCAAAAGATAACAATGTGCTGTCCAATTTTTCCATCTTTGTTTGTAAAACTTGTGGATATTGACAATAACTATATTTTAACATTAAAACCAACATTTCAAGAGCTTATGCATATTGGCTGACTGGCCATTAGCCATGAAACATAACAAATGATTTGGGTTATTACCATTCATCCATCTTCTTCTGCTTAACCAGGGGTCATGGTGGCAGCAGCCTAAGCAGAGAAGCCCAGACCTCCCTCTCCCTGGCCACCTCCTTTTGCTTGTCCGGGGGTCAGGGAAACAGTAAGGCATTCCCAGTCCAGCTGAGAAATATAATCTCTCCAGCATGTCCTGGGTCTGCCCTGGGGCCTCGAAATAGGGGAACATGCCCAGAACACTAGCCTAAGGATAGCCATAATTTGGAGAAAGCTCACTTTTGACTCTTGTATCCACGATCTTGTTCTTTCAGTAATTACCCAAAGCTTGTGACCATAGGTGGGATGTGGACATACACTCAGGGTATCTCAGGTACCCTGGCAGAGTGTATAAGGATCAAATGGCTCATAGCAATGGGCCAGACTCCCAGTATTCCCAAATGCCTTCTCCAAACCCACAGAACACATGTAGACTGGCAAACTCCCATCCACCCTCAAATATCCTTGATAGGGTAAAGAGCTGGTCCAGTGTCCCGTGACCTAGAACACTCCTTGTTCCTCCTGTATCCAAGGTTCGACTAACAGATGGACTCTCTTTTCCAGCACCCTGGGATAGACTTTGCTGGGGAGGCTTAGCAGTGTGATCCCCCTGTAGTTGGAGCAGACCCTCCAGTCCCCCCTTCTTGAAGATGTGAACCGCCACCCTCGTCTGCCAATCCAGAGGTACTGCCCCTGATCTACATGCAACAGTGTAGAGGTGTGTCCGAAGACAGCCCTACAAGATCCAGAGCCTTCAGGAACTCAGGGCGGACCTCATCCATCCCAGGAGCTCTGTCACCAAGGAGTTGTTTAATTGCCTCGGTGACCTCACCCCTGGTAATGGACGAGTTGTTCCCCTTGTGTCCAGACTCTGCTTCATCTATGGAAGACCTATCAGTGCAATATCCTCAGTTGAAGTCAGCAGTGCTCCACCAGTACTTTACACAGTGCAGGTACAGCACCCCTTTGCCCTCCTGAACGGCCTGACGGTTTGCCAGAATGTCTGTGAGGCAGTCCAAAAGTCTTTTTCCAAGGCCTCTCTGAACTCCCACACTCCCATAGTATTTGCTTCAGCAACTACTTGCTCTCTTCACTTGAGTTTCCAGAACATACAGACACAGATCTGATGATATGAATACAAAATAAATCATCGACCTGCAACCTAGGGTGTCCTGGTGTTACGTGCACTTATGGAAAAACTTATTGTGGTGTGAATGAGACACGACGGGTCCAAGGATCATAGTTTTGAGCCATCTTTATTGACATGCGTCACACCACAACAACACCAACCCCTGAGTCCCCGTGTTTGTTTGTTTTTTGTTGGTTTTTTTTGCCTGTCTCATTTGGCTCTTTTGCCATCAGAATTATTGTCTAAAGGCAAAGAAAGATGCCCAACGGATTTACTTTACCAAATTGACCATCCCAGCCTTGCCATAATGGTCCATTTGATTCACCTTTTATTGTTTATTTTATTTTCACTTGCTGAATACGGGACAGACTTGACTGGGGGAAAGAAGGGGAGAAAGAAAGAGGGAAAGAGAAACTGCTGAGAAGAGGGACGGGGGAGAAGGGCAAAAAACAAAGTCCCCGTGTTTTAACAGCATCTGCGTGATCTGCAGATGCCGCGCAGGTGTGTCCGCATGGCACCACGGGCCACGCCTCACCACATTTATGTTCAAACGTGGTGTTCGCTATTGATAAACTGTGGTTTGCACACAAGTCCAGTAATGGAACACTCATCTGGTTCAGATCTGGCGGGCCGTTCCTCCCAATCACACCCCTCCAGGTCAAACTGTCGTTGCCCACATGAACATTGAAGTCTGCCAGTAAGATGACAGAGTCCACCAACTTGTTCCCCAAACCAAAGGCACAGTGAACTGTTCTCTTGATCTTCTACTCATAAGGGTTTTTGAATGGCTCTTTGTCTGGTTTCTCACCCAGGACCAATTTGCCATGGGAGACCCTACCAGGGGGCACCCCCCCAACAACATAGCTCCTGGGACACACAAACCTGTCCACCACAATAAGGTAGCGATTCAAGAAGGTTATTACCAACTGGTAATTTAGGGCAGCTGTGGATAAACCATACATGTCAAGAGCCGTAGTTCAGCACACAAGCTGGACCCAGAAGCAGAGACAATACGCCAAGGTGCACGCAAAATAAACTTTATTTCTAATTACGGGTGTCCCGAAAGGGTCAAAGGAAAACACGCCGAGTAAATGGGAAACAAAGGGACCGGGAGATAAGCAACTCGGGAACGCCGTAATCAGGACCGTGGGAGGCTGCAACAGAAAGAGGAAGAGAGTTACTGGGGAGCGGGGGAATAACAGCATACGCGGGGTAGAGTTATTAATCTCACGATCAGGGCTGGGCCGTGGGAACCGGAGGGAGGGGTGAGGGTCCGCAGGAGAGCTGCAGGGAAACAGAGGAGATGATGACCGGTGGTGATCCGAACTCCAGGCGGGCAGGAGGACAGACAGGAGGAGGCTCAAAACATGCCGAACGGTTACCTGAGCACACAATGAAAGGATTAGCGTTGTTCAGAATTTCACAACCACCTTCACCTGGGGGCCAAGTTACCGCTGAAAGGTGACTAACAGACTGGCGTGGAGCAGCTGGCTGAGCGGGGTTAAATAGTCCACCTGATGATCGCCTGGAATGGGATGCAGGTGTAGAGTCGACAGCCACACCCGTGGGCGTGGGCATCCCATCAGCTCCTCAGACACCGGGCCGCGGACCATGACAATACATATGCTACATGCAGACATTTCTGCATCTCTGCTTTTTAAAGACACTTTGTATATAGTTTATTTGATGTAATATTTAATAGTGAACTGTAAATTTTGGCTTTTTTTCAAGGAAGCAATTTTTATTCAGTGTTTTCATAAAAGCCTTATTTTTATGCATTTACTACTACTGAAACCTTTCAAAATGAAGTTCCACCCCTGTGTGCATGGATTGTCAGCAGGGCAAAAGATTCAGCTCCCACATACCAAATAACTTACATATGAAATTATCTCGCAGGCCAGATATAATTGGATGTGGCCCGTGAGCCGTGACCTGGTCTAAACATTGTATCAAGCACTGTAAATAGGCATGCATGGGGATCAGGTGTGATCCCCTATTAGATCCTACCTTCTTTTATATATTAATGAATTGCAGAGCCAAAATTAATCTGGGTGTGGTATTTTATGCTTTTTCATGCTTATATGTCAGAGCTTCTTAAAAGTGGAACTTTTCTTTCAAACAATTGTTCAGGCACTAATTATGGCTGATAGGCTCCACTAAACAATTTAATTTGTTTTAATGACAGTACAAGGTGAGGAGGATTTTTTTTAACGATGCCTGATATCATAGCAAACAGCTAAATGTTAAGTGACTGCACAGTAAGAGTGATTGATAGATATTGAGATTTCTGCAGATGTTAAATGAGCATTATTAAACTCATGTCATGTGATTAACATGACTCTCGTCAATGTGGGTCAAACTTATTTACACAGAGGCTCTCCTTTCCCACAGTCTCAGTGAATGGCAACGCCTGTTTATGGGCTGGGTGCTCAGGCAAATTAAGGTACACTGTGCCATCTATTAATATGACTAATTTTCCTCAGCACACTGTACAGCAGGACTGGAAGATTCTGGTTCTTTTAGAAAAGCTCTGGTCTCGTTTTTGCAAGTCACATCTCGAATGAATAAAACTGCCTTTGTTCCCTACCTTTTATTAGCTGACTATGCAGTGGGAGGGAGTTCAGGTCCATTGTAAGTCCTCTTTGTGAAGGAATCCTGCTTCACAGTTGTGATTGTCGGGTTTCCTGAATGTATCTGAATAAAGAAACATACTTTCAATAAACAAAACTAATGGGGTATCCTTGATGACCCAAGAAACATTTGGGAATAGCTAAATTCTAGATTCAAACTCAAGTTTTCAGGGAGTTTTATGCCACTGAAACTTGTTCAACAGGTTTTTTATTTTGGGCTGCCATGCTATGTCAATGTTTTTGCTGCTGGCAGAGTTGCTGGACTGGCTTGAGCCACAACACTCAAGTAGCATGACTTCTGATCTAGTCTACCCACCTTCATTTATATGACAAGATATTATTTTACTCCTTCACAACAGATTTGCTGAAAAAACTAAAACCCAGAGTTCAAATGTGATCACAGGTATTGGGTTGGGGTTTTGCATATCCAGACACAGCTAAGGATTGTTTTGAATTTGGGTTAAGGGTTATTTTAAGTTATTTTGAACACATGACCAGTAGTCATGGGATTATTATGCATCACATGCACAAGTCTAATGAATTCTAAATGAGTCAGAATTGAAACAGAATTGCTAAATGTACTTTGAGAGGGTGCCAGGCCATACAAAAAAACGACTTTGATTCATTTAAAGAAAATTGTATCATACTGTATGATTGTATGTAAAGATAACTGAGGAAATGGTTAAGCTTCTTTACACAGACAGAAAGAGCAATTTCACTGGTCTGGCCCACTTGAAAATGAGCATGACATCCCTGGTGTAGAGTAAATAAATGTATGGTTAAATGTGGCTCGTGTATAAATGCCAGACCATTCCTCCACTCCATTCCATTCTTTTGGCACTGCCTTTTCACAATTGAACCAATTGCAAGGCCTGATAGGTGGGCCACAGTTAAAGACCAGCCAATCGCAGCGTCACTCTGCATAGAGCATTACGACCTGCAGACACAATTCCTATGTTTGTCACAGTGTATCATGTTGGTGAGGAGTTACTGTGGATAATTGGCGGTAGCACGCCGGTGTTCTGACAAACCATCCTACTTTGGCAAAACGTCCTACCAGTAGGATAATTTTACGCTGCCATATGACAAACTGCCCTACTTTGGCAAAATGTCCTACTGTATGTAATTTATGCATATTTCTGCTGCCAAACAATAATTCCAGCACAAATTTAAGTAGGTATGACGGTTTGCCACTTAACTTTGCCCATCAGAGTATGTTTGTAGCTGATATTCATAAAGCCAGTTCGGTTTGACACTTCTTTTTACCCATTAAAGTGTGCTTGTAGGTCACATTCACAAAGGTAGCATGTTTTGGCACGCAATTCTTCCTGTCAGAGTATGCTTCTACTTTATAATAACAAAGGTAGCATGTTTTGGCACGCAATTCTTCCCGTCAGAATTATGCTTCTAGTTTATAATAACCACAGTAGCATGTTTTGGCACGTAATTCTTCCAGTCAGAATTATGCTTCTTGCTCTTATTAACAAAGGTAGCATGTTTTGGCACGTAATTCTTCCTGTCAGAATTATGCTTCTAGTTTATAATAACAAAGGTAGCATGTTTTGGCACGTAATTCTTCCTGTCAGAGTATGCTTCTACTTTATAATAACCAGAGATGGGCAGTAACGCGTTACTTGTAACGCGTTACTGTAATCTGATTACTTTTTTCAAGTAACGAGTAAAGTAAGGGATTACTATTGCAAAATCGGTAATTAGATTACCGTTACTTTCCCGTAGGAACGCTGCATTACTGCGTTACTAAAACCGTGATTTTTTTTGCGAGAATGTCTCATGACAGTGACGTAAGCAAGTGCGACGTTGGTGACAGCAGCTGTGTGCAGATCAACAATGGATAATATATCGAGTGCGGGAGAGAGTATGAGCGTGCAGCGTTTAAAGCGTGGAAGTACTGACCTTACTTTGAGTTTGATTCCATAAAAAGTGACAAAAACATTAGCGTCCATCGTGCGTGGGAAGAAAACTTCTTTTTACAGCGAAAAAAACCCCTAAACTTCCGAGCAAGCACCGAGTAGCTACGACGTGATGGGAAACTCACAGAGACACTCGCGCGGATTCTTCAACTGACCGCAGCACACCTACACCAGGGTAACCCTCCGCCTACCCTGCTCCTGCTTTACAGGTGAAAATAGAGCAAAAGGACCGCTGAGTCTTTGACTTTATTTATTTTCTGCTGTGTTTTACTTGCATCTGTTTGAAAGAGTGAGTGAAAACACAAAAAATATTTTATTTTATGTGCTGGAATGTGCAGAAAATAGGTTTAAATGTTAAACTAATTTATTCAAGTCAGAGAATGGTGCATATAATTAAATGTTTTGCTTGATGCATAAAGTTAAAAGATTAAAACTGATAAAACAAGTTAAAAAAAGAGACTTTTCCATTTGATTACATTTTGTATGATGGATTATGTAGAAAAAGTAGAATTGGGCTGAAAGATCTATCACTTTATCACCTCTTCAGGTTGTAAATCGTGTTTTTAAAAAGTAACTAAGTAACTAAGTAATTAATTACTTTTGAAAATAAGTAATCAGTAAAGTAACGGGATTACTTTTTGGGGGGAGTAATCAGTAATTAGTTACTGATTACTTTTTTCAAGTAACTTGACCAACACTGATAATAACAAAGGTAGCATGTTTTGGCACGTAATTCTTCCCGTCAGAATTATGCTTCTAGTTTATAATAACCACAGTAGCATGTTTTGGCACGTAATTCTTCCAGTCAGAGTATGCTTCTACTTTATAATAACAACGGTAGCATGTTTTGGCACGCAATTCTTCCCGTCAGAATTATGCTTCTACTTTATAATAACAAAGGTAGCATGTTTTGGCACGCAATTCTTCCAGTCAGAATTATGCTTCTAGTTTATAATAACCACAGTAGCATGTTTTGGCACGCAATTCTTCCTGTCAGAATTATGCTTCTACTTTATAATAACAAAGGTAGCATGTTTTGGCACGCAATTCTTCCAGTCAGAATTATGCTTCTAGTTTATAATAACCACAGTAGCATGTTTTGGCACGCAATTCTTCCTGTCAGAATTATGCTTCTACTTTATAATAACAAAGGTAGCATGTTTTGGCACGCAATTCTTCCCGTCAGAATTATGCTTCTAGTTTATAATAACAAAGGTAGCATGTTTTGGCACGCAATTCTTCCTGTCAGAATTATGCTTCTAGTTTATAATAACAAAGGTAGCATGTTTTGGCACGTAATTCTTCCTGTCAGAATTATGCTTCTACTTTATAATAACAACGGTAGCATGTTTTGGCACGTAATTCTTCCTGTCAGAATTATGCTTCTACTTTATAATAACAAAGGTAGCATGTTTTGGCACGTAATTCTTCCTGTCAGAATTATGCTTCTACTTTATAATAACAACGGTAGCATGTTTTGGCACGTAATTCTTCCTGTCAGAATTATGCTTCTACTTTATAATAACAACGGTAGCATGTTTTGGCACGTAATTCTTCCTGTCAGAATTATGCTTCTACTTTATAATAACAACGGTAGCATGTTTTGGCACGTAATTCTTCCTGTCAGAATTATGCTTCTACTTTATAATAACAACAGTAGCATGTTTTGGCACGTAATTCTTCCTGTCAGAATTATGCTTCTACTTTATAATAACAACAGTAGCATGGTTTGGCACTTGTTTGTAGAAGCAGTCTGCATGCCAAGGTGCTTAAGTTATACAGCTGTCACCACTGAAGTGATTGGAACACCTGACTATATAAACTTTGACAATGAACTCACTCCATTATAGTTACAGTATATATTTACTGAATATATTTACAGATACATATATTTGACATTTATAGATCCAACAGAACACAGGGAGAAAGAACTGAAAAAGAAACAGTGTACAAATTATGCACATTTGTCGCACAGGTACTTGACCAGGCTGCTCTCATATTGAGCACATCCAAAATGTGCCCATCTGGAACAAAACTCGCACTGCACCTGAAGAGGGAGAAGGGGGGGGGGGGGTGTAAGTGTGTTAACCAACATTATGAATTTGATGAGAAAATAATTACTACAGTGGCTTGCAAAAGTATTCGGCCCCCGTGAACTTTTCCACATTTTGTCAGATTGCATTCACAAACATGAATCAATTTTATTGGAATTCCACGTGAAAGACCAATGTCTCTACCAGTCTGTAGCTGGTAGAGTCAGACCCTAAAAGACTGGCAGCTGTAATTGCAGATAAAGGTGGTTCTACAAAGTATTGACTCAGGGGGCTGAATAATTACGCACACCCCACTTTTCAGTTATTCATTTGTAAAAATTGTTTGGAATCATGTATGATTGTTGTTCCACTTCTCACGTGTGCACCACTTTGTATTGGTCTTTCACGTGGAATTCCAATTAAAATTGATTTGTGTTTGTGGCTGTAATGTGACAAAATGTGGAAAAGTTCAAGGGGGCCGAATACTATTGCAAGCCACTGTATATTGCATTTGTGGTTTATTTGTTTTACCATTTCAATCATACTGGAGTCAGGATCGGCTTCCAGCATGGAACAAACCACACAGTAGTCATCAGCATTACCTAGAAACACACTGACATTAAACCTAACAGTTTTAAACAAAACTGAAAGTGCTATTGCAATACAAAAGCACATGACTCAACTTACTTTGATGTTCTAGCAGTTCGCAAGCAATTTCAGTGCGGTGCAGCCCAATGGCTTCTGGAGTGGACAGTAACGTCTCCACTCAGAAGGTAGTGTTCGGCAAACTGTAATATGTTACAGTAATTGCAATTGATTAACTTAATTCTAGTTAAATACATTAAATACAATTGCTTATTAAATACCTTCAACACTAAAACTCCACAACTGCTGGAGTCCATCTGCTTGTTGTGTGGCAGAGTCTCCATTTTCCAATCCACTCGGGACTCTTCCTTTCCTTTCATCTTCAGAAAATTCCTAATAAAAACAAAACAAGTTTTTAAAATGTAGCCAGCATTTTGCTCTAAATAAAAAGAAAAAAAAAAAACCACAAACCAAACAACCTAAAACAGATAATTAATGAATGATGAATACCTCCAGTTACGCATAACTTTCCTTTCATAACAACCTTCATTTCCAAGAGGGTCTAACAGCAGTACAGATTGTGAGGAGATTTTGACAACCTAAAATAAAAATTGTATTTAGTAGAATTTGTGTATTACACTCACTTAAATAAACATAATCAATTGTAAGCATTTTCAAAATAAGAATATGCTGCTAAAAAGAACAGTAAAACAAAAAAGAGAAAGAACACATGAGGTGTGAACATGTACCACAAGGATCCAGTGTGCACCAGAGTTCAGTGGGCACAACCAAATGTCCTCAGCCGGAAACAACATCTGTGGAATATTTTTAAGTTTATAAAGGTTTAGATTTATTTACATAACATACACTATATAACCAATATAACATCTACATTACCTTGCTGACACATTTGAACTTCCCAGAAAACAGAGAGGTTGCAACAACGCAAGACAACTGATACACAGGGTTCTGAAAAATGCAAGATTTTTTTTTTTTTTAAATGATTACAAAATTGTATAAAATACATTTGTGAAATAACTGGCATACGTTCTTACTTGCCTTTTGTTTCTTAATGAGGCAGTGCAGGTATGCATCAATGACCTGTTTGGATTAAAAGAAGATTATTTTTACAGACCACCACTAGGACCAAAAATGATTATTTCACTTACCTCATCAGAAAGCCACCCACTGTCCTCCAGTGTGCGAAAAGAAGAGTCATACAATTTGTATGGCCCAACGACTGCCTCCACACGCCCGGTGTCTTTTGCAGCCCAAAGCCACTTCACTAAAAAACAAAATATGATAAGTTTCTTTAGTAATAACAGTTGCCATTTGAAAATCACGGTCAATGGCCAACGGGCCACAAGCAGACAAGGGCCAACGGGCCAACAACATCAACATGCCAGAGGGGAGTAGCTTTATGTAAATCAGAAATTAGCCAAAATTGGACCAACAGGTCAAAATTAGCAAGAGGGGAGAAAAAAATAAAACATTCTATCCATTTGACTAGCCAAACAGGCAACAATTGACCAACCGGTCAGAATGAGATTTTTAGCTATGCCACGTTTTTCTTGCGTGCTGGGTTTCTGGGGGGTCACTGGTACAAGCTCTTCTGGTGCTTGGACTGATTTTACCTGAGCTATTTTTGGTGCAAACTGAATGACAGAGGATCTGTTATTTTGCAGCGCTTCATGTTGATGCTGAGGACTGCAAGGCCACATCTCAGAAGATGGGCTACTCTCAACAGGTTCAGCTGGAGTTGAGACTTGGACAGGGTGGCTTGTTCTATAGGGTTTAATGTGGTCAATACTGTATAGACTTTTTAAAGTATTTCCCTCAGCGTTTTTCAGTCTAACACATTTTCCACTGAAGTCATCAATTGTGTAGGGACCTGAAAAATCCGGTTCAAGTCTTCCTCCTTTTCGCCCACGTTTCCTCATATTTAGAAGCAGAATTTGATCCCCTACATTGTACACAACATTTTTGTACTTTTTCAGGGCCCGCTTGGCGTATGCAACCTTTTGCTTGTCTTGTGACTTCGCAATGTTTTCTTGTGCAGTTTCTTTAACTGCATGTTGTGCTTCACTTTCAGACTGTACATAGTCACTGTACCTTTTGTCGTCTGGCAGAATGATGTTGGAAATCTAAAATTTTGTAGATATTAGCAATTAAAACAAGATGATATCATATTCATAAAGACATTACTGGGTTTTTTTCTTAAATGGTTTCAATTCTTAGTTCTAACATAGAAAGAATTTGACAAACACTCACCGGCACTTGAGCAGGCACTTCTGATGGAAATACTGCCTCTCTTCCATACATCAGAAAAAAAGGTGTGTATTTTGTTGTGGTGTGTACTTTTGACCGAAGTGAAAACAGGGTGGGCTCTAGATACAGATCCCAGTTATTCTGCTGGTCATTCACCAGTTTTCGGAGGGCTCTAAATGCAGGCATAGAAATATGTAAACACAGTAAGTAAGACAGAAAGTTTAATTAGAAGTAAAGAAATTAATAAATTATTAAGTAACAATTAAGTTTGAATAACATAAGTAATGTTATTAAAAACTGTTAGATAAAAATTAGGCATACCTTTTTATGTTGTCATTGGTCTTTTCATCTAGACCATTGATCTGTGGATGGTATGCTGCTGTGACACTTCTTTCAATTTGCAATAACTTGCAAAGATCAGAGTTGAGCTTCAACAGATAAGGACAAGGTTATACTGCTTATACAAGCACACAAGAAAAAATCTTTGACCCCAGTGAAGTAAAGTTAAAAAATGTAACTGAAAATTATTTAACACTAGAGCTGGGCGATATGAGATATTTTCATATCACGATATGTTTTTTTAATTTCAGGCGATAACGATATCTATCACGATGTAAGCCAAATAACTATATTTGTAAGATTTAAATGTGCCGTTGCTCACAAGTAAAATGTGAAATAATCAGCAGCTTGTTTTGATTTAAATATTTATTTCCCATAATAAGTTCAACAGGGTAGATGTACTTAAGGAACATGAGACTTTTTCAGATAAATAAAGGCAAATATTGCAAACTACACAAAAGGCAGCCGCTAAAGCGTTTAAGTTTCAAAATAGAACAAATGAAACAGACTAAATTGTCAATTCCACTTAGAAACAAAATATTAATTCTAAAAATAAATCTTAGTTTGTTTTACAGAAGAACAGACAAAACTGACTAACTTTTGTCAATATCAAATAAACTGAGAACTAAAAGGAAATTCTCAATTTCTCCTTGTTGTATAGCTGAGCTTTTCAAACAGTTTTAACAGTTACTTCAGTCTGACAAAAGCCGAATGACGAATTAGCGCTTCCAGTCAGAGACTGAGGCTACGTCCACACGTACACGGGTATTTTTGAAAACGGAGAGTTTCCGTTTTAAAAAATAATCCCGTCCACACATAAAGGAAGAAATGAAGGAAAACGCTGCTATGAACATGCCAAAGCAGCAGGTGGCGCTAGATTCCTAACCGTGCAGAAATGTTGGCCAATCAGAAGTCTAGAAGCCTCGGTGGGAAAAAGTAAACAAAGCTGGGGCATAGAAGCAGAACCGAGTCGTATGTGTGGAGGGACAGTAACTGTGTGTATATGTAAGCATTTAAACACTGCAGAGAGTAGAATTAACAGTATTGTAGAAATTCATTTCACCGAAACAATAACGTGGCGCACAGTGTGACGCATGCACCAGTTTATTGTATTTCCAGACTTGCTTTCGGCACAATTTACAGTGCACGCTACTCTGTTTTTTGTCAGACTTGAAATAGCCGAAATACCTTCACACTACGGAACTTCTTTGGCTCTTCCGTTCGACAATCTCTCCGGCGTTGGAACCATCATCTGTTTTCTCTTCGGTCACGCTCGGTTGATTTTTCTAGTCGGCACACTCATTTCCTCCATTACGCGCTGGCTCCATTACCCGCTGGCTGCTTCCCAAACAAACACACGTGCGGCTTGGCACTTGTGCTGTACGTAACAAGTCACGCGACGTGACGCTGCGGCTGTGATTGGTTCGGCTCTTCGCTACTTAATTTGGATTGGCTGACCTTTTTTTTTTTTTTTTTTTGAGGACAAGAGCGGCGAGGTCTATCGCGATAGCTTAATTTCTCTATCGAGTAAAAGTTATATCGCGATACATATCGTTATCGTTCTATCGCCCAGCTCTATTTAACACTTACTTCATTCACAAACTCTCTGCATTGGTCTGACAAAATCCTTTTGGGGCAGCCATGTCTATATATAATGGAGCACAAGTGCTGGGTTACCTCAGATGCAGATTTAGTTTTTAATGGGAAAGCTTCAACCCATTTTGAAAAGTAGTCAGTTGCAGTAAGTATATACTGGAAGCCACACTTCAGACACCTATCAAGGACAAATTAATAATTTGAATAACAATTTGTATAATGTACACATTAACATTGATGGTTAAAATTAGTTGGCAAACCCTCCTGCCTTTATGAATATGAGCTACAAGCATAGTTTGATGGGTAAACGGGGCATAATATTTACCTGAATACACTGCAACGGTTGCACAGCAGTCAGTGGTTTCCCAACTTTTTGACACTGGTCACATTCCTGAATCTTTAAGGTAAAAATATTTATGGAGTTCACGTAAATGTTCAACATTCTCATTTGTAAAAAACAAAAACACTTAATGACATATTCTCTAACGAACAAACTATTTAGCAACAATAGTTTGTGTGCGTGTCTTCAAATCTCTGCCAGGCCTACAGGTTATTACTGTAATATCACTAATTAACCATATTTATTTATATTTTGCAAGTGTACAGTTTCTCTTTTAACTGATATCAAAAAATTTACTTATTTTAAACGCTATTTAACAACAGTACAAACAGTTAATACATACCCATGTTTTAATGTCAACTGTCATACCAAACCAGTAAAATCTGGAACACACTGCATTTAGCGTTTTGTGTGTGCCAGTGTGTCCTCCAATTGGAGATGAATGAAACTCATGAAATATCTTCCTGGCATCATCCATGGTTTTTACTACTCTTCTGGATCCAACAAAGAGTTCTCCATCTGCAGTAAAACAATATATATTTAGAAATTAATTTAACCACATATATGAGTTGTTAGTATTAACAATAAATTACTGACCCTTTTGTTTGAATTTGAGGCATATCTTCTGAGGTTTTGCCTCTGAGCCTTGTCATATCCTGAAGGGTAGGAGCCCGCAGAAATGAACGCGTAAATCTCTTCCCACTTCTTCTCCATATCTACGAATGTCAGTAAACATTTTCTTATGAGCTTCAATATGTGCAGTTGACAATGCAAATAATTTAACTTATTAAATAATGAAATTACCGAAACAGCCTTAAAACACCGAAGCTGCGGACTCAAAAGTGTTGTGCAAATACCACGCGTCCGGTAACTTGACAGCAGACTTCACCGTATCTGCAAATTCGACAGTTTTGTGCAGAAAGCAGATAGCGACTTCACTTTAATATTGACAAACAATCACAAAGGCTTAAAAAAATCAAGTATCAACGTCAATAAAAAGTACTAATACTTACTACTTACCTATTCTCCTGCAAATATGACAATGGAGTAGCGTGAAATCACAGCCGGATGCGCTTAGCTTCCCTTTTTGTGTTGTGCGCATGCTCGCACATGCTCAGGAACAACGGGTAGGACGGTTTACGGGGTAGGAGAAATTCCCAGAACACCGGCTGATTTGCAAGATTACGATTTTTATTTTTTTTAATTGATTTAATTTGCGCTACCGCGGAGTGAGACAGTTGGAGCTTCGAGGGCGCTCCGTGTTTCCAAAGCCCAAAATAGAAATAGTCGCTGTCAGGAGGACTACTGTTTTGTTGATGTCATCCGTGGCAGAGCTGTAGCGACCTTCAGTTTCTAGACAAGAAAACAAAGACGTGTTTTTGTTTTTTTTAAACCCCTCTCCTTTGTTTTGTCAGTGGCAATAGGAACGAAGATGGGACTATTGCTCCGCGGCATCCTGCTGTTATCGGCTTGCACTTTCACAGCAGGTGTAGATTTTCAGCTGGGCTCCAAGCCCCTCGGGCAGTCAGGTTTTGTGAGGCGTTCAAACACTGAAGGGAAAGCTGCGAAAATCGTAAAGAGGTCTCTTCCCGCATGGCTGGCTCCATCACCAAACCACAAGATAAAAAGAAGAAGCACCGAAGAGGACGACTCGTGTAAAGCTCTTCAAGGATATGTCACCAAGTTGGACGCCAACACCCACGATGTAAGTTACCCTCTGAGGTCCTGTTACACTTCACACGTCTGACAACGAGAAGATGATACGCAGGTGCTAAGCAAGTGCAGGGACTAGGCCTAATAAGCTATTCATTGCACTCATACTCATCAGTGGACTCCCATGTCCTCTTATTACCTGTATGTCCGGTAGCCTAAAATACATAAACCAGTATTTTTGTGTCAATAAACATAGATTCAAAACAAAACACCTTACGTGTTACCATAAGGGGTGTTGCAATGTACCTAGTACTTTTCCCGGGCTCAGGCAGTCTTGCCAGGTATCCCATTGCCTTGTTGCTTAACACCTCTAGGCTGCAATGATTTCTTTTCTTTAATATTTGGAGCAGTGAGGTACACTGTACTTAGTCTTCCTCATGCTTTAGACTTGCATTGGTTGCACAGAATGACATCAATGCTTTTTCAAGCGTTGCACTAAAGGCTGTGACCTGTATGTTATTTGTCATTTTAAGCATGGAACTGTATTCTGGTATTAAACTATCCAATCTTTCCTCTGCCTTCACTCAGTGAATATGCCTTAATGTTTCCAGGAAAATTGGCCCAGTGGGAATCCATGTGACTTGCTGTGCAGCAGTTATTTTGTAATTAAAGCTGTGTTTGTGTGGTATCAAAAGCAAAGTTTAAGCTTCAGAGATTGTTTCTTCTTCTTCTTCTTCTTTGTTTATAGCATATACTCTATCCAGGAAGATAAAACATCTGATCTACACAACTATGCAATTCTTTCCACAAAGCAAACGAGAGTCCTGTGCTGCTTATTTCCCTAGCTCCTCACTGCCATGTGACCAACTTTGCATTGCAGTCTTTGTATACTTGTCCCCAGTAATCTGGAGTTGATAGAATTCCCAGTGGCTCAGCCGCCTCCTTGCCCTGAGGATAGTGCTGCAGGTTCAACCAGTACTGAAGCTACTTATGCTGAAAAAGACCCATTGTGACCATCCATGCAGTTGATGAATAATGGGACACTTGATAGAACTTAAGATTTAAAGCTTTCGTGACTGACAATTAAAGCAAGTTTTCTTTGTTTAACTTTTGCCCTAGCCCTACAGCTAAATTCAGCTAAATACAGCTAAGGTTTAATTTCCCCCAAAATTAAATTACTTGTCTTGTGGTATTTTGTAGCTGCGTTCGGAACTCTTTCAAGTAACTGCTTGAAGCTTTAGGTCTGCTCGCCTGTTCTGCTAACAGAACAGACACTTTGTACACTAAACTGTCTATGCCAGAACACATGGTGAGGTGAAACATGCTGCCTGTCAAAGCAAAAATACATTTGAAACAAAAACTCAAATAGGCTGTGGCTGCAGTTTATAATTGCAATGTCAGTTTGTCCCTTTTTGTGAGCTCAGCTGAAATAGTTGTGCTGTTTCACACAGTTCACACTGCTATTGTTGCCTTTTCTATGTTTTATATATTTATGAACATGTTTTGGCTGTTTGTCTCAGTTTGAATTCCATGACCTGAGTGGCTCGGTGTCGCTGGCTTGGGTTGGAGATGGCACAGGGGTGAGTGTACTTATCACCATTTGCACCTAACATGTTTTCCATTAGTTATGTGGTGTGGTTTTTGCAAACTTGGCTTTGTACACTGAATGCAGATGACACACTTAAGGGTCTTGCGCACTTTAATAAATGGTGCATGGTCCACTTTCCTTAAGCTAACCTTCCTTCTTGGCAGGTTATTCTGGCCTTGACGACATTTCAGGTCCCGTTCTTCATGGTAAAACTTGGACAGTCGAAACTCTATCGAAGGTAATGGAATTTACCTTTTAATCTGGAAAAATGCACATGGCTTACATTTTATTTGCATTTAATTTGACTGAAACAATTTTTCTGCCAGTGAGGACTACGGCAAGTCATTTCAGGATGTAACCGGCCTCATCAACAACACCTTCATAAGATCAGAGTTCGGCATTGCAATCAGCCCCAATAACTCAGGCAAAGTAAGCCTTATCTTGATCAAGTCCTCACCACATGTACTTCATGTACTCATCAAGAGTATTTTTAGACTTGAACTAACCACTGTTCCTGCAGTTAAGAACCTGTTGAACTCTGGCTTTTAGGTGATTCTGACAGCTGAAGTGTCTGGAGACCTCAAGACCCGCATTTTTGTCTCTGAGGACTTTGGAAAGAGCTTCACCGACCGGAACTTGCCTTTCAACCCCTTGACGCAGATCACGTACAACCCTGAGAATTCCAGTGTGCTGGTTGTCCTCAGCAACGACGTAAGGAGTGAATACTAAAGACCTGTATTTTGTGTGAAAAGGAACCAGTTAGGATTCAAAGTGGACTGTTTCTGTCAAGTTGAAAGCTCAAGTAGTGCCTCTGCATGCATATATTACATCAAATAATTCAATGAAGGTCAAGCAGTCTTCATTGTTTTGTACGTTTGCACACAGTGCATTTATAAGCATGGCTTTTGAGTCAGTGAACTGGTTTATAGAATTCTGTTCTGCCCCATGTTTATGTGGGGCTGTTGCGGATACGTACTGACTTATTCTTTGTTTCCTTTCTCAGTATGAGCTGTGGCTGTCTGAAGACTTTGGCGTAAATTGGAAAAACATTCACAGAATGGTGTGTCTGGTAAAATGGTAAGAAAAGACAAACTGATAGCTCCAGAATCTTCTTCAGGTGCGCAGTGAACAAGTACCTACTTTATAACCACAATAGCAAAAAGTTTCATGGAATTGTTTTGAGTCACTTTAAGGGGGAAGTAGAGCTTTTTTTTTTTTTTTTTTACTGGTATGACATGCTGCGATATTTCAGGAAGTGATTGTACAACCTGCAAGGCAGCATGACTTTTAGTTTTTCCAACAACCTCATTGTTACAGACAAAGGAAGACGGTGAAGTTCCACCTGTCTCTAATCTAGTGCTTCATTGTTTATCAAAATAAAATATGCTTAAACTTACTCTCTTCTTAATGTGTTTAAAGTTATTCAAACATGCCCCTTTGATGATTTAAGATAAGCAAAGGAAGATATACAATTTTTGTCATTATGGGACATACATGTTCAGTGGTTTTCTATCAGGGTTTATTGTTGCTGCACCTTTTTTCTTCCCCCCCAAATGGGCACTAAAACTACATTGCAGTCATCGGCTGTTTAACTACCCATTTTTGTGGCCAAGCCCTTGCAGCACAAATGCTGTTTTTCATGGCCCTTCCTGGTATTTGTCACAGTCTTATCTTGGCATCTCTGTCTTTTAAGTTTCAGCTTTAAGGCTGTGTTGTCCAGGTGTCCAGAGGAACTGCGCGTTCAAAAAAGTCTTCCTGAAACATAACCTTTGATTATTGTCCATAAAGAAGTTAGGCTTAAAAGGCTGCAGGAAAATGGGTCACTTTTATCTGGGTCAGGAATTTTCTGAACACAACACTCAACAGAAACAGAAAGTACATATTTATAAAGGGCTGGTTGTATACGATAAGCAGTATCATGTGACTTGCACTGTGAAGCAAGACTTCACAGTAGTCTTACAACAGCAGAGTCCTGTATTAGACCAGATTTCTTCCTTGTTGCAAGAATGCTTCTGCATGCACTGTTGTTTATTAAGATGCAAGCATACCATTACATACTCATAATAAAGCAGTGTGCATTTGTTTTACTAAATATGTCACTGACTGTGTAATCACTCTATGATCTCCATTCTCCTTCTAGGGGAAGAAAAAATACAATCTACTTTACAGCCAGCCTCAACGGCTCCTGCAGTAAGTAATTCCCCCATCTAACCAACGCTGGAGTAAATCGACATGTACTTTAATCTCATTTATTTTTGTGTTGTAGATGACTGGGGAGCAGTGCCTGAAATGTCTCTTGAATTTATTTAGGGCAGTGTAGAATTTTTCACATAAAAGATTTAAGTGGAAACATGCTTCACACTGATGTATACTCCCAGCCAGCTCTAACTTCCTCCATATTTTCACGATTTAGGCTGTCATTTCTCTTAAAAATTACACGTAACTATTAGCTGCACTTATATTTTTGCATGTATTTGTTGCTCTTGCACGTCTAAGTTGTGGGGGTTTTTTTTTTTTTTTTGGTTTTTTTTTTTTTCCTTCAATTTTTCAGGTGATCGAGGAATGCTGGAACTGAGGAGGACGACCAACTACGGCAAAACCATCAAGACTGTTGCCAGTAAGATCTACTCTTTTGGCCTTGGCGGACGCTTCCTCTTTGCATCTGTAATGACGGGAAAGGTCAGTGTACAGCGGGTTGTAATCTAGATAATAATATGCAAACTAGATCAGGCGAAATATTGTTTGTTTGCTTTTCTCTGTTCATGACATTATTATTATTATTATTATTATTACTATTATTATTATTATTATTATCATTATGTTGTAGTACAAGCGTATTCAAAATAGCTGTTCCTTCTGTTCGTTTGTTTTTTAAAGAGATATCACGTGGTTCATGTAACTACACACTTATGAGGAAGTTTAAAAGTGACATTGCGACTGATGGAGAAATTAGCAGAAAGCAATACAATCATAAGCATATTCATATTCCTCCCTCAGGAGAGGTCATTTTTACTCAATTTATCAGAGCCTAGATATGAGAATAGCTTGCTAAGTGTTCTTCTAATTTGCCCCAGTACAGGTAATAAAAGTATGTGAGCTGTTCCTGTCCTCGCCTCCTTTCATCTGTTTTCTTTCCTTCCCCACCTTTTCCACAGGGCACTCTGCGGACAATCCACGTGTCAGTGGATCAGGGTGATAGTTGGAACATTGCCCAGCTGCCTCCTGTTGGTCATGAGCAGTTCTACTCTATCCTGGCAGCGAACGATGAAATGGTCTTCATGCATGTCGACGAGCCAGGAGGTCAGCAGATAAAGAAACTCTGTACTTTTGCTTGTAGTGAATGTAGAGAACGGAGTGAACTGAAAGCATGGTATTTATTACTATATTACAGTGTGAAGGTTTTTACTCGTCCTCACGTGAGCAACTAGACCTTCAACATATTAACCTTGTACTGAGTAATAAGTTACATTCAAAAGTCATACATCAATCATTAATTGTCATTCACAGCACTTCTGATGACTTTCATGTTTAGCACACAAAGCCAAATGTGATTTTTCTTTTAGATGCAGGGACTTTTCTGAGTGAGCCAAAGTTTTATGTGGTAGTTTGAACAGTGCCTGCAAATGGCTTTTGTTAAAAAGGCCCTAGAGCTTGTTTCACCCCACCTATGCGTCAGAGAGTGTGTCTTGGCAGATCTTATTACAGAACCAGCCCTGAAACAGTATCTTGAAATGGGTATTATTACCTCACATTACATTTTAATACTTTTTTTTTTCTACAGATACTGGATTTGGTACAATCTATGTGTCAGACGACCGAGGTACTGTGTATTCCAAGTCACTGGAGCGCCACCTTTACACCACTACGGGGGGAGATACAGACTTCACTAATGTTACTTCTCTACGAGGAGTTTTTATCACCAGCGTCCTGGCTGAAGGTAGCTCTATTCTATTCGAATGTTCTTAGATAAAGAAGTAACAACATATACATGTAATCAGATTCCCCCTGAAACACACACATGCATGGACGCAATACACAGACATGCATGCACAAAGACACACATACACACACCTGTGACTGCTCTATTTTACACCAGAGAGATGGTGTTGTATAAATATTTAAATAGCTGCTCAGTGTTAGATGTGTTACCTGTCTGAAGTAACTGAGCACCACCTAAACCTTGCAGACAGTATAAATCTGACTAAATATTGCTGGGGACAAAAACATATTGAAGTTTTTTCCCCAGCATGCTATTTCCAGACAGGAGTTCCCACAAAGTTTCTGCAACTGTAGAAGTTTTGTCTTGTCGTTCCAGATAACTCTGTGCAGTCTGTGGTGTCCTTTGACCAGGGAGGGGAGTGGGTACCCCTCCAGAAACCTGCCAACAGCAAGTGTGATGCTACAGCCAAGGACCCAGACAAGGTAAATAAAATATTAGAAAAATAAATAAAATAAAAGGGGAAAATGGAAGAAGCTGCTTTGTTTAGAGAAAAAACAAAATTGATGTGTCCTTGTGAAAACTGTTGTACATGTCTATAAAGTACAGGGTCAAACTGCTATGAGAAATCACTTTTTAAGTACAGATCAAAACTTATGTTATTGAGACTAGGGCTCAGTTCTTCTTCTACTTTTTCAGTTGAGCCTTGATGTTTACAGTGACATATTTTTTATAAAATAAACGGTTTTTCTTTTTTATAATGACATTAAAGCATAAATAAAATAAAACCACACTAATCAATAAATAATCTACTTTAAAGCTTTATTACCAAACATTAAATGTTTAGCCCAGGACTGTGGTGTCAGGCCTTAAAACGCTGCTTGTTGTAATGTCTTTTTATTGCTGATGTTTTTAAACAGTGTTTCTGCAGCAGGCCTGGGAAGTGTAGCTTTAAAAACTAGCTATTTTTCCTGGAGATATTCCTTCACACTTCATGGAATTCTGTCATCTGGAAAAACACTTGTTAGCCTTGAGTAATGTGTTACCTTTGCCTTACCTGGTTCTGTCACTCTGGCATGTGTTAACTATTGAAGCCCTGCCCATAGTAAAGGTTCAGCCCAGAAGCAGTGTAATGAGAAATAAAGTAAAACGAGTGCGGTTTTTAAACCTAAACAAATTCTAAAAAGCAGATGCAGCTCTTCCTTTAGTCCGATTTATGTTGATAACAAAAACTCCAACCCAGACCTTCCTCTCTTCATATGAAGAGGAAAGGAAACAAAAATGGATTCAGATTGTTGTTTATAAACTCTACAGACTGGAAACTGTCGGTCATGTTGGGCAGTGAACATTTGATGTAGTTTTAATTGTTAAGGAAGCATTGACAGTGTGTTGGTATATCAAGCAAAGAAAACTTGTGTAACTTGTGTTTAGTTCATGTAAGTACAGGAGCTCAATCGTGGATATGAAACTGATTGCCCTGAATGTGTTAGTAAGGGATGCTTCTGGGTTTGTTTGTTGTTGTTGTTTTTTTTTTTGTTTTTTTTTATTGCACAAAGAGGGAGTGTACACTCTGTGTCAGTAAATATGAGCGCTGGTTGGATAACAAGGCCGTGTGCCTGTATGATAGAGGATTTGTGTGAAATATAACCCAGTGGTTTAAGGTTATTGATTCAGAATCAGAATCAGAATGGGGTTTATTGCCAAATGTTGAGCAGGTTGACAACATTAGGAAATTGCTGCGGTGCTTCAGTGCAAACATGCTGTCATAAATAGCACTTAAATAGACATGGAAAAAAATAAAAGTAGGGATAAGAATTAAAAGTGCTACGTGGAAAGATATGTGCATGAGATATACATGAGATATATACATGAGAATAAGAATTGAGTGCTACGTTGAAAGATATATACATGAGTGCAGGTGGTGATCAGTGCTAAACATGGAATGATGCAGTGACACAGCGTAGGGTCATGTGTGAGTGGCGGGGACAATCATGTGGTAATTGTTCATGTGTCCGACAGCAGAGGGGAAGAAACTGTTCTTATGGCGAGAGGTTCTGGTGCGAATGGACCGGAGCCTCCTGCCTGAGGGGAGCAGGTCAAACAGACTGTGTCCAGGGTGAGAAGGGTCAGCTGAGATCCGAGCTGCACGCCGCAATGTCCTGGAGGTGTACAGGTCCTGCAAAGATGGGAGTCTGCAGCCAATCACCTTCTCAGCAGAGCGCACAACACGCTGCAGTCTCTGTTTGTCCCTGATAGTGGCTCCAGCGTACCACACGGTGATGGAGGAGGTGAGGATGGACTCGATGATTGCAGTGTAGAACTGCATCATCGTCCGTGTTGGCAGGTTGAATTTCTTCAGCTGCCTCAGGAAGTACATCCTCTGCTGGGCTTTCTTGATGACGGAGGTGATGGTGGGCTCCCACTTCAGGTCCTGGGTGATGGTGGTACCCAGGAAGCGGAATGAGTCCACAGAGGTGATGGGGGTGTCAGTCAGGATGATGGGGGGGAGTGGGGCTGTGTGCTTCCTGAAGTCCACAATAATCTCCACTGTCTTCTGGGCATTCAGCACCAGGTTGTTGTGGCTGCACCAGGACACCAGACGTTCAACCTCCCTCCTGTAGGCAGACTCATCCCCGTCCGAGATGAGTCCAATAACGGTGGTGTCATCTGCAAACTTGATTAGCTTGACAGACTGGTGGGTGGAGGTGCAGCAGTTGGTGTACAGGGAGAAGAGCAGAGGAGAAAGAACACAGCCCTGAGGGGAGCCGGTGCTGATGGTCCGGGAGTCCGAGACATTCTTTCCCAGCCTCACATGCTGCTTCCTGTCCGTCAGGAAGTCAGTGATCCACCGGCAGATGGGATCAGGCACATTCATCTGGGAAAGCTTGTCTCGGAGATGGTCTGGAAGGATGGTGTTGAAGGCAGAGATGAAGTCCACAAACAGGATCCTGGCGTAGGTTCCTGGGGAGTCCAGATGCTGCAGGATGAAGTGTAGGGCCATGTTGATGGCGTCGTCTACAGACCTGTTGGCTCTATATGCAAACTGCAGGGGGTCCAGGAGGGGGGCCGTGAGGGTCCTGAGATGGGAGAGAACTAGGCGCTCAAAAGACTTCATGACCACAGATGTCAGAGCCACGGGTCTGTAGTCATTTAGTCCAGTGATCCTAGGTTTCTTGGGGACAGGGATTATGGTGGAGAGCTTCAGCCTCTGTCTGTATGCGGGGATTAGGTGGATCATGACGTGGTCAGAAAGTCCGAGTGAAGCGCGGGGCACCGCGCGATAGGCCCCGCTGATCGTGCTGTAACAGTGGTCTAATGTCCTCTCCTCTCTGGTCGGGCATTTAATATACTGCTTATATTTTGGAAGCTCATGGCTCAGATTGGCTTTGTTAAAGTCCCCAAGAGCAATGATGAGAGAGTCCGGGAATGTCCGCTCCGTGTGGAGAATCTGCTCCGCGAGTGCGCACTGAGCTGCCTGCGCATCTGCGTCTGGCGGGATGTAAACAGCGGCCAGGATGAATGAAGCGAACTCCCGCGGAGAATAAAACGGTTTGCAGTGGATAAAAAGATATTCCAGAGAGGAAGAGCAGTGCTGAGCAATCACTGTCACATCTGTGCACCAGCCACTATTGATGTAGAAGCAGAGACCTCCACCTTTGGACTTAACGGAGAGAGCGGCCTGCTGGTCCGCGCGCAGCAGATGGAAGCTTGATGGAAGCGTCACCAAGCTTCCTTAGAAATTTACCCCAACTGTGCCATCGTTCTTTACTAGTGTAGCAGCAGAGCTCCTCCCATCTGTGAACACTGTTATGCTACTTACTCAGCATTCACCTCAGTCTCTTATAATATATTAAAGGAGTTATTTGTATATTATTAGTTGCTGTCTTTTATATTATTATTGTGTATGTGTGTGAGCAATGTGATTTAAAGGGCCCTTCACATATATTCTTATTAGTAGCTAATAATATAAAACATTAAAGCCACTTGAAAAACCTCAGTGTTTGTGTTCACAGGTACCTTATAGTGCTACTAGGAAACTAGGACCAGCACATCTACTACTTAATACTATAAATAGCTGTGTTTGGTTTATTATCTGCAGTGCAGTCTTCACATCCATGCTGCCTACAGTACTTCTCAGAAGCTCAACATCCCCATGCTCCCTCTGACTGAACCAAATGCTGTGGGTCTCATCATAGCTCACGGTAAACTCAGAGCTTTCATAAAAATATTTTTTAAACTTTCTTTTTAAAATAAACTTGAGCATAATTTATCTTTTAATAAATAAGAGGGGTTTTTTTCCCCCTTCTAACATTTCTTTATCTGTATTTGCTTTATCAGGAAGTGTTGGTGATGCTATCTCAGTGATGAGACCAGATGTGTATGTGTCTGATGATGGTGGCTATACCTGGATAAAGGCTCTTGATGGACCCCATCACTATGCTATTCTGGACTCGGGAGGTCTGCTGGTGGCCGTGGAGCACAGCGTGACAAACCCTGTCAACAAGATTAAGTGAGTTGCAGTTAAAGGGAACGCCAGACTTGTTTAACTGGTATTTACTGATTTAGCTGACTGTGTGCAGAAATTCACACCTTTCCACTAATTTGATGAAATACGAACATGTTTTCTTTCATGCCATAATCATAACTCTGGGCACTTTTCCACTAATGTTACAATGGTATTCTTACTAAGTTTGACCTTTTATGTATTACTTTCACTTAGCACAGGTCTCAACTGCCACAAATAATCAATATGCATGCACAAAACTACGGTGTAGTGACATGTAGCCTTTTGCCTGTAGTAAATATCTATGCAAACTCTTGCATAGAGGCTAGTAAATATTCAATTCAATTCAGTTTTATTAAATAGCATCAAATCACAACAACAGCTGCCACAAGGTGCTTGATATTGTAAGGTAATGACACTACAATACGTCAAAGGAGCTTGCGAATGATAAGGTGGGGTCAGGTTTCAAATGAGCTCACCCGAAACTCTGGCTGATTGGGACCCACACCCAGTTTCACACCTTGGTTCAGGCGATTAGAGGATCATCAGGGGGTCCTTTTGTCCCTCTGTGGGGGGATACTCCCACTAGGTTTAAATCTGGGACTCCCCACCATTTGACCTTAGAACTGAAGAAGCTTCTCGGATGAGAGGTGAAACGTCTTCAAGCAACTTAAAGAAGTCCAGACGCTTTTCTTTGCAAGCTCCTTTGACTACGATGACCTGGATGACAGAACCTTCACAGAGACACTACAATACGAAAGAACAGAGAAAAGCCCAACAATCATGTAACTCCCTATGAGCAAGCGCTTAGGTGACAGTGGGAAGGAAAAACTCCCTTTTAACAGGAAGAAACCTTTGACAAATCCAGGCTCAGGTAGGAGCGGCCATCTGCCATGACTGGTTGGGGATGAGGAATATGTATGCAAACTCTTGGTCTTTGTCATCACTGTCATGGACATTGTTTGAACCAAGCCTTGAGGAACATGAATGTAAAAAAGTCTTATGTGTAATCCATAAAATGCTGTTGGTTTTAGCCTTTTTGCTTATGCTGATTATGCTGATGTTGGAATATTTTTCTGCCAGATTCTCTACTGATGAAGGACAGTGCTGGAATGAGTACAACTTCACCAAAGATCCCATCTTCTTTACTGGACTTGCATCAGAGCCAGGAGCACGTTCTATGAATGTTAGTATCTGGGGCTACAGAGACTCTTACCTCAGCCAGTATTGGACCTCGTTTACCATTGACTTCAAAGAACTTCTTACTAGAACATGTGAGTGATGCGATTTAAACATATTGTCAGTAGGTTTTTATTTTAAATTAAACATGGTGTAATACTAACTTATTATTATTATTTTTTTTTTTATAAAGGTGGAGACTATGACTATGTGCAGTGGTTGGCCCACTCTGATGATATCAGTGATCCCAATGATGGTTGCTTGCTGGGCTACAAAGAGAAGTTCTTGCGTCTAAGGAAGGACTCTGTTTGCTGGAACGGGCGCGATTACATAGTCAACACCCAGCCAACCCCGTGTTTATGCACCCTGGATGACTTCATGTGGTAAGACTTGGAGACGGTAATATGCTGAAGTATAAGCACCGCTAACTAACTGCAACTGAGTGTTGTTATTGATGATCAGACTGTTGTAGATATTTTGCTGGAGCTCATTCAAGATGTTGTCTTTGTAATGAATGGACTTTAAAAACAGAAATGATTTGAATTTTAGCATGCGGAAATGAGATCAAATTGCAGCGTAAAAACAAATTGGAATGGCTATTTCCACATTAACGAACTGGGGCTTCAAGGACTTATCAAATGTGGCATTGTGTGACTGCTTGCAGTGACTTTGGGTACTACCGTAAAGAGAACAGCTCGGAGTGTGTGGAGCAGCCGGACCTGAGAGACAAAGTGTTGGAGTTCTGTCTGCAGGGCAAAGAGGAGCAGTTGCAGACTAGTGGGTAAGGTTCCAGCTTCAACCTTCGTATCCAAGAGATCTCTGCTCCCCACTATTGTTAGTTTAATGTTAAACGGCGGTACTGGCAGCAATATTATCCTATAAACAGCGTCTTTCACCATCATTTTATTCAAAGCAGCATGCTGCCACTGAGCTTTGATCAGAGATATTCTTCTTGTTTTACAATATTTAAACAGATATGATTACACAAGTGTAACATGTGTTTGTTTGTTTTTCTTTTCTAAAAGAGAAAAAAGTTTTTAGAATGAGGAAGTAATTGTCACACATAGAGTAGTTAGAGGAACCCTTGTAATGCATCCTCCTGGTGTTGCTTATCGAATAATCGGAGTATAAAAAGAATCTAAGTGAACCAAATTAGAAGAAGAAACGATGCTCTAAGAACCTCTGAATGTCAATTGTTTAGTTTCAGGATTCTGCTTATGTAACATAACTTCTTATCGTGTAGAATGAGTGTAAATACAGCCTGCTGGGAATAACTTTTAAAACTGGGTTATTATGCAGTCCACAGCCAAAACCACAGCAATCATGCACTTTTGATAGGCGGATCATGCAGTCATCACTGTGCTCTCGGTCCACAGCTACAGGAAAATCCCTGGGGATAAATGTGAAGGAGGAGAGGTGCATATGCGTAAAGAGATCGACCTCAGCAAGAGATGTGTGAGTGACCTAGTCGGCCCGGAACTTCTGGTCAGTATCTCTGCATCCTAAGACTTATTGTTCATATTTATCCATGTAAGCATATTAGTTGTTTCAAATGACTGTTTAGGTTCTCAGTCATCGATTTAAAGGTAGTCTCGAGAGCTTGAACAAAGGAAGACGTTTCAACTGTCATCCAAGACACTTCACCCGTTGCCTACTGGTGGTGATCAGAGGGCCCGGTGGCGCCAGTGTCCAGCAGCCTCGCCTCTGTCAGTGCGCCCCAGGTTGGCTGTGGCTACAATGTAGCTTGCCATCACCAGTGTGTGAATGGGTGGATGACTGGATATGTAAAGCGCTTTGGGGTCCTTAGGGACTAGTAAAGCGCTATATAAATACAGGCCATTTCTTCAGTCCTACAAACAAATGGTGGAGAGTCCCACATATTGAACCCCCAGTGATGATCGCCCCCCTTTTTCCACATTTTGGCTAATGACATCACGACCCACATGATCAGTAGTGGGTCAAGTACCTTGAGCACCACCTCCAAAAAGGGAAGAGTTTGTGAAATGTCACAAGCCTAAAGAACTCCAATTGCCATTCTCCCCCCCCCCCCCCCCCCAAAAGCTCCCAAGGCTAGTGGTTCCGTAGTGTAGTGGTTTACACAAATTTCCTCGATTCAAGACTGGGAGGAGACACAAATCCCTCTATGGGGTTTCACCAGGAAAAGAATCTGGTGTAAAAATGCCAAATCAAATATAGATGGAACTTTATTAATCCCTCGGGTAGGTTCCTGCGGGAAATCAGGGGCAATTTTAGCCCATTTTTGGGGGTGCTTCAGCACCCCCAAAAATTATCATTGATTGGGGAGATTAAAATTAATGATATATTTTTATGTGGTTCAGCCACAACTCTACTGAAACCTCAGCCAGTAATAGGTAGGCCAACTTTTGGACCGTCCAGTTGTCTGTATGACTGCCGCAGTACGTACACATTTGCACACTATCAGAAAGTGCCAAACAGCCCTGGTGGAGTGAGGAGCTGTAAAGAGAAGCAGAGTGCTCTGTTTCTAAAAATCTTTTAAGCTTGTTTCAAAGATTCTGTACAGCAGCTTTAAATGTTTTCCAAAAGCACACAGACACTTATCAGTGTTTCTCAAACTTTTTACAGTGTGGACCACCTGATAAAAATGTCAAGCTCTCCCAAGGACCACTATGAAAGCATGAAACCCATAAATCTTACAACACAAAATTAGTATTATTAAATTAGTAAAATTAGTATCTGCAGTAAAGATTTTTATTTGTAAAAATTTATTTATTTTTTAATATGGATCTGTATTATATTATACATACACATTAAAAGTGAATCTCTGTCCAAAAAATGCACTCAGTTTACTTTTTACTCACTATGAGCATCATTCATTATTCTCCCGCAGTAATTAAGGTTAGGATATGTATTTGTTTTATTCCAATCCATTCTTCTTTTGCAGAATTTAAATAACCTTGATCAGATTTGATGGTTTTGTTACAGACTTTTCAAAAAAGTGTTTTGCTTTTCTTTCACAAATGTGGGGATTAAATTGTGTTAAAATGTACAAAACAGTGATGTCATGTTTTGAGACGAGGACCCAGGGACAGAGAGACTTGATGAATTTAAGAATCATATGATTTATCTTGCCTGGCTGGGCAGCTCTCTCTCTCAGCACCCCCAAAGCTCTAATCCTAGAATCGCCCCTGCGGGAAATTCTTTTTTTTTTTTTTTTTTCCCTTAGATAGATATGCAGACCAGTCTGTTGTAGTGACTCTTTATGAAGCAAAGGGAGCAGCTGAAAGAGCCCCCTGCACCCCCCTCCCCCATTCATGTTCAAGTGTATGTCTTCTTATACTGCCATTTTCTTTTTTGTTTGCTCTTACTTTCACAGGTGGACAATAAGGCCTCCAAGTCTGTGCCCGTTGTGATAACAGTTGTCATAGTCCTGATTCTGAGTATTCCAGTAGGAGTAGTCTTTGTCAAGAAATATGTCTGCGGTGGCAGGTTAGTATACCTTGGCACACAGGATTTTACTCCAGCAGATAACCTTAAGCTGTCTACAGGAAAATATGTCGAGCATAACAAACTTTATAATCTAGTTTTGAAAAAATGCTCTTCATGTTTGCTTTGCATAGTTTTCAAATGGTTGTGATTAACCTGAGCAATGTGTGAATGTGCCCTGCAGGTTCTTGGTTCACAGGTACTCTGTGCTACAGCAGCATGTTGAGGCCAATGCTGCTGATGGGATAGACGAACCGCTGGAGACCAACCACACTCAAAATGGCAAAATAGAGTTTCATGATGACTCAGATGAGGTACAGTGGCTAACTTTTCTTCCCTTTTTGGAACATGGGTAATAAGAACGAGTAGTGGTCATTAAGAATATTAGCTACTGTTAATGGTGCTTTTGGGCAGCTTCATGGTCGTAGAAACGAGTTGTTCATTACCCGTTTTTCAGCGTCAACATAATAGAAAAATAATAATTTTAAATGTTTCAGCTTTTCAGAAAATTTTCAAATAGTATGCAAGTTTTGTAGGGGAGTATAGATAACTGGTTGGTGTTTAAAGGGAAAGGTAAATGTTTGCATATGTGCCTTTGTTTGCTTACGTGTTCTCTCTGACTTCCCTGTTACGCTCTTGTCTTCTCTTTGCACAGGATCTGCTTGAATAGCAGGCACAACCTGTCAAGCAACTGAGCAACAGGTTTCTTACAGGGCCCCGTGACCTGCCGCTGTTCCTGCCGCTCTTTTTGTCTCCAGATACTTTTCTTTTCACCTTTTAGTATAAACTTTGGCCTTGGCTACAGATGAAGAATCTGTCCTTCTGCTGTCATTGGTTCAGTCTGATGAATGTACAGAGGCTCTCTGAGACTAATGCCACAGTTGAGGAGCATTACAACGAAGGTCTTACTGTGTTTTGCTTCAGTTATTGATTCTGTTGAGTGAGTTTGAATCCCAAAGTTATTTATTTTTAGGAGATAAAGAAATTATGCCGTAATCTAAAGCTGGTTGTATAAATCCATCGCCACCGCATTACGGGTTCTCCCTCTCTAGCACCTTGGAGTGCACCTGGAAATATTTCACACTTCTTTTCTCATGCACTTGTACATAAACCTGTTTTTCTTTGCCATTTTTTGATGTGGTATCAGTTTGGTAAGTGTTTAAAAAAGCAAAACAAAAAAAAGGTTGTTGAATGGTTGGTAATTCTTTTGGAACACTTGACTCTTAACCTAGTTTTAACAAACTATTTGTTTGTCAAAAACTGTCCTTCAATATTGAGGGCTTTATAAATTTGGGGTCTTAAGCCTGACCAAAATGTAAAATCTTGTATTTGGAATACCAGCGTCCAAATGTTTGGCACACGTCTTCTTTAAAGTAATAAGGAATGTGGAAATTTCCATGTCCATAGCATTTTATAGCAATAAAATTCTCCGTGCACATCAAAAAAAATTCTGTAGTAACATGTTATTTTTAGGTTTGTTGGATGAATCGTTGTCGTTGTGCATTAACTGCAAGGGTAGTGAAGTATGTCTGTTTCAGGACAGAAATTGTTTAAAATGTTGTCTGCAGTTCGAATTGCCTCAAGCACAAGGCCTCCTGTAATGCTAAGAGTTTGTAGTATAACATTTTTCTTAAACCTGACCTGTTGTGATGAGACAAATGATCACTGTAGTCATATAATTGTCATGTTTGTAACAATTTCAGCAGTTTTGGTACTAATCAACTTTTGCAAATTATATAACAACTGACAGATTGCAGTTCAAAGATGTTCAGAAACAAATATAGTTTTAGAGTAAAAATTACAGAATTAAAGAGTTTTTTAAACCACACAAACATATAACCAAGTTAATCAACATTATTTGGTTCTGGAAATATAGCAATATGAAAACCAACAAATCTATATATGTTGTATAGCATAACTCCTGCTGTAACCATGGCTGGATAAGAGCCAAAGCCATGCCAAGACTGTTTTGTTTGGTGGGTGGATCTCTGCATTTGAAGCTGTAGTGAACTACTGTTTTGTTTTTAATCAGTCTTAACGACTCTGTCTTATGTTGTTTGTTGTTTTGCACAATTATTTGTCTGTCTTGTTTTAAAGTTTAATTTATTGGTGAAAAGCTGGTTCAGAGTGCAGTAAATTGGATGTGGTTATACAAGTGCCTGGTGTGAGGACCTAATGTGTGGCCAGCATCTATTTACTGATTTTATTTTTGATTTTTGTTTTTATTTATATCATCTGATATGTAATCAGTTTCATCCTGTATGTCAGTGACATCTCTAAGTTGCACTTGTTGCCTAAGAATAATTTTTCAGCAGTAAATGTCTGTTTTATATGAGCTCCCACCGAACTGCATGTTAACTCTCAATAATACTTATATCTACAGCTGTGAAAAGAAAATGACCTGTAATAACTTGGTTATTCATTTTTTTTTTCTTTTTTTTTTTTCTATGTTGGTATGAGATTTAATACTGGCTACTTTGACAAGAAAGTGATCTTGAATAAAAGCAGAGTGGACACAGGGTTATCATGTAGCCGCTTTACACTGGAAGAGACCTGGCGAGTTCTTATTACGACCATTTATTGCTTTAGGTGAAGGTAACACACTTTTTCTTAAAATTTAAAACTGCTGTATAAATGAAGAAGTCATTGTGATGGTTCTGTACATATACAAGGTTACACCTTTTTATCTGATATGTTTCTCTTTTCTGTATATTTGAGACAATTTTCTTTGGGTTTGCCAATAAATTCATATGTTCCTCTATTTGTGCTGCGTGGTGGTTTGTCACTAACGGCAGTAATGCAAGAATGTGAGACTTACAATAATAATGGGTAACTGTCAACTGGGGATATTTTCACATGATTTATAAAAACCCAGTTCCAAAAAAAAACAGTGCAGTGATTTGTACGTCGCATAAACCCAGATTTTATTCACAGTAGAACAAAGAAAATGCATTTGTTAGAAGACGAGGGGATGTTACACGATGGCACTCTCCTAACTTTTTGGACATTTGTTGCTACCATCAAATTCAAAATATTTTTCTTGTGATGGTACCCTGTGGTTCAGTTTAAATGTGATGTTTTGTGTCTTTGACTGTGGATGAAAAGTGGCTTTATGAGATTTGCAGATCACTGCAGACCGTTTTTGTTTACATTTTACAAAGCGTCCCAGTTTTAAGATTGTAAAGGGATAAGTTCAGAACTGTGGTTGTGTAACAACAACTGAAGTAATCATTCCTCTGGCATTGAATTGTTGATGGCCAGACTGCTTTGAGCTGATAGGAAGGCAACAAAAACCCAATAATCACTCATTACAACAAAGGTATGCAGGAGAGTATCTCTGAAGGCACAACAGTTTGGGCTGCTGATTGTGGTGAAAGGGTGTGGGAGATCATTTCTTGTCAGACTTGGGATCCCTAGAGTGTCAGATTACATCTAACCTGAGTACTGTTGCTGACTGCATCCATCCATGTATGCACAAGTTAAACCCACCAGTAGGATACCAAAGCTCAAATGATCTCAGACTCATTCCTTGAACATGACAGAGTTCACTGCACTCAGTCACCATATGTCAAACCAATAGAGTACCTCTGGGATGTTGTGGAACAGGAAGTTTTCATCACATATGTATCATATTTTCAGCAATTGTATGACTTTATGATGTCATAATTCCTATCATGTCAATAGGGACCAAAATCTTAGAGGAATATTTCCAGCACCTTGTTGAATCTGTGCCACTAATACTTAAAGCAGCTCTGAAGGCAGAAGGGGATCCAACCCAGTACTAGCAAGGTGCACCTAATAAAGTGGCTTGTGAGTGTATTTGTCTATGTCAATAAAAATTGACATAGGGATAAACTGGGAAGTCAATACATGGGTGAAATGGGCATGAAATATCTGGACGAAAAAAATATATAAGTGTAAATATCTTTTGCACAAAGATTCAAAATAACTTTTATTTGGTAATTTGCACGACCCCAACATTGTACATGCTGAGCTAACAACACAACATGTTCTCAGATTCTATACAAAAAGTTTCCATCTGCATCAAAGAAATCATTCCCAACTTGGACTGCTGGAGAGGGCTTTTCCATTTTCACAAGCTCTTCAAGTTCTTCCTGTGTCAACACCTGTCCATCCCAACTCTCTTCATCCTCCTCTGTAAGGTCACTGTCATTAGTGCTGCGTTCTGTTGTTTCTGTCACTGTGGCATCTTCACTAATACCAGCTGCAATGTGTGTGGGCTGAACAGTAACAGGGACAGGACTCTTAGCTAGGGAACGTGAGCCATGACCTTGAATCACCGGAGTCTGATTAGCCACAGGGATCAAAGCACCTTCTGTGCTTCCAGGTGGGAGTATGGCTTGTGAGTTCCTTTCGGGAAGTTTCAACCTGTCCTGCTGTGTCCTAGCACCTGAAGGCAGCACCTGCTGGCTCATTTTAGCCATTACTTTTGCATTCTGCTTGGCTTTTCTTTCAGGAGAGGGGACGAATTTGCTTCTCAGGACTCTCAGGATCACATCATGACTGACAGAGAAGCCTTCAGCCAGACGCTCTACTGTCCACTCATTTGGCTGATTTTGCTTCAGATGTCTGAAAGTTGATTGAGATTTCATATGAGGCTTAATTTGAAACACTTCTTAGTTTACTGTCTGGACAAACTTAACACTCATTCTCACCTGATCTGCTCAATGGCATCCCAGGTTAACCTCCTCTCTGGAGCTCCTGATGGTGTCATCTGCCTCCTCAATATGTGATACTTCACAGTCTTCTGTCTTTTTCTTTCTTCCCTGAAACAAATCCCCAGAATACTTCATATATCTTGTCATAAAGACACCATATATTTATTATTTAACATAGTTTTACACTGGAGAAATGTGTGAAAAGTCCTATTGAATCTTACTGAATTAAGGCTTGCAGTTTGTCCTCCACGTCCTCCACGTCCTCCAGTTCGAGTTCTCCATTAGATGTCTGATCGCTGTATCCTGGTCTGCTCGATCCTCTGTCTGCCTGCGCAGGGCCCTGTCCCATCCGTGCCTTGCTGGCCCCTCTGCTTGCAAATCGGCAGTTGGTAGCGCTCACTGAGGAAATCAGAGATGGAGCACCAAACTTGGAGAGGAGGGAGAGTATCTGCACAGACCTGGCCATGCCAATAAACGATGTGTCGTCCTTTTATTCCTTTCGTTTTTCTTTTCTTGTTTTTAGGGAGTCACTTAGGTGTCATGAAAACAAAAACTTATTTTACTATAAATTAAAATTAACCTTGCTGCTCACGCACTCATGGCACCACTCATAGAAGTACTTCCGCAAACACTGGGCTCATAGCATAAAATCGGCGCTCTACTGCCAACTAGCGCTACGGAGGTAACATTATTACGTGTCCCTGTACTGAACAAAGGTGATTACCTGAACCATAACACTACTTAAATTGGACGCGTTGCAGGTTTGACGGTACTGATGCTGGATTAATTTCCACTTTTAACATGATCGAATACCAGTTAACATAAATAATACAAGTCAGGAGAAGTCTGCTGAAATATAAAAACTCAAACTAAATGGCGACATCTGCCGAGGGGACAGGGACACTGCACGCTGCCTCGCCCCCCTGTTCAAGTGTCACGCAGCTGCGCACCTCTCTCCCAGTCGCCGTTGTTTCATTTGCGCCATTTTGTCCGCTCACTTTGTTGATTGGGCTTTAGCAAGCTGTACTGGAGCCAATCAGAGGGAAACCGGACAGCGAAGATACGGTAAGGAAGCCCCGATTGAAGGCATTGGTAGTTGTCAGCACGGATTGGTTTGTCATGGACCAACCAAATTACTAACCCTGCTTAATGCAAAAAACTCAAATTGCAGTTTGATTTCGACCGCTGCGTCCCAAGACCTACAAATAGCTTCATGTTTCTAGCGTTGGCCACCGCGAGGAAACATGATCCTCGCTTGGTCCACAAGCCTTAGCTAGCGTTAGCTCCTTCGCTAAAATATCGTTTCTCGAACAAAGAGCGGGTATAAAGCCACCGTTCGACCGTCAGCAAACGCTGCCAGGTACATTATAATGAGCTGTAATAAACAAGCTGCCCACAAGAAAATATACACGTTCGGAGTTTACGACACAAATGGCATCCTTATGCGCTTTCTAGAATTTACCACGCTTTTAGCTAGCGGACTGGCGCTAGCCGTGTTAGCTTCCCCACTAAAATACCCGCTAAATAAAATTCCCCTTTAAAGGAATCCAGCAGCTGACACGGCTGTGTCCTCCTGGGGGGATTATGTTTCAGCTGAAATTCGTAGACTTCACATTTGACACAGTGCGGCACAAGTCGGTGTGAGGAAGCAGTAGGTCCTATTTAAATATTGAGAACAATAAATTGAAAACACGTAGATATCGGTTAAAAAGACGGGGTTTTTTGCCGTCGAAAAAAATTATCATTTGTTTACGTATAAAATGCACTGTAAACCATAGAAATCCAATATTGGTTCATTTGTATGTTTTGTCTTTGCCTCATCAGGTTTTTCACGGTAAAAAGCCATGGAGCAGTACACCACTGCCACCACTACTACTGGAGAGCAGATTGTTGTTCAGACAGCCAATGGACAGATCCAGCAGCAGGTGAGCTTAGGGTTGACAATTTTATTGTCTAGCTTTTAATAAATAATATCTGATTCTCACACCCAAAATTTTAATCTGATGTAAAATGTATAGAAGTCCATTACTGTATATAGTAACCATTAAGTCTAATATACCCTACTAAGCTATAGTACTTTTTCCTTTGGGAAGGTACGATCTGTGCAGTCTGCAGTTCTGTTGAAGAAAGACGTTGAATCTATTTAATTATTCTTGAAAAATAATTTATTTCTGTGCATTTTATTTTCCACGCTGCATCAAATTAAAGTTGATTACGTTGATTAAACGTCATGAGGTGGGGGGTGGTTCTCTATTTTTTTTTTTTTTTTTTTGCTGGGAGTTGGAACCCTATTAGTTAGGTTGCTTAATATTTCTGCTAAGTACTCTTTAAAATACCAGAATAGGGAGGATGGAGTAGGTTTAAGTTTATTAGATTGATCAGTATTGCTGAACTATGAAATATTTTGGGTGCAGTGTATTTTTTATATACAGGTATAACAGAATAGCTTTAGTGTTGTTCTTTATTTAAACTTGAGTATGAACTTATACAAAATGCAGCAATATATTAAACAAACAGTTTTATTGATTAAAAAACACTATATCGGATTCATATCGGTATCGGCAGATATCCAAATTTATGATATCGGTATCGGACATAAAAAAGTGGTATCTCTAGTAAAGACTAATAAAAAAGTCACATTGTAAAAGACAACTAGTGACAATTTCTCAACGATATATAGCTGTATTTCACAATAATGCAAAATAACATGTATAATAATTTTTAACATGAAATCCTCAGTCACAAACATGAAGAAGATGCTATTTTCATTCAAGTTTCATGCTAGATTGAGACATGACACACATTTATACCACAAAAATATTAATAATCTAAATAGAACAGATCTTTTCTAATTACTCTACTTATAACCAAGAACATAATTGTTTAAAAATATGCAAACTTTTTTATCTTTTCAGGTCAAATTTTTAAGGTAATCATGTTCAAACTTTGTTTGAGTTTTCATTGTGCAGATTCTTTCTGCCTAAAAGGCAGAAAACTGGGTTTACTGGCCTTTTAAAATAAATAAATCTAGATATATTTCAAACATGAAGCTAACACTTCAAAGCAGGCATTATAGATATGTCCAAGCCTCAAACCATATAATTTTTAGGCAAATCGGAAATGGTTGAGTATACATTGTTTTTTTTAAAAAAAAGATGATTTGAGATGCAATAATCCAGTTCCAATATATTTTCTTGGTACTTTGTTGTTGAGTCTGTATATATGAGTCTGTATCCTGCCCTGCCTGCAGACACAGGGCACAGTGACGGCTGTGCAGCTGCAAACAGAGGCGCCAGTGGTGACGGCCTCAGGCCAGCAGGTGCAGACACTCCAGGTAGTGGTGTCACCGCCGCCCTGTGTCAGTGTCATGACTGTTTCACAGCCTACCGGTTTGCATGCCATAGCCAGGGCTGTTTGTATTTTTATTTTTCCAGGACCCATCTGTGCTGTTTGGTTCATCATTTCCCTCCCAAGCATGTCTTGCAACTGCACGTTCCTCAGCACAGTGTTTTCTGTGTCAGCCTCCGGTTTTTGCTTTTGCTCTCATGGCTGTCTAAACTGAGTTGTGCTTGTCTCTTGCTATTAAAAGCAAGTTTAGAAAGTCAGATGTTCTTGTTCTCAAGTGCGATGGCTGTGGAGAAAAATATGCAGAATATACAACAGAACAACCTTCTGAGGTCTGCATGGATCCACATCCATTACTGGCTGCCACTGTTCATCATAGTCTGATATTTTTCTTACTGTTGTGCTGAATAATGTCAGCAGGTACCTTTGCCCTTACAATTTTACTTCCTGTCATGCTGCTGCTGCTGCCACAGACCATAAGTTGTACGCTGTGGTCACTTTATGGTATAAGATGAAATATCAGTACCAAGTTGAACATGTGAATGCAAATTAATTTTACCAACATCTTGACCACAAAGGTACAGGAAGCAAATTCCGTTCTTGTAAGCTCTTGTTTCAATAGCAGTATGGCTGTAAATACAAGACCTAAATTCTACATGCAGAAGTTTTGTATTTTTCTGTAGCCTAAGCTCATGAGAAAAATGATTAAACATACACTAGATACATTGGGTCCAGAAATAATCTATGCTATATAACAGGATGCTTTCATGTTTGTATTTTAGGAAACCATAAACGTGAGATCAACAAGTGCTTTTATCCACAGTGTAGTATCCTGGATGTTTCTCATGTCATACCACTTGCATGCAGCTCTGCAAGTCACAAGAGACACCGAGACGAACACTGTCAGTGCTGCTATAATAGCTGTCTGAATCTCCCTGTAGGTCCAGGGACAGCCTCTGATGGTTCAGGTGAGCGGTGGACAGCTCATCACATCGTCAGGGCAACCCATTATGGTGCAGGCCATGTCAGGGAGTCAGGGTCAAACCATAATGCAGGTCCCTGTATCTGGTGCTCAGGGACTACAGCAGGTAAAGTATCTAAATTAAATTATACATTGTTCTCTAAAGCAACACTGTTTACTCTGGAATAATATTAATAGTAAACTAACTAGTATAGATTTGGAAGTAAACGCTGAAGTTTGAGAAGCACGTTGTACACTGAGTAGGTTTTTTTCCCCTTGTTGTTATTTTTAGTGTTTATGTAAGATTAAGTTGATAGCGAGGTAGCAAAGTGTACTTTTTTTCCATGTTTATCCTTGTTATTCTGTTTGCTGTGGTGTTGATCTATAATCCAGTTAACCACTGTTGATGTTTTTGTACCTGTCTGTAGATCCAGCTGGTGCAGCCAGGTCAAATCCAGTTGCAAGGTGGTCAGACTCTGCAGCTGCAGGGCCAGCAGGGTCAGCCTCAGCAGATCATCATCCAGCAGCCCCAGACCGGCATGACAGCTGGACAGAACCAAGTACTAAATTTTGAAAAAATTAAAAAAGCAAAAACCCAAGCTTCTTATTTAAAAATCTATTGAATAAATAAATCCCCATAAAATGATGTAAAGTAATTTCCCCCCTCTCTATCAAGGGACAGCAGATCAGCGTGCAGGGCCAACAGGTGGCACAGACAGCTGATGGACAGACCATCGTCTACCAGCCTGTCAATGCAGATGGTACTGTCTTGCAGCAGGGTAAACTAGGCTGTCCTCCAAAATTTGTGTTTGACTTCTGCTATTTAGACTTTCTAAATAGGAGCATGGGTGAGTTGTCATGTTCAAAAAGTTTTGGGATGATTATCTGTTTTCAGGAATGATCACAATTCCAGCTGCCAGCTTGGCAGGTGCCCAGATTGTACAAGCAGGGAGTGCCAACACCAACACCACCAACAGCGGCCAAGGCACTGTGACCGTCACCCTGCCCGTCTCTGGCAACATGGTCAATGCAGGTGGAATGGTCATGGTAAGGCCCTGTGCAGAGGTACCCAGCACCTTATTACCTTTGTTTTTCCTAATCTAGACTCTCACATGGGTATATGGTAAAGGTCATGGGCTTAAACATATATTTTTTATGAATGATCACTGGTGTTTTCATAGGTCAGTTATAATTATAGCTCACCTTATCAAACCCTAAAATGAACACGTCTAGGTTTGTTTAACCCCCCCTGTAAACCTGTGGTCCTTCTAAACAGGTGATTTTTGGATACATGCTCTTCCCGGGCTGTATCCATGTTAAATACAATTCACATTAGCATTTTGTTCATAAGTAAAACTAATAATGTTTTGGAAGTTTCATTATTGGTGCTTATATTGCCTGAAAACAACAAAGCATAAATAGGGTTCCTTGAATTTAAGTCCACATTTAAAAGATGCCGTGTTCACTGCATAGACTGTAATCTTAATGATGTGAATGGTCATCCAAATCCGGCTTGTCTTTGAATGCTACCCATTTTGTACAAACAGTAGTTGATGGTCAGTTTCATTGTGTCATTTTGCTCTGGACTTTTCAGGTTGGGCAGCTTGCATCCTTAAGCTAGTAGTTAGTAGAATAAACTGACATTGTGAAATTTCCTGGCAGTGGAGACCCAGTATGCAACTGTTGGGGAGTCTAAATAAGAATGACTTAAAACATCTGTATGGGTGTGGAAGAGCAGTGTGAACTTTTTTCTTTTATTTGAATGGATTGATATTTGTCTTTTTGTGAGTAGGATCTGTTGTAAAATGCGTGACATATTAAGCACTGTGTCTTTGTCTTTTCCTTCAATCAGATGGTACCTGGAGGTGGCGGCGTTCCCACAATGCAGCGAATCCCATTGCCAGGGGCTGAAATGCTTGAAGAGGAGCCACTGTATGTCAATGCCAAACAGTACCATCGCATCCTAAAGAGAAGACAGGCTCGGGCTAAGCTGGAAGCAGAGGGCAAGATTCCCAAGGAAAGGAGGGTAGGCCATTTCTGTCAAACGTATAGACTTGAGAGAGGGGGGGGGAACCCTATATATTTAAATTCTTCTGTGTTGTACTCTGTGTGTGATTTTTAGTGATGGGCTTGTTGTGAACCAAATTTTAATGTGAGTAATCCACCTTCTTCCTGTCTAGCAGAAATATCTACATGAGTCTCGCCATCGTCATGCAATGCAGCGTAAGCGGGGAGATGGTGGTCGTTTCTTTTCCCCTAAGGACAAGGAAATGGGTCTGGGATTATCACAGGTAGGCAGCTGTGTGTAGAAAGAACATAGCAACTCAAGCCTATAATGCTTGTTGCAAATTGTCATACACTTAAAACTGTGAGATTTTAAGTGTATGAGCTCAATTTGCTTTTGTTACCTCCCATTTCTGCCCTTCTGATGCAGGATGTTGCCCAGGCAGCAGCAGATGAGACAGTGGCTCAGATGATCCGAGTTTCATAGCACTGTCACTGACATCATCACTTCTTTCTGAACTCTACCCTGCCTGAGATTCTTCATCGCAGCTGACCTCCTGCCACCACTTTTTCCTTTCATCTGTACTTCCTCCTGCCTCACCGCCATACACCAAACCACAGTGCTACCACTGGGCTTTTTCTGTTGTCTCTACTCCTACACTGGTCTTCCAGGGAGCTGGCTGTATGGCTGCTGAGACTATGAACTTTTCTGGCCTTGTTCATCCAAAAAAATGGATGCTGTCATGCTCAGCTTATCTGGTTGAGCACTAAGGACCAGCTTTTTATTTTCGTAAGCATTAGTTTTGAAAATAACGAAGCTAGTGACAGGAAATGACAGCCATGAAGCCATCATGTCAGATCCTGGTCTGTTTGAAAATGAGATTTTTGTCACCAGTGGATGCTTTTTGGTTTAAATATTTTTTGTAAATGGTACCTGTTGTGTTTTTTTTTTTTCCTTTTTCTTTTTTTAAAAAGAGATATTCTTTATGCATTGATGCTACACTGCTGTTCTTTATGTAAGCGCCCTTATTTTGGAATTTCATCTTTTTAAACCCACATAGCGCAGGGGTGGTCTCAGCATGCCCTGTGTTCACTGAGTAAAAACAGAAATGTAATACTAATGTGAAGATTTTGTACAGCCATTACTTCCCCAATGTGTTTGGAATACCTACTGATTTGCCCAGTTGTGTGGATGCATTTTATACAGTTAGTAGTTGGTGTTTGTTGGGAAAAAAGTAGTTCAGTGTTGCATCACCTTACGCACTCTTATCCACGTAGTTACATCTTCATCGTTCAGTCCGTCTAGGTGGTTTTTTTTCTTCTTTGTTTGAATTGTTTTTTACCTGTCAGATGCAGTCCTGCAATGTTATTTTTTTTTAAATAGTACTCTGACATTGTATTCATGTAACCTTTGTCAATTAAATTTTATTAAGTGACTCAAGGTTATAGGTGGATTCTTCTGTTTTTTTGTTTTTTTTTTACTCCCTGATTGTGTAGAGTTCAGACTGTCATCTATTTATTTAAAATGTCCCCTGAGTCTTAGCCAATGCCATGTAGTTTTGTTTGCATTATAATGCCTTGGATGACATTTGCTGGAATTTTTTTTTTTCACAACTATGTTCATTAGAAACTGTTTTTCTCTTGTTGCATGAGTATAATTGTCAGATATTTTGGACAAAGTAACATACATTTCAATTTTTGATAAGGATGATTAAAATTCTGTGTATAGTCTGTGAAACCTTTGTGCACTTATTTCATTTTTTTTTTTTTACTCATGTATTTAATTTGTTCATAATGAGATGTCCAGCATTGTGCAAAAGTCTTGAACCAGTCCTCATTTTCATATTTTGCTAGAAAAATGGGGAATAGGTGTAAAGCTTGTTTCAAAACCAACATGTTTTGAAACAATCAAAAAATAGCCCACAGCTTCCCAAAGCAAAAGCTGTTTGTGAATATATTTTATGTAGCCAAAAGTTCCAAAACAAAATATATTCAGTTTGCTATCACAGGAAGAGGAGGAGTAAGGAGTTATCTCATTATATGATTCTTTGATTAAAAAACAAAACTAAAACTACCAGATTTTCAAGATGTTTCTAACTGATGATTGAGTGACTACTACTTAGGTCATAATATTAGTAATTGGGGGTCAGAAGTGGTGGTGGATAATCATTTGTTGAACTTAAACTATATTGTGACATATTCTGAAACGGGGATGAAGTTCAGGTTTTTCACCTTGAACAGTATAAAAATATCAGGGAAGAGGGGAAAAAGTGGGGAATTAATTAATATGCAGAGTAACAGTGATGTTTGATGCTGACTAGCAAAGTAGGGTTTGTACAAGTTGATGAGAGTACATTTTGTGCGTCTATGTAAGTCTTACTCTGTGAACAGTAGCCTCCAAATAACTAAATTAAAGGTCACATTTGATCAGTATTACAAATACCTACCTGCCAACATTCTAGTGGTTTTATGATTGATTGATGCACACTGGCCCACTAGAGACAACAGAGACCTGCTGATATAGACCTTGTATAGAAATGCAATCAAAAGAGAGCCTTTGGGTCTTGGGGTCAAGGAAGAACGAAAGGACACCTACAGAAAGAAACTGGAAACCCACTCCAGCAGAACAATACCAGTGATGTGTAGAGTGGAATGGGGGAAATAACTAGGTTTAAGGTGACAGAAAGACAAACTGGGCCAAATGGAGAGAGCAAACGAGTTTAACGTTTTTTTTCAACAGGTTTAGTTCACACTAAGCTGCTGCTACCTACAAATCCTGGAGTCCACACCTGCTCTGTCTTAGTGATTTGCCCTTCTTTTCCCCAATTGAACTCCATGGATCAGATTCCTCCATATTTGATTAACACCCTCTGCTTGACTGTGACATCTGGCCAGGTAAGGAGACAGCTGGAGAAACTGCAACAGGGCAAGGCATCAGAGCTAGCCATCTGTCGGTGATCCTGCGTAACATTTATAATACGAAACAGGAGATGGTAAAGAAAACATCCTGTCTGGTTGGCTGCCCTCATTTCACATTAATATGATGAATGTGCTGGGGAGACTAGACTCATCCCACCTAAGAAGGCTGGTGAAAATAACTCTTGACCCATATAAAGAATTTCAGAAATATAGGATATATAAGGCCTTTATTATCTTATTACCTTTGAAATTGCAAATACAGAATTCTGGTCCTGCTGCAGTCTTAAAGAATTTTAAATTCAGTTAATTATCTTATTCAGTAAGGCAGCTGAAACAAAGTAGTCATGCGTAGTCGTGTACATTTAGCCGGAGGTTGACTTTAGTTCCCCTTTTCCCTGAACAGGACCTCCCAGGTAAAGCATCGCGATTAGCAAACTCTGCCAATCAGGGGCTGTAGCTTGCGGACGCTGGTCCCCGATCAGCCAATCATTAAAAAGTGGGCGGGACTTGTGTTAAGAGCGCTACGCTGATTAACAGGGGGCTGTATAACAGTCAAGTGTAGCACTAAGCATAAAAAACAGAGCAAAAGAAAAAAACTGCAGTGCTGAACATCTGACATTTTAGTCTCACAAATGACGAATAAATTATGTAATTTATTTCCTTATGGGTAGCGAGGCCTCAGCCGTTACACATTCAGCAGTCACTTTCCTGTCCACTGGAGCTAACTGGCTTATCACCGCCTACACACTGCCCACTGGTTTGTCTGACAGCCTCAACAAAACGCCCCCTCCCTCCCTCACCTTGGGAGATGTTGCCGTCTGTGGATGACAGCAGACCTGCAGGACCGAAGCAAGTGGCCGTGCGAGTCTTTTAGAAAGTAGATAAGGGAGAAAAAAGCGTCATATCTAGTGAAGTGGGCTACTTTGTTAGCTTTGCTCCGTGGTGTAGTGCTTCAGCGTCGGTTCGGTCATTTTTAAGCCACGAAGCTTTAGCCAAGAGAGCAAGAAGGCGAAGCTAAGGGTATTAGTTTCAACTCAATCCAGAACCGGCTTTTGTTTCCCCCCCTCTCCTCTCCAGTAACAGTATCGATATCACTCGGATGCAATGACAGACACAGTTGTGGACAGCAAGACGGAGGTTAAACAGGGCACGAAATATGTCAAGGAGACCGAAAACGTTGCGGAAAAATATTCCGTGTTGACTGTCAGCAAAAACAGCAGTGATGTGAATATGAACGTTGGAGAAATGACTTCAGCAGCGTTCACCGCAGTCCCCACACTGAAATCCGTCAAGAAGGTAAGAAACGTGATGCTCCCAGCAGTCACTGCCATTGGGCACAGACACAGTAAGGAGGGGATTTCACGTTGGTACGCATCGTGCTGCAGTGAAGTCCAAGTGTAGGCAATGTAATGTACTGTGTTGATGTATTGTTAATAAGGTGCAGTGTGAATGTCTGCTCCAAAGTTGTCATTGGGAATTTTGTTGGAGCTTTAATGCATTCTTGAATGATGGACACTCCATCCCAATGTGAGGTGGGAAGTGCAAAAATAATCTTAAACATTTAAAGTACCCATATTCATGTATCTTAGAAGCCAGCTATTAAGGAAAGCTTTGCTAACTGTCTCATATGTAGTGTTACTCTAATAATACCTTCTACTGTGTTATTACTGGGGTAAGAACATATAATTTTAAAGACAAGATGATTGTTAAAATCTGTCTTCAAGTTGCCTTCCCGTCTGTTTAAAGCACAATGTCAACATTATGCCAGCAGGCAGGAAACAACTAAAAGCCAAGCTGAGCTCTTAAACCTCTGATTTAAGACCTCAGCAAAGTGCAGAACTACTGTGTGAGGGCTAACGCAACTGAGTCTGTGGGGTCCCCCAGTTGAGTAGGGGGTATTTAATCAGGTGTACCCTTGTGTTGTGGGGAAAAAAAATAAATCCACCATAAACTGTAGTTTACAGTTACAGAACCTTGAGATTTGCAAATGTGTAATAACATGGGAACTGAACCTAAACTTTTATCACATTAATGTGTAGTGAGCTCTATATCTGTCTTTAATTAGTTCTCATGTGCAGGTAATGAGGACATCATCAGTGTTAGTTGGAGGAAAGGCATCATGAACATGCAAAAGCAGCACAGGGTGCACCTGTGAGAAGAACCTGTGAATGTTAAGTTTCTTGCGTGTTATATAATCTGAGAAAACAGCAAAAATCCACATGAGGTGGCTCTTCACAGCATCTGGTACCGGCTAGTGGATAATCATGGAACTCCTGATTAGAGGCTTCTTTGTCTGTTTCTCAGAACAAACCTGCTCAAATCTCTGCAGACTCTTCTACCAGGGAAGTTTTTCTGATCATATGAGACTGTGTCACAGAGTGGTGATTAAGCCCTCTGGAACTTTTTAGTTATAATGTCTGGCAACTGTGTTAGTAATATCAGATATATTTCAGTTCCTCAAGGTGACCTCTGACTTCTAATACCCATGGTTCTTTGGGGGTGACTTTGCCTGTGTTTGACACCTATTTTTATGATTCACACATCTGTGTTATGACCTAATGTTAGCTGCTTTGCACTTTTAAATACTCGCATATACACTTATCAGTCATAACATTACGACCACTTGCCGAATATTGTATTGGTCCCCCTTTTGCTGCTGACCCACTGAGACATGGACTCCACTAGACCCCTAGAAGGTGTGCTGTGATCTCTGGCACTAAGATATTAGCAGCAGATCCTTTAAGTCCTGTAAGATGTGAGTTGGGGCCTCCATGGATCAGCCTTTTTTGTCCAGCACATTCCACAGATGCTCAATTGGATTGAGATCTGAGGAATTTGGAGGCCAAGTCAAGATGTCAAAATTGTTGTGGTCCTCAAACTATTTGTGGCAGGGTGCATTATCCTGCTGAAAGAGGCCATCAGGGAATACTGTTTCCATGAAAGGGTGTACATTATCTGCAACAATGCTTCGGTGGTATATCTCAAGGTAACATCCATGTGGATGGCAGGACCCAAGGTTTCCCAGCAGAACATTGCCAGCGTAGGGCTGGTTTGCTCTCCTCCCCTAGTGCATCCTGGTGCCAGGTGTTCCCCAGATAAGTGCACCCTGCCATCCATGTGGTATGAAAGAAAATTATACGACATAGAAAATTATTCATCTGATGCTCATGTGCCCATTGTTGGTGCATTTGGGGGTACAGGGGTTCAGCATGGACACCCTGACTGGTCTGCAGCTATGCAGCCCTATAAACAACAACCTGCAATGCTCTGTGTACTCTGACACCTTTCTGTCAGAAAAATCTTCATCAGTTTGAGCTACAGTAGTTCATCTGTTGGATTGGACACACAGGCCAGCCTTCACCCCCCACATGCCTCATTGAGCCTTGCCCTCCAATGACCTTGTCGCTGCTTTGCCACTTTTCTTTCCTTGGACCAGTTTTGATAGATACTGAACACTGCAGACAGGGAACACCCCACAACAGCTGCAGTTTTGGAGATGCTCTGAAACGGTTGTTTACCCTTCATAATGTTCCTTGTCAAACTCAAATCCTTACACTTTTCCATTTTTTTCTGCTTCTAAACTTTGAGGACAAAATGTTCAATAGCTCTCTGATATATTCCACCCACTAACAGGTGCCATGATGAAGAGATAATCAGTGTTATTTACTTCACCTGTCAGTGGTCCTAATATTAAGCCTGATTAGATTTAGATATACCTTGCTACTACCAGGTTGGATACCCCTTTGCCTTCAGACCTATCTTAAGTCTGGCATAGATTCAGCAAGGTGCTAGTTCATATTTATCATGTATAGCATCACACAGTTACTGCAGATTTGTTGAATGCACACCTATAATGTGAATCTCCCCCGTTCCACATTCCAAAGGAGCTCTATTGGATTGAGATTTGGTGACTGTGGAGCCCATTTGAGTGCACTGAACTCACTGTGAAGCCAGTTTGAGATGATTTGAGCTTTGTGAAATGGTGTGTTGTACTGATGGATGAACCCATTAGAAGATGATTACACTGTATTATAAATGGGATGGACATCAGCAGCAGCAGCATTACTCAGGCAGTCTGTGACATTTAGACGATGTGTTCAAAGTGTGCTAAGAAATCTCCCCACATCACCGATGTGAATTGTTTTGAACTTTAGCATGTATTATTAGCCACATGTATTTGCCTAAATTCACTAACTTGCTGCCATGTGATTGGCTGATTAGATATTTGTGCATAACAGGTGCATAAAATGAAAATATCGGCTCATATGTGTTTTAACAAAGAGTATTTCAGCACTCAGGAGTAAACTTACTTCATGCCACCTCAAAAACACAAATGCACAAGTGGTCTCGAGTTCTGTCTTATTACGTAATCAGGGTTGAGCTTACTTTTTTTGTATGATGCCTTAAAGATCCACTTATTAGAATTCTATAAGGCTCATCAAAAAACAGTGTTCAGACTGAAACATCTGACTTACCTTGTTAAAGGAACAGTAGGTTTTTCTCGCCCTTAAACTCACTCATAAGTAAGCTACAAGCAATGTATCATTACGCAGTGTGGAAAAATTGCACTAGGTATGTTTGTTATTCCTGTCATCTTGTCTTTGTGGCTGGATTTGTGAATTGAGTAAGTTTAACCAAAGTGTGTTTATAATAATTGATAAATAACTGAATAATAAAAACACCTGTTTTCTCAACATCGTAGATTTCAAGCTGCTAGCTCACAGAATGCAATAATGTGTGGACTGTGAGCCGCCTCAGGGTGCCTGATGAGAACATATTGGATTGTAGGAATGTGAACTGTGCTTATGAAAACAAAGCACTGTGTTATGAATAAATGTGAGAGCCCGGTGTCAAACTGAGCAGTCTGTTTGCTTAAAAAAAAAAGAAGAATGATTAAAGAAATTACTGTAAATGACTGGAAAGAGTGTCAATCTGATTGAAATCACAATAAATGACATATTGAAAAGAAGACTTAGAACTCAGCAGAACTACTACATTGAAAGGTGACGTGAGTAAACAAAGTCAATGCTACAAATTAAAAACGAGTGAGTTAGCGTGAGGGCAGATGAGTCAGAGAACACCAATCCTCTGCCTCCTCTCTCTCTGAATCCATCTAATGGTTATGTAATACGCCCCCTGGGAATGGGACTTGCTCACCGTGAATCTGTTCATGCATCATCATATTTATCTGATTCCTGTGGGCTGCTTTGTAGGATCTGAAATGTGATGATACCTTAGCTTCACTATCTCATCCTGCATGTCTGCCAACATTATGGAAGAGATTCATGAAGGTCAAACATAACTTTTCCGCTCCTGGTAAGTGGTAACGAAGACTGGAAAATGTAGTGTGGTAAAACAGCACAGCAAAGAAAATGGGTAAAGTTAAAGGTGAAGCAGGGGCTCAAGCAGGGATGATTTGGGTTGCCCTGCTGCCAGAATCGGATACAGAGACATTCACATTCATCTCTAAAGACACAGACATGAGTGTGCTTTGAAAAAATGTAAAGATAAAATGTACCAGGTACATTCTGTGTTACATGTGTAAACTTACAGTCATTTCCAGTGAAGGAAAAGTCATCATGAGGTTAAAAATAAAGCACATTCAGTAGTTTTACCATTTTCTATGTTCTAGGTTTTGCCCTTGGCATTCACTAAGTACAGTACAGGTACAGTTTAATTACAGTATTTGTTATCAGGAGTTTGGATTTCTTAATAAACAGTGCAGTAAGATAATCCAGGGGAAAAACAACTTGACAGTAAGATTAGGATTCTGAACTGCTTTAGGACTTATGCTCTTTACTTATGTAAAGGTTGGATAGTCTTGGAGAAAGGATTAGTAGAGTTGTATTTTTTTCACAACACTGTAATCGGTCATGCATGTGTTGATCTAAACAGGTGCCTTTGCGCACCAAACGAAGTACCCTGATTTGAAAACTGCAACTGGACTTCACTCCTTTGAGTGTGTCACTGCACCATTTTTACTTATATAAATATTGCAGGCCACATGTCTTTGAACCTGTTTTAATCACTGTGAGTAGTCTGTATACAAAGATCAGGTGATGTGGATAAGACTGTATGCCTTTTCCGCAGGGCAGTGATTTAGAGCACTAGCTGTGTCTGACTAAGTAGCTAGCGTCGCCTTATGTCAGGCCTACATTGAGCCCTTACAACACTGACTGAAAGTCACACTCCACAGCTTAAGTCTTTGACCTGGCCTGCCATCTAGGAGAGAAAGGGTATTTTTAGCTTTAGGGACTGCATGGGACACGTATTGATGCAGCAGAAGGCTAATGGAAACAGAGTTTAATTCCTTCTGTCAATCTCTGTTTACCTTAGTTGTGCAAATCAGGGGCATAGGTGTAAAATAAGAGCTGAGGCAAATTTGTTTATTACTTTGTGTGCACGTGATTTTGAAACGGTTCTCGTTCGTGCGCAACCTACATATATACCTGAATCTTTTTGCATGTGCTGCCTCAGCAATTAAAAACTCACCATAACATACAACCTGCAGATTTTAGCGTTAAGTTTTCAAGGGCATAACTGGAGAGACTAAAGAGAAAGAGAAGCTTGGTTGGAATAAACCCTCCCTTTCTCTTTAGGTCTTTCTCTCTCTCTCATTCTCTCTCCAGGTTGGCCATTAGAAATCATGATAATAGGTGGGAACCTCCCCCTGGCTCTGCCTGGGAGTGTTCTGGGATAATAGCATCAGGGACACCTAGTACTACTGCACAGAGGACACACAGCAACAGGCAGATAGGCTGGAAAACGGAAGAAACAATGGCACACAAGCATGGGCATGGGCATGGGAGAGAAAGGGTGAGTTGCTGCTAATGTATCACTGAGAACTTCTTCTAGATACTAGATAGCTCAAACACACAGGAGCCTTAGTATTTTTTGGCAGTCGCAGGTTTTTGTCTTCTTCCTGCAGTTAACAGAAACTTTTTTTTCCCCTTGAAACATAAATTTCAGTTTACCTGCAGGGAGTAGCGCAATTTTTCCTAGTAAACACCAAGGTTATTCACACAGGTTCCCCGTGTAGGCATAGTGGAAACATAATGCTGTCTTCACCAACGCTGAGTAATTCATCATTAATTCGATTAGCCTCTTGATTTTGGTCTGAATATTGAGAAAGAACAATTCAGTAAAGCTCAAGAGACTGTGTGAAATGTCTGTTGAATCCTCAAGGCTGCAAAGTGATGCAAAGTAAACATAAAAGTACTCATGTTGACATATTTTGCGAACATATGAGATGGAGCACACTCACAGTTGTGAAAACAGAGACATGCAGAGCTCTCCTGAGCTTAGCCTGTCTCACAGGCTTCTTGAGTTTCTTTATACCGACACGGTAGGTTTCTGAAGCCCAGGTGTCACTGCTCATGGAAAGAGGCGTTGTGGGTTAAAATGCTGAGTAAATAAGGTTAGTTTTGACCACACATTTTAAGTTAATGAAGATCATTGTAATTAGGATAAAAGCAGAGAATTAAAGTTATGGTTATGTTGGGGTGTTTTCCCTAGTGATTGTGCATTATGCTGATGCTAGCCCATTCAATCAGCCTCAGCTTTTTGGGGGATTTTGTTGATGTGAAGTCATGTGTAGCTGTTGCATCCACCCGTAAAACGTTCTATCAGAACTAAATTTGTATGTATAAAGAAAATCTGTTAATTTGATTTTGTTCCAGTAATGCGTTATTACTCTTCATAATTGTTAAGAGTACGCTCTACCTGAAGGACATAGCTACAGGTTGATGTATGTGCAGTGTACACACACATACTCGAGTGTGATCCGACTCACTCTTGTTAATCTGGGATACATGTGTTCCCGGATTCTTCATCTGTGTGTTGTGTCAACTCTGTCAGTCTGCACTTGAGTTTGCAGTCCAAACACATGATATGAAGATTTAAATAGGAGACAGAGGGAATTCTGTGCATTGCCACAATTTATCACTGACTCATAGTAAATGTTTATGGTAGAGTTGTGTAAAGATCTATCCTTCTGAAATCCTCACTCCTCGACTGCATGACCATGAAGACTACGAAGAATTAAAAAGCTCAAGAAATAAGAATACCTTTGAATAGGTGTCATGAACTTTGGACATGGTCAAGTGAACAATTTTCTTGTAACATTTTTCATGGAAAAAAGTATTTTGTGCGTGGACACTAGGCATGCTTTTATGACATTATACAATGTTGTGATGTTAAACAGTGTTGTGAGGAAGACACGTGGCACAATATCATGGATGAGGTCACAGACTTTACACAAAGACACGGGTAGAAATTATTGGAAAGGCAGACAGTGATAGTACATAGTAATGTTTAGGTAACATTGCTTTTGTTGGTCCTTCCATGGAAGATAATGGTCATACTTACCAAGCTTGCTAAACTTGCAGTAGTTGTTTTTCTGTCATCATTAGGTTACAAAATTAAACAAAACAAAAAGGTACCAGAAATATTACCTATAATATAAGCACTGAGTAACTGAGCTGCCTGTGATGTTGGCCTAAACTGTGTCTTTCATACAGTCCTCTATTTACCGTTCTGTGACCAGTTAAAATCAGTTCTCCAGTGCTTTGGTTTAGAGATTCAACAGTTTAGACTTTAATCAAATGCCTGGCTAGAAAATAGCCACACTAGCTGTTTGGTGATCCAATTTATCTTTTTCCAGATCTTTCATCTTGGGCCCTTTGAAGGCTTGGATTGACACGATGAATCACAACCAACAATAACTGAAGCGCATGCATTTGAACAAAACATAAATCACAAGGGAACATCTAAAAATAAGCATCAGCACCCTTGTTCTTGATCCACCTGTGATTTCCTGTAACAAGCTGATTTATCTTTAGAAGGGATAATAACAGAAACAGGACAATGAATGCAAACATAAACTAATGAAGTGTGAAGGTACGGTGTAAGGTATAGTGTCATCACTTTTAAGATGTGAAACACGATGATACCTTGTCCTATTGACCTCCACTTGTCCCATTGACGTCCGATAAATCCATAGAGATAGAAGATTTCAAATATCAAATCGCTAAATAAATGGATTGTTTTGTTTTTTGATGTTTACACTGTGTGGCATTTTCCTTGGCTCTCTGTAGATTCAGTTTGCGAATGCAGAGGACAAACAGGAATTCAGCAAGTATCCGACCAAGGCAGGGCGCCGCTCGCTGTCACGGTCCATCTCGCAGTCCTCCACAGACAGCTACAGCTCAGGTACTTTCACTTTCATTGCTGAAAACTGAGCAATTACTTCAGTCATACATAAAACAAAACAAAACATTTTTTGTATGTTTTTGAAGTTCACTTAACAGTTCTTTGATTGAGTTATGTTTGCATGTCCACCTGGAAAAGCTATTCATATACATCACAAAAATACACACTGTAGCTCCAGCTTTTACACAATGCATTGAAAGCATAAATTTCACAACTGGCTCTTTTGTGTGCTTTACCACAAAAGTGACCTATTGTGTTCTCTATTTGTAAGCTGCATCCTACACTGACAGCTCCGATGATGAAACTTCTCCCCGGGACAAAGCCCAGGTCAACACCCACGGCAGCAGCGACTTCTGTGTGAAGAACATCAAACAAGCTGAATTTGGGCGCCGAGAAATTGAAATTGCAGAACAAGGTATGTATGCATCAGACCTCACTGGCGCATTGTGGACATTTCAAAGATGAAAGATTTTTACCTATGATTGTCTGTACTTTGATCATAACAGGTTAAAGTTTTCTTATGAAATCCTTTTTTCAAACAGGATGATGTAGTTTAAATTTAAAAGATGGCCACATATTGATTTTTATCGTGATGCAGGTGTGTAATAGGGTAGTTATGTAACTACACTGTTACACACTATATGTATTCCTTCATTGTTCGTCATCTTTTATTAATTTAAAATATAGATTACCTGGTGTCTGTGGTTTATGACCCAAAGCTGGTGTTATTTGGAACATGATGATATTTCATTTGATCTTTTCTTCACAATTCAAAACACAATGGTGTGGTTTCTTTTGCTGTTTCTCTGTTCTTGTCTGCCTTTCTGCCTGTTTACATTATCCATGTGAGAGATAAGTAGGCGTAAGCGCCTGGCAAGTGTTGTTCAGCCTTAAAACCTGGGTTGCAACAGCTGTTGCTAACGTTGTTGTTCAGTTAGTACCCATTTTACAGCCATGTACTGCACATCCGCCTTCTAGGTATCGTTTGTTTTTGAATTCGAAAAGGTCTTTCCTTCTTATCTCGCCCAAAACAAAACCTGGCCTTTGTGTCCTCTCAGGTACCATTAACTGCTGCTTGATCTGTTCGTCCACAGACATGTCTGCCCTGATCTCCTTGAGGAAGAGAGCCCAGGGGGAGAAGCCACTGGCTGGGGCGAAGATAGTAGGCTGTACCCATATCACTGCTCAGACAGCAGTACGTCCGCTCATCCTACTCATCAGCGGTCCCTTTAATGTGACATCTTTTTCTCTTCTTATGTCTGTTACTTTTTTCTTTATCTTCATATTTCATTGGTCCTTCTCAGGTCCTGATTGAAACTCTGGTAGCACTTGGGGCCCAGTGTCGCTGGACTGCTTGTAACATTTACTCCACTCAAAATGAGGTGGCTGCTGCTCTTGCAGAGACGGGTAAGTATAATAAAGAAGCAAGAAGAGGCCTATTAACAATAGGGTGGAACAAAAAATATGTAATTCCAAATAACTATGTACTATCTAACATAAAATAAAGTATTTTTCTTTGCTTTATTGCTCATAAGGTTAGATGAACCCAAAGAAAGCTTAAAACTTAAGAGCACTTTGCACCTCTCCTTTCACTGTGTAATGTGCACTAATGTAGCTGTGGCTCATGCTGTCTTTGCCTGTAATTATGTGTGCTTTGTTTCCTGCAGGGGTACCTGTGTTTGCATGGAAGGGTGAATCAGAGGACGACTTCTGGTGGTGTATTGATCGCTGTGTCAACACTGAAGGCTGGCAGGCCAATATGGTATTACCTGGATAGTCATGTGATGAATGTAATGCCTGTCTTAATCTCTCGCTCTTTTCTGTGTGCACATCTTCCATGTTGACTTTTTCCCCCCCATAGATCCTGGATGATGGTGGAGACTTAACCCACTGGGTTTACAAGAAGTATCCCAGCGTCTTTAAAAAAGCCAGGGGCATTGTGGAGGAGAGTGTCACTGGTGTTCACAGGTCAGATGAGGTCGCAAATCTAGAGCTTTAGTGGAGTTTACATTTTATCTGCAGCACGTGCCTTTTTGTATTTTGAACTGCAATTTCTGTCTGGTAATTCTTTTTGGTTCACATTGGTTTCATTATAAAATATGTCAGTAAGACCCAGGCTGTATATTCTTTACAGCATAGACATGTGCGTATGGCAGCTTATTATGAATTATAAATAATTAAGCTTGTCGCAGTGTTTTTGAGCCATTTAATACTCATCAGCTCTTTGCAGATTCAGTACTGCATATACTGACAACAAAATATAAAAGTCAAACTAATGTAAATACTTAATAAATTAAAAGATAAAGGACAAATCATTGTGCTGTGACAAGTGCACTGGTTAGAACTTAAATTATCATTAATGGATATTTTTTTAAAATTTAAAATTTTTTCTAATTAGAATTTTATATCAGTTGTGTAAAACATTTTTAAAATGATCAAAATATATGCTAAACAAACTAACTATACTGCTATTAGCACTACAGTGGCAGTTACAGGATCTAATTACCTGAACATAACTGGGATGTACTGTTCAGCACGTAGCAGCCAACAAATACAAATAATTTGCAGCAGTGCTTTTCACACACGGATTTGACTTTTAGTGGAGTGTGTTTGGTACCTATGTCTTGAACACGACTCTACTTTAGAGTTTAAAATAAATCTAGAAACTATCCAACATAGTCATGCCCTCTGCGTTTTACTTTTTTTTAACTAAGCTGCTTTTAATCCTTTTTTTTTTTATTGGTATTTCCTTATTTTATTTTTTTGGAGATAGAGATGCACTAGAAGCAATTTAAGCTCTCAGTGAATACATTTCATGATGAATGACTTTGAATGAATGGCTTTGTCAACAAAGGCCATTATATAAGTCATATTCAGGTTTTTTTATGCACAGACTAATTTTTTGGTCATAGGTAAGGACAAATAAAAATCACCAGCACTGCTTTAAAATTATTTTCTGTTTAGTTTTGCTTATTGGAGTTTTATGTGCTCAAGCATAATGTTAGTTTTTGTGTAGCAAATGGTTTAAAATGACAGGAGAATGCATACATTTCTGTTAGTTTTACTGATCAGCTGTGATTAGATGATGGGAGAATATTTGAAAAGCATGGCAAAGCTCAAATGCTGGGCACAGCAACTCTGCGGTATATGCAAAGCTCTCAGTGGACTTCATTAGCCAGATATTCTGCCAAGTGTAAGGTCACACAGAATTGCATCCACGTTTGTGTGGAAAGATTCACGTGTGTTCGGCCAGCATATATGCCTGAACATGTTTTCCCCATGTGTCCTTTCAGACTGTACCAGCTGTCTAAGGCTGGCAAGCTGTGTGTGCCCGCCATGAACGTGAACGACTCGGTTACCAAGCAGAAATTCGACAACCTTTACTGCTGCCGTGAATCTATCCTCGATGGGTGAGGAAAATTAATCACCAAGAAAGTTGCTGTTATGAGGTTTTGTTGTATTTGGAGCAATATGGTCACAATGATGTGTCGCTTTGGTTGTCTTTGCCAGCTTGAAGAGGACTACGGATATTATGTTTGGAGGCAAACAAGTGGTTGTGTGTGGGTATGGAGAGGTGAATCATTCTTTTATTAAATTTTTTTTTACCTTTAGATGGAATGACTTTAACAAGTCCAGCAGATCTTTTTAGTGCACTGTCTTGTGCTCTTTAGGTGGGGAAAGGCTGCTGCACTGCTCTCAAAGCTCTCGGAGCCATTGTGTGCATCACAGAGATTGACCCCATCTGTGCCCTGCAAGCATGGTGACTCACTGACTCTCACTATTTAGCATTGCTCACCTGTGCATTGCAAGCTACAAACAAGTGAATATTATCAGTGGATTTTTCCTTTCTTTCTTTCTTTTTTTTCTAATCTGGTCTTCTATAATATGCGTGTTCACACAGCATGGACGGTTTCCGAGTGGTCAAGCTGAGCGAGGTCATTCGGCAGATGGACGTGGTGATAACTTGCACTGGTACTGTACCCCATGCTGTAACATCCATTACTTCTGCTTTGATAATCACAACATTTTCAGCATGTGTCTTTTTAAATATTACAGTTAAGGGCTTTGGGTGAAAACCAAATTTTTTAAAGTCAAAATGCTCAGATGCTCTTTGGTTTTGTGTGTTGACAGCAATATGAACACCAGTACAGATATAGCTGTAACTCCACCGCTATAGCAGCAGCACAAGTTTAAATTTGATCTTCGTTGGCTTATTCTCTCTTCGGTGACTCTGTTAACAACACCTTACGTGTGTTTTTCTTCAAATACAGGCAACAAGAATGTCGTCACCAGAGAACAGCTTGACCGAATGAAGAATGGCTGCATCGTCTGCAATATGGGACACTCCAATACTGAGATTGATGTGGTAAACTTCAAACAAATAACCCCACAAATACCCAATGGATTTTAAAAGCTTCTTAAGCACGGTCACTTAGAATAAACAGTAGGGGAGCCTAAATAAGTGAAAGTGAAAGGTTAAGGTGTGAAAATTCAGGCACTAAATGACAAGTAAAACACAGAAAGGAGTCTGTAAACAAAAAAACATCCTGTTCTCTGTGTTGTTAAATTTTCAGTCAAAAATGAAATTTGAAAATGATCAAAAGTGACTTAATTTGTTTTTCCTCATTGAATTTCCTGTGGCTTGAATATCTCAATTTAAACATCCATAAGTAACATCTCTGTGTGCCCCTTTGATCCAAAACATACAGTAAAGATTGCAAGTTTGACTATGACACAGTTTTTGTAGTTTCGCCTCTGTTCACCATCACACGCAGGAAATGTATAAAAACTATTCTTTCAAATACGTCAACATTTTCAGAGGCTCAAAAATAATCTGACACACTGAAAAAATGTAAATATAATGATTTTTTAAATACTTGGATTAAAATCCTTTGGAGTCAATGACAGCCTGAAGTCTAGAACACATTAACATCACCAAATGTGTGTGTTTCTCATTTGACATGCTCTGCTAGGCCTTTACTGCAGCCACATTCAAGTTGCTGCTTGTTTGTGGGTCACTCTTAGGTTTTGTATTCAGTAACTGAACACAAAACTGGCTCTGCTGGTGAGTGACTTGGCCATTGAAGAATTTCCCATTTCTTTAAATTGAGAAACTCTTTGGTAGTTTTTGCAGCATTCTTTGGGACATTATCCATTTGCTCGATCAGTTTTGCAACATTTGGCTGAATCTGAGCAGAAAGTATATCCCTGTATACAATTAATCCTGCTACTTCTATCAATCACAACAACAAACATTAGTGACCCAGTTCCACTGGCAGGCAGCCATGCATACCCATCCCATAACACTGTTGCCACCATGTTCGAAGGTTAGTATGGTATGTTTTGGAATTATGAACTTTTTCTCTCCTTCTTCAGACTTTTCTTTTCCCATCATTCCGGTACGAGTTCATCTAGGTTTCATACACCCAAAGATGTTTTTCCAGAACCGTGCAGGCTCTTTTTAGATGTTTTCTGGCAAAGTCTAATCTGGACTTCCTCATTCTCGAGTGTCACTAGTGGTTTGCACCTTGTTGTGAACACTGTATTTACATTCATAAAGGTGTTTCTTGATTGTAGATTTTGACAATAACACAGCTACCTCCTTGAGAGTGATGTTCACTTGGTTAGTTGTTTTCTGTAATCTCTCAGGCCTTTTGCTGTCACTGAGGTGGCCAGTGCATTCATTGAGACTGTTGATTTGGTGACTGCTGAAATATTTGCTCTTTCTCTGATGCCTTTGTTTAATTTTTTCAGCTTTCACCTTCTGCAACGAGCTCGAGTCAAGAGCATGAAAAGTTAACCAATAGAAGTTCAACACTAATAAAAAGGGAACAGTCCTCACATGACCACGAAATTGCTTGTCAACCAGTACTCCAAGTCCTTTTGATCCTCTGAAAATGGGCGACTGTGTATAAAAATGGCTGCAATTTCCTAAACAGTTAGTGTAATACTTTTGTTAAATCTCTTAAATTAAAGCTTAAAGCCTCCACCTTGTTCACATCTTGATTCTCTCTTTTTAGTTTTAAGATCTGCTGTGATGCAGAGTGTAGAGGTGCACAGAGGTAAAACTAGAAAAATTGTGTGATTGTATGAATGCTTATGGACTTGGCTGTACTTCTCAATTTTTGTGAATTCATTGGAAGAAGTTTCTAATTCAAGGAGTTCCACTATTCTTTGTTTACATGGTAACATAGCCACATGGAAATGTTCGCACAATGGTGTTTACGTCTTTTGTCCTCAGGCAAGCCTGCGCAGCCCCGAGCTGACCTGGGAGAGGGTTCGCTCTCAGGTCGACCACATCATCTGGCCTGATGGAAAGAGGGTCGTCCTGCTGGCAGAGGTAGCTTTCCTCAATAGTCTTCACAAAACTGTCTTTTAAATTCTCAAAAATTTGTGTTTGTATCGCTCATAACTAGGTTGAAACAGGAGTTTGTTCAGCACTAAACAGTTTTGTCAGACATCTTGTATTTTTTTTTTCCAGGGTCGCCTCTTAAATCTGAGCTGCTCCACAGTGCCGACATTTGTGTTGTCTATCACTGCAACAACTCAGGTTAGTAATTTCTACTCTTCCTTTAGAGCCAGTGTCAGTAACTTCTTGGGCGAGTAAATAACAGTGTCCCTTCTTACTAAACTACCTGCAGTCTGCAGGCACATAGTTTCCTAGATTGTGAGTCATGTAAACACTGTGTGCTCTGTGTTTTGTAGGCCCTGGCACTGATTGAGTTGTTTAATGCTCCAGAAGGACGTTACAAACAGGATGTGTATCTCCTTCCAAAGAAAATGGGTAAGAATCAGCCTTGTTTAAACTGAAACTGTGCTACTTTGGTATAGAAATGATAAGCAGTATGCAAGTGTGGATCACAATAGTTGTGAAGTCTAATTAGTTTTTACTGTTTCTCTGAAAGGCTGCTCATTGTTGCCACCCTGTGGCTTCACTAAAAAGATCACATCACACACATTTTGTCTCTTTCCCCCAGACGAGTATGTGGCCAGTTTGCACCTACCCAACTTTGATGCCCACCTGACAGAGCTGACTGACGAGCAGGCCAAATACATGGGCCTCAACAAGAATGGCCCTTTCAAACCTAATTATTACCGGTAGGTGCTCCTGCCTTTTTCTGCTTCTATTATCACGCACCAGTCCATATTTTCACTTTTTAAACTGGTATTTAATTAAACTCTCTTTTTGTTTTGTTTTTTTCTCTACAGGTATTAATGAGAATGCCCGGTCCTCAACGCACAGTTACCCTGCAACAAACAGAGATATCTATTTTATTTTCTAAATAGCTACAGAATGGAGGAATTATTTTACTTATGCTGAATGTAACTTATTAAAAGCACCTCAGAAGTAGAGTTAAATGATAAAAAAGGACGAGTTAAGGCATGTAGAAAACATATAACCAACTAACATTTTACACGTCTTGTCAGGTGTTTAAACAAAAGCCTACTTGCATGCTATGATGTATGTGCACGTATTTAGTTGCTTCAGATTATGTTACTAGATCACAGAGTTGCTGATTTGTTTACCCCATTTACGCACAGTGCCAAATGATGGCCGTAAGAATGAAACAGAGGATACCTTTTCGATTTTGTCTACCGTGACATTAAGATTTGCCAGGTACATTCCATGAGCCAGAGTTTAGGCTGAGCCAAAACAAACTCTGTGTTACAACTTAGATTATTTTAGAAATGTTTGTTTTTATATATACGTCAAATAATCTGTTTCAATGGTATCTGCATACATGCCCTAAAAGGTAACATCCAGTCATCCTTTATTATAGCAGTGATGATGATGAACTGTTGCCTGTTACATAAACAAAATGATGAAGTCTTGTTTATTCACGTCTTGTGATCAAGTAATGTCGTTTTGCTAATGACAGATTAAGATGTTGTTTTATGTCTGGGTGTGGAGCAGCTGATGTCTTTCCTAAAAAGGCAGTTGGAGAAGATTTACAGAGAGCTGGTAAAACACTTTTTGACTGCTTTATCTTCCCTCATTTCATCCCAAGTTTCCATTTGCTCACTTTAATTCCAGACGCCTCACTGAAGAGTTTTTCTGACTGGATAGTACCTTTGAGGCCATGATATGAATGTGCCTTTTAAATGATTTATAACAACATAATACTAGCGCTGAGCTTAATTATATGAACCATTCCTTTTTGTAAAACTGCATTTATTAGAAGTACATTAACTGTCTTCCTTCCACTGCTTCTGGTTGTAAGTATAACTATAATGTATGAGCTGTGTGTTGGCAAAATATATATATATATATTAGACTTTATGTCAGGCATATGATTGTAGTCGTCTTAATTTGATCCAACAAGATCACTTTAATATTTCATGTGATCAAAATGACATAAGTGTATACTATCTATGTAAACGATTGCATTAAATCAGCAATAAAGCGAGTCTTTTTACCATGACAAACTGAGAACAGAAAATGAAGGAGAGGCCTTTTGTGAGTCCCTGGCTCAGTAGGTAAATATTTTGGGGATAAAACTGACATTCATGGGTGCTCACACTTCAACATAACACATCACAATTCCTAAATGTGCCTTACTGCCACATTCTCCACATTGTATCCCTCTGAGTCGGCCCTGCTGGCTGAGGGTCAGATTGCCGTCTCACTCTGGAATATTCACCGGCCCTCGAGCACCGAGCCAGCTGCATTAGTTTCTAATATTAACACTTCAGTCATTGAGGAGGAGGGGGCGGGAGCATTCTGGAAACCTGGTTGTAACTATATAAGCAAGGAGCCCCAGCCAGTCTAGGTATGAACTCCAGAAGAAACAGAGGCAAAAGCTGACACGAAGGAAACATCCCCAGGATATCCTTCTGAACTTCTGAGCACCAGAGAGCGCACCACTGAAAGTAAGTAGCAACACTGATTGGATAAAGTTTCGACTGTAGAGACAGTGAGGACTTCTTTGTGTGGGTGTCTTACTCTAATTCACTCATTTCCTAAAAAAACCCAAAACTTTAACAGTTATGTGCAACAGTGTAACAGTTATACTTGATATTAAGTCTTTACTTATGAAGGATAGTCTCTAAGTCCTAGTCTGAATGTTTATTTATTTAAATATTAAAATAAGGCTACATATGAATAACCAGATACCGATCTATAGTTCGCTTATTTTTTTTAAGTGAAGCATTTAGATTCACTGGTCTTGTGAATTCTAGCCCTCACCACTGTAAAACTACTACCTAGCAATTAGCTTTAACGACTACACAGACAGTGTGCTCTTAATTCTAAGTGCAGCTCCCTGATTTGGGTGTGACAAGTGCTCAAACTTTATGTTAGTATCATTGGAATAAACATATTATTAATACTGAAAACTATCAAAAACAAGACTTTATCCATTTAAATGCAATGTCTTCTAAATCTGTCTAGGTACTAGGAACCGGCGAAATGTCTGCACCAAAGGGAGTATCCATTGGCATTGATCTGGGCACCACCTATTCTTGTGTTGGGGTTTTCCAGCATGGCAAAGTTGAGATCATTGCCAACGATCAGGGCAATAGAACCACTCCAAGCTATGTGGCTTTTACCGACACAGAAAGGCTTATTGGAGATGCTGCCAAGAACCAAGTTGCAATGAACCCCAATAACACAATCTTTGATGCCAAACGGCTGATTGGAAGAAAGTTTAATGACCCAGTCGTACAGTCCGACATGAAGCTCTGGCCTTTCAAGGTGATTGACGATAATGGAAAGCCCAAAGTCCAGGTGGAATACAAAGGGGAGACCAAGGCATTCTATCCTGAGGAAATTTCCTCCATGGTCCTGGTTAAAATGAAGGAGATAGCTGAGGCCTACCTGGGACAAAGGGTGTCAAACGCAGTCATCACAGTGCCAGCTTATTTCAACGACTCCCAGAGACAAGCTACCAAGGATGCTGGGGTGATCTCTGGACTAAATGTTCTGAGGATCATTAATGAGCCCACAGCAGCAGCCATTGCATATGGCCTGGATAAAGGCAAAACAGGAGAACGCAATGTGCTGATCTTTGATCTTGGCGGAGGCACCTTTGATGTGTCTATTCTGACCATTGAAGCTGGCATCTTTGAGGTCAAAGCCACTTCAGGAGACACACACCTTGGTGGGGAGGACTTTGACAACCAAATGGTCAAGCACTTTGTAGAGGAATTTAAAAGAAAACATAAGAAGGACATTAGCCAGAATAAGAGAGCAGTGAGGAGATTGCGTACAGCTTGTGAGAGGGCAAAGAGGACCTTATCCTCCAGCACTCAGGCAAGCATTGAGATCGACTCTCTCTTTGAGGGAATTGATTTTTACACCTCCATCACAAGGGCACGTTTTGAGGAGCTCAACTCAGATCTTTTCAGGGGAACACTTGGCCCAGTTGAGAAAGCCCTGCAGGATGCCAAGCTGGATAAATCCAGGATTCATGAAATTGTCCTGGTTGGTGGCTCCACAAGAATTCCCAAAATCCAGAAGCTCTTACAGGACTTCTTTAATGGCAAAGACCTGAACAAGAGCATTAACCCAGATGAAGCTGTAGCCTACGGTGCAGCAGTCCAAGCAGCCATCCTCATGGGCGACACCTCAGAGAATGTCCAAGATCTGCTGCTGCTGGATGTCGCTCCCCTGTCTCTGGGCATTGAAACCGCAGGCGGTGTTATGACACCTCTGATAAAGCGAAACACCACAATCCCCACAAAGCAGACTCAGATCTTCTCCACATACTCAGATAACCAGCCAGGTGTATTGATTCAGGTATTTGAAGGCGAGAGAGCCATGACCAAATGCAACAACCTTCTGGGCAAATTTGACCTCACAGGTATCCCTCCAGCTCCCCGAGGTGTTCCACAGATAGAGGTAACATTTGACATTGATGCCAACGGCATTCTAAATGTATCCGCCGTGGACAAAAGCACCGGCAAAGAAAACAAAATCACCATCACCAATGACAAGGGCCGCCTCAGCAAAGAAGAGATCGAGCGGATGGTGCAGGATGCTGAGAAGTACAAGGATGATGATGACATTCAGAGAGACAAGGTTGCAGCAAAGAACACGCTGGAGTCCTATGCCTACCAGATGAAGAGCAGTGTTGAGGATGAGAGTCTGAAAGGTAAAATTAGCGAAGAGGATAAAAAGATGGTCATTGACAAGTGCAACCAGACGATTTCCTGGCTGGAGAACAACCAGCTTGCAGAGAAAGATGAGTATGAGCACCAGCAGAATGAACTCGAGAAGGTGTGCAGACCAGTTGTGACAAAGTTGTACCAGGGAGCAACACCATCAGGAAGCTGCGGCGGCCAGGCAGGAGGAACCTCCCAGGGCCCTACTATTGAAGAAGTGGACTAAAGCTATTCACCTCAGCATATCACACTCATGGGAAAATTTATGACTGCGGTTTAGTAAAAATAAATGATTTCAATGTTGTTTCCTTTTCTACAATAAATTCTATAAAAGCACATCTCTCTTCATTATTGTTTGTGATAAATATTTTTTTGAACATGGAATAAAAGAATAATAAAAAAGAAACAAGCGCTAACCTTTTTAACTGATGCACATGATCAAAAGTGTTTATAATTTTGAGAATGGCCTCTCTTTAAAACCATGTACCAATGAGAGTACCAAGAGTTTATGATAGAAAATTCAGACTTTGATGAATTTGGACATGGAATTCATAAAGGTACTCAATAAGTATTTTTGTTAAAGATGGTTGACAAACCTTATTCAGACATTGTTTCACATTTCTTTTTCCCTATTCAAGCTGTACTTAAAAAGTAATATACAGGATAGTCATTCTAGGACAGACTTGTGAGGAGCTTTATAGACAAAAGGCAAGTTCTCATCTTTAAAGGTAAAGCATAAAAAATGTATATGAAAACATGTTAGATGCCAAACAAGAGTTTGAACACATGCACACTGTAGGTGTGCTATGAGTGTGTATGACAGACAGTTTTACTGCTGCACCTCTGTTAAAACAAACCAACCCAAACCTACTTTTATTTTGTTTTATACCAAACATGCTTTTCTTGCCTGCATTACCCAAAATGCAACAAGCACAGCCGGTTTATCACACTTTGGTAGCTGCAGACTGCAGAGATATAGCAAGTTTACATCTTTCTAGCACCTCCAGATTTGCTCATATTTTCAGTTTTAATATTCCCCCCCAGACTTTTACAAATTTCTGCAGCTCTCTCTGAAGAGATTTATACAAATATTTCCCTCATAGAGCTGTGCTAACTGCCTTTAGCTGTAAACAGTAAACAGACTTTATTGTATACTGCAAGTGTTGTCAGCTCTGTGTAATATTAGTACTTTTATGTCAAAGGGTCTGCACACAAATCACACTCACTGAAAACTAAGCAACTCATTTAAACATGTTGTTCACTGAATGATCCTCTAGGTGGCGAAATCAGGACGTTAGTTTACTAAAACCACTGGCCATAAGCGCTACCTGTTGGAGCACTCTGTACACTGTAACAATAACAACCGAAAAATAAAAAGAATCTGAATCATCACCACCTTGAGGCTACTCCTGATAAAAATCCCACCTAAACCTTCTGGATATTGGTGGGTATGTGATCAATCTTATTAACTCAATTTAAGTTGGTTATCTTGTGTGACTATAATATAAACTCCTACCAGCATGCATGCAGTAATGCCATGAAATAAAGGTATTCTGCGTTACAGTACACAGTAGTTTATTTATTCTCCCCCACGGCTGTTTGCGTTTTATACCCTTGGCACGCTTCCTTAATGTGACGCTACACAATTACAGGTGCTGGTGACAAATCAGAGGTCAGTAGTCCCCATGGTGACTCAGAGCTGAATATGTACAATAAAGGCTGCAAAGCGTAAACGGGCTTAATTAAACCGAGTTTCATTCTCACGCACACGCACAAACACAAAGATGCACACCTCACCACCAGTCCATCCTCTCGGTCTAATTAGAGGGAGTGGTTCAATAGTGCGCCAGGCTTCGGCAGACAAAGGGTTAAACTGCTGAGGCAGTTGAGCGCACCATCCAACCGGGCTGTGTCGCTAGGGGAAGATATAGGGTACTTGTGGAGAAGCAACAGATCTCAGCTGGAAAACAACCCCACATCTGGCACGCGGGACGACCAAATCTGAGGAGGAAAAATCTGTCAAATTTTTCACTGCATGATTAGATGGACTGGACCAGTGGATCAATCTCTGACTTCCAAATCACGAGCAGGGGCGAGAAAAGTTGCCAATATTAGTTGTGGATTTGATTTTGGCGCTGCAGAATTTGGATATTTTTTTGTTTTTTTTAGAAAGGGGGAGATGATCGTCACATGTTTTCTGACTTAGCGTTTTCTCCTATAGGAAATACCATGCGTAAAAGCCAATATTCTTTTTTCCCCTGGCAATAATATGTCTTCGTGGACGGGAAATAAGTCCAACATCTTTGCGCCCGTGGACAGGAATTAAGTATAACATCTGGAGGCAACAACTCAAAACACCTTGTCCAGTCTATTCGACTAAAACGTTTACAAACACCGATCGAGTTCCACCACCCGCGTTTTGCTTTTTTCAGCCTCCAGACTGAGTTTGGTTACAGGTGGTTTTCATCGCGCTTTACCATTACTATGCACCTTAACAATCAGCAATAAACGAGCCACATGGGTGTGAAATGAAGGCTCACTTTGCTTTAATTTTCTGATTTTTTTTTTCCAGCGGACAACAGTTTGAACCAGGGGCGAACAGCCAGTAGGTCTGCTCCCACTGCTTCTAAATGATAAGCTCGGTTTGTGTTTCGTCTTACCGAGGACGCAAGTCAGGCAACAAACCTCCGTCTAAATCATGTCTGAAGGAAGACATGGCCAGAGGGGAAGACTCGGATAAAATTATTATTAACGTAGGCGGCACTCGACACGAGACCTACAAGAGCACCCTCAGGACCCTGCCGGGGACGCGCCTGGCATGGCTAGCAGACTCGGAGTCGCAGGTCAGCTCCGACTCAGACATTGCGTCCCCGAGTGCCACCGAGTTCTTCTTCGACAGACACCCCGGCATCTTTGCGTACGTGCTCAACTATTACCGGACAGGCAAGCTGCACTGCCCGGCTGACGTCTGCGGGCCTCTATTCGAGGAAGAGCTGGCGTTTTGGGGTATAGACGAGACTGACGTGGAGCCATGCTGCTGGATGACCTACCGGCAGCACCGGGACGCGGAGGAGGCCCTGGAGATATTTGAACCGCCCGACCCAGAAGACACCGACGACGAGAGAGAGATGCCGAGGAGGTTCGGCATCGAAGACGTCCCCGACAGGTCGAGAGGCTGCCGCGAAGTTTGGCAGCCAAAGATCTGGGCGCTGTTTGACGACCCGTATTCATCTAGAGCAGCCAGGGTGAGTTCAGCAGGCGGCCCTTTAACGGCCACATGTCAGAGTGCGTCCGCAAAAGCCCGCTGTGTCATTCCAACTAGGAAAAAAGGCGCACATGTTGTCCAAATCAACAGATGTCAGCCAGTCAGGCTGCAGCAGCTACTGATGCAGCTACAGATCTGTAAACTGTAACGTGGCTGTAGCTGTCTGTATTTATCCAGTCTGCGCCTTGTCTGTCTGTTTTTAGGACATGACAGCTTTCAGGCCAAAGTTTATATCTTTACATTAGTTTCACTGACTGTTAAAAATATAGTTTTTTAGTTGAACATCAGGATCAAAAGGAACATTATGCAACCACTAGTCTTAAACAATTACAAATGAATTATAAATGATAGTTTAGAGATTAATATTCTTTTTGTTTGACAAGTTTTGAATAGATTGAAATAATAAATTGACAAAAGTATGTAGAAAGCTCTCTTTTGTTTCAAAAAGTGTGCTAAGAGTCTGACCTTGGAGAGTTTTCTGTGCTATGAAGTCAGGCTTTATAGTACATCCATCCGTTGTCTTCCACTTCTCCAATTCAGGCTGGTAGAGCAGCTGGAGCCAATCCCATCTGGCTTGGAGCAAAGTCTTGCAGCCAAATTCAGCATGTAACATCTGCTCTAGCATTGTTCTTCAGTACATGTTTTCTCTGTTTTGCTACTCTATACATCTACTACAATACACAAAGAAAAAATCTTTTTAGCCCATCATTCAAACACTCTTTATTTGACAGCTACTTATACTTTTAAGAAGCATTTCTTATTATCTTACACTGCAGTTTTTACACCATACAGTGCAGGAGTCTGTGTAGTCGTGAGTTCATTTAAGAAACTGTTTGAACCCCACTGAGTTAAAATGATCACACATTTAACAAAAAAGCAAACATCCAAAGCTGCAAAAAGCAAATGAAAATATATCTTTCAGAACGTCACTGAGGGTGGGGGAGTCCTTTGGTATGCCTTTTAGGTCTTTTGAGACAGTTATATATGAGAATGCTGTAGTGTTTTTGCTTTAGTCCAAGACAGACATCTACTAAGATTTTAGACATATACACTATTCAGCTATTTCACAGCAACTCAGTGCATTTAAGCATGAAAACATGGTCAAGATGACCTGCTTTTCCTACACAACCATTTTTATGATTTACAGAGAATGACATGAAAAAGACAGTCTATCCAGTCACTTCTCTGAGTTGTTGTCAGAAGTCAAAGGAGAATAGTCAGATTACTTCAAGCTGATAGGAAGGCAACAGTAACTCAAATAAGCACTCCTTACAACCAAAGTAAGCAGAAAAGCGTATCTGAATGCAAGACTCATCAAACCTGAAGGCAGGTAGGCTACATCAGCAGAAGACCACACCGGGTGCTACTCCTGTTAGCTATGAACAAGAAACTAAGGCTACAGTTCACACAGGATCACTAACATTGGTGAATATAAAACAGAATAAATGTTGCCCAATCTAGCAAGCCTTAATCTATACTGTGACATTTAGATGCTAGGTTCCAAATTTGGCATAAACAACATGAAAGCACGGATCTCTCCTGCCTTGTATCATGAGTTTAGGCTGCTTCTCGTGATGTCCACAGTGTACCCATCGTCTGATGGCTGCTTCGAGCAAAGATAACACACCATGTCGCAAAGCTCAGATCATCTCAAACTGGTTTCTTGAACATGGCAATAAATTCACTGTACTCAAATGACCCCCGCAGTCACCAGATCTCAATCCAACAGTGCACCTTTGAGTTGTGGTAGAACAGGAAATTCACATCATGGATGTGCAGCAGACAAATGTGGAGCAGCTGTGTGAAGCTGTCATGTCAATATGGACCAAAACCTCTGAGCAATGTTTCCAGAACCTTGTTTAAATCTATGCCACAAAGAATTAAAGCGATTCTGAAGGCAAAAAAGGCAGTGCAGGCAGTCAAAGCAAAGTGTACATAATAATGGTCAGTTAGACCTCGAGGTCTGTCTCTGTTTGATATCATATGAAGAAACAAAAAGAAATTGAAACAGACTGCAGTATTTGGAAGTTAGGAAGTGCAGGGATCTGTTAAAAAGTAAGATCTCTACATCAGTCAAAGCTGCAGAGCATATGAAAATCCATGAGTTAAACATTTTACGTTTTAAAAAACAACACACAAAAAGCTTCATGATGCCTCACTCTGAAAAAGCGATGCTAAGTACTGTGGATTTTTTAAGGACCTGAGCTCTTCAGGATCCAAACCTTTTACTGTGCTCTCCACACATTTGTTGTGCTGTTGATAGCTATAAAACATTACATATTTATGTATTGATCTGTACAAGAAATTCTTTTTTTTTCTAAAATGCATTTCAATACCTGAATTTTCTCTGAGAGGCTAAACATCTCTTTCAATCATGTGAATAACGTTTTTTTTCTCCCCTAAATATACGTTACGAAATTGTGGCAAAATACTGAAAATAGCAAAAATGCTGTTTCATGACAGGAATACAGAGCCGGTGAAGTGTTCCCACACATCCTATTCAAGGTTTGCACTCAAAAGGTGCTCAGAAAGATGAGTGTTTAAAAGGCTGCAGAAGCATAGACCCGTGTACCGTAAATCACACCGTATTAATCAGTAGATGGACATCTGCTGTACTTACACTAGTGCTATAAAAAAAGCTAAAAGGCTAAAAAAAAGCTAATCATTTGTTAAAATTTTTTTTAAGAAACTTGTGCTTTTGCCAATGCTAAGTGACATGTGAGTAAGGTTTTATGCAAAGATCTGCATGATATATAAAAAAAAACAACCCCAAAAAACAGAGAACTCAGTTATTTATCAGATTTGGTTTATAAAAAAAAAAGGTTCCCATCTTTCCACGGGGGGTATCATCCTGCTGTAAACATTTTGAAAGCATGCTATAGCTAATGGCTCAGCAACAAAAGCAGGATGCTTATTGAAGTAAACATGAAAGCAAGTATCGAGTATCATTTGCAAGAGTTTTTTCGGCAAAAGGCCAGGAGCTTTCATCGGGCAGAAAGAAAAATACATTTAGCTCAGGAAGGAGAGGGGCTCATGCTAACTCTAATTTCTATTTGTCTGTTTGTGCAGTTGAATAGTCTGTTCAAACACTCTCACAGCATTGCCGAAGAATAATGTTCCCGCTGCACGCCAGCGACACTACAAATAGTGTTTATTTTAGCTTCTCGTCCAGGTGGCATTCGCAGGCTGTCGCTGTTGAGGAGCCCACATCTCTGAGTCACAGCTGCCACTGCGTCGGTGTCGTCTGAAGATGACCCGCGCTGTGCCTGCCAGTTAATCACGTCTGTCTCTCACCGCTGAATATTTGTAAATTAATCAATTAGGATTTGTGAAGTTTTGTGAAAGATCTACATGTGAAGCTTTCTGAAATATTGCAGAAGGGAGGCGGATAATGGAAATGGATAAGATCCTCTTTATCCATTTCCGTTCCAGCCACTTCATATATGTATGTTTACTCTGTGTGCATTCTGAGAGCATGCTTTCTGAAAGGATGTGGGGCTGAATTTTGAGGCCTTTATGGCCTTTTTATTTCAGAGAGCCTCTAAGCTCATCTCAGGTAATGTGATTCCTAAAAGCTGGAGGGAAGTTAATCTGTCCATCATGTAAGCCACATCCTCTTTGGGATCAACCAAGACTGGAGATGCAGCTCTTTTAAAGCGAGCACATGAGGCCATTATACTGCGAGTTCACAGAGTGCAGTCCCCTGGGAACATTTAATAGAGCCCAGAAGAATGCGCTACTATACATTTTATGCATCTCCAGTTTATGTTAGACCAAGAAAGAATTTCTCCTCAGGTTCTTCTCAGCTTCTGTTTTCAACTCAATTTACTGAAGAAAAGTAGCCACCTGTATGTTGGCTCTTTATGTTAGCGCCATCAAAGACACCACGTGATCTTATAGGGCTGCCCCATTGAGCGTAGCAGCTTTGCTACGTGTTTACTCTCAGGTCTAATTTTCAGAGTGTTTACACTCACATTAAAGTGGCTCCATAGCGTGGTGGATTACACATTCGCTTGGCGAATGAAAGGTCACTGCTTCTATTCCAGCTGAAGACACAAATCATCTTTGCGGTTGCATCAGGAAAGGTGTAAAACTGCCAGATCAAACGTGTGGAACTACTGTGGTAACAAGTAGTAACAAGGGAGCAGCTGAAAGTAGCTAATACTTATTCATATGTACATAAAATTGCAGATATATTTTTTCTGCACTATTGAACTGTTGATCTGTTGGTTACATCGAATGTATGTGATGAACTTGTCCTAAAAAGTGAAGCCAGTGTGTTAAACATGCATTCTTTATAATGGCTAGCATGGACAAAGTTCTCTGTTTGGGGGGGGGAAAAAAAAAAATTGATTGTGTTGAGGGTCAAAGGTCAAACTGTCCCCATTTATGGGTTGTGCCACACTTTTCACAGTCCGATACAAGTCGGTCACCATTCAAACTATGACTCCAGAATGTGCTAGGTTTGTTGCAAATAATTGGATGTGGCGAGGAGAGGCAGGTCTGACTGTGAAACTGCATGCTCCTTAAGATCTTGTGGTTGAAAGGGCATTAGTGGATGAGGCACACAGATGACCCCTTGATTTTAAATTCGATTTTTAAAGTAGATTTCAGTCAGTGTAACTGAAAATGAGTGGCTGAGCCCAAAAACATTAGCAGGAAAATCTTTACAGATGTTACGATGGAAAACTGTTGTCCCATACAGTTATATAGGACCAGAAATCTTTTTGTAATCACAGCTATCATCATCTGTTGGTCTTCATATAGAATATAACTTGCAGCACTTCTGCATTGGCTTAATTTTTCTGAAGCCACATCCATGTTTTATACTGGCTATGGTACGGGCATTAGCTGATCAGTTCCATCCTTGAATCTAAAAATGGTCATGTTCTCTTTAAAAAAAGAAGAAGCCCCAAACAAAAAATCCTAACAACAACAGAGGCTAAAATCAGAATGCACAAATCATTATGGGGTTTCATGGTGGCTATGTCCATCTTTTATACATACTAAAATACAATAACTATTAAACACATCACCAATTTTATAATTAAATACATCTAAAGGTGCCATTGACATGAAATTCTCACCAAAGGGATTCTAAGAATGGACCAAAATCGTACCTGAGAAATGCATGTGACTAGTTCCTCCATACAGGAAGCTGTCATCACCAGCAAAGGCTTGTGACAAAGTATTAAATACGTTTCAGTAAGCATGTTCAATACTTTTTCCCTGTATCATTTCTCATTATTACACATAAACTATGGGCATCTATGGATTCATTTCTTTGTATGTGTGGACTAGATAGTTTGTGAGATTTTCATGTCAGTGGCACCTTTAGAAATATATTAACTTAGAAATTTGGTGATGTTTTCAATACTTATTTTACCCACTGTATACAGGCTATGTTTGGGCCGTCATTTAGCCACAAGCTCGTCCTAAATTGTTCAGTCTATCAGTTTAAAGTGGAATTAAACAAATAGGTTTAAATACTTTCAACAACCTCTAATAAATAACACATTTCTGTTGTTGTTTTTGTTGTTTTTGGTGAAAGTACAGAAAATAGGTCGTGTTGATATTATATTATTTCATCATTGTCTGTATCTGTATTAAAGATTGCTGATCTTCTCCACAGTCCATTGGGAGGTGAGTTGTCTCTGCTGATGAAAAAATATGGGTCTAAATGTGCTGCTGCCCACTTGGCTGCATAAATCAACCAACAGAGGGCAAAGCATAGACTTTATAAAATATGGATGTAGCCTCTGGGTTTGAAAAGTGAGGTCAACATTAAAGTGCCTTAAACCTGCATTTTTTTCTCATTTCTTTTAGCATTGAAACCATCCCGATGACTTCATAGCTTAAAGTCTTACATTTTGGAATTTATTTTTCTGTGGTCCCCAATCAGTGTGCAGGTAGACAATGAAAGGGTTTGTGTTCCTGTGTCACTGACACAGTTCTTTGCCTATGAACTTGCATCATGTCTCTCAAAGGAGCTTGCAAAGAAAAGCGTCTGGACTTCTTTAAGTTACTTGAAGACGTGGGGGGCCAGGTGGGGCCAGGTTTCACAATGAACTCACCCGAAACTCTGGCTGATTGGGACCCACACCCAGTTTCACACCTTGGCTCAGGCGATTAGAGGATCATCAGGGGGTCCTTTTGTCCCTCTGTGGGGGGTTACTCTCACTAGGTTTATATCTGGGACTCTCCACCATTTGACCTTAGAACTGAAGAAGCTTCTCGGATGAGAGGTGAAACGTCTTCAAGTAACTTAAAGAAGTCCAGACGCTTTTCTTTGCAAGCTCCTTTGACTACGATGACCTGGATGACTGAGAACCTTCACAGACATCATGTCCCTCAGTTTAACTGTCAGTCGGTCGCTGGCTTGTGATGTCTGATTGCAAAAAAATCTAAGATAACTAAAAAAAAGCTCAGCTGGAGGCTTCATAATAGGATTTTATATCCAGAGAGTCTCTATATCATCTATAAAGAGGCTCTGAGGAAACATCTCTTTGCAATCCTTTTTGTGACATGTGACAGTTAGACTTGACATCAGCATTAAGTTTAGACTAGCGCTTTCTTCCATAATGCAATATTTCATTAGTTCCAGGCTTGTTGACTATAATTAATTACGGCTGTGGTAATGGGCTACACATTTTTAATCTGTGGTGAACAATTAAAGCTGTCTTTCCCACAGAAAAGAGCATTGCATTTTTCTCCCACAGAGAGGCAAAAATCAATTAATATCAGTAAACCAAGCGACAGACTGATGTGGGATTCTTGAAGTCTGCTGCATTTTGAGTTTCCTGTTTGACTGATTGAATTTTGTCTCAGATATACATATAGATATATATTTTTAATGAGTGACATTAAACTAGATTACATACCATGACTCAGTTTTTTTTAAAGCCCCCATGAGGAGACTGTTTTTGTGTTTTTATGCTATATAAATTCATTGAAACTATATTGATATTGAACTAACTATCGATCACATCACAGCTTGATGATCACAGCTTTGCACATTACTGGTTATGAAAAACATCCAGAGTTCGATGCACAGCTGACAAATAATTAAAGTGTGTTCTGAGTGAAACACTAACCTTTCTGGGATCAGCTTTCACAATGCCAACACCTCTCTCCTGGCTGCTCTGTGAACTGAACACAGGATTTGATTTTTCGCACATCATCAAAGCAGCACAGCCTTGTTAAGGAGACTTTCTAACAGCCACCGGTCTCAGTGAAAGAGATATAATCCTGTGTGATTATACTGGTTGTTTACTCTGCTCAGTTCTCAGCTGTTTGCTGAAAACAGTTCAGTGTCTGGGATGCCTGCACATAGTTGCAGACTTTGTTTTGCAGACACAAAAATAAATAAATATGCATTACTGAAAATATCATGTTTCTTTATTTTTTATTTCATTTATTGATGCAGATTTTTTTTTTTAAAGCTATTTGAATGCCGCATTGATATAATACGTTTAACTTAATGCATCTGCACATTTCATACATCTGCCAAAGGCTCCTTTTCACTGGCTGCTATTAGAGGACACTTGAAAGGATTTGATTGATTATTTTCATGCATTCTGACATTTGAAAGGCTTGACTTTGCACTATTTTTTTGAAATCCCGACATCAAATATATGTGCAGTCTTTTTTCTTTTTTTAATTTCAGCTGTTAGGAATTACTTCAGTCAATATTTTAAGATACTGCAACAGGATTGTCTTTGCTCAAAGGTCAGTGCCAGAGCTTTCAACCACATCCCATATACTTCAGCTGGCTGGAGAGTGTCGGTGGTTGTAAATAGAAGGAAGGCGTTTGGTGGAGTATTTGGCATCAGATGTGCAATTCCAGAGGTTGAGATTTGTATTGAGACAACTGATGCTATCCACATGTTTCGAGTGTTCACAGAGTAGGTGCTGTGCTGGCTGTTTGTGACTTGTTGCTAGATGTTACAACACTGGTTGATTTTGTCCATGCAGATCTCTCCACCTCCTTATTAAGTATATTCTGTTTTGTGGAGGAGGCACCGTGTCACTAATCTTATGTTGTGTCCCTGCTAACACACCCTGATCAGAAATGAATGGTAGTTAAAACTGAAGGTGACGTAATGCCCCTTTTAATTGATTTGGAAATAAATGTTAGAACTGCCCCTTAGATCTCCTTAAAAATTTTGTCTCATTTTATGCATGCTCGCTACCAGCTTGTCAAATATTTCTGGTTCCATGAATCTATAAATTATAAATATCTGGTAATGAACCACTCCTTTCCAGATAGCCGGGAGAGGAGTGGAGATTAATTCATTCACGTCCCGGCTTGCAGACATGAACAAGTGTGACATGAATTCTAAGAAAATCTCGGTAGTAGCTGCTGTCATTGCCTTTGGAGCTGCTGATTGTTCAGAAGGCTCATTGTTTTGGTTTCTGCATATAGCCTGTCCATATTAGTAACAGAGTGTACTGTTCAACAGCTGGAGGTGATGCTTGTGATAGGATTCTCCAGCTGCTGTGCACTTATGCACAGCCTGCTGCCTGTTGTGTGTCATGTTATGGCTCCTTGTTCTGCTTTTCCCAGCTGGGACCTGGCTGCTGTCCCCTCTGGGGACCTCTGCTCTGTCTGGACGCTCACGCATAGTGACCTTGGATTGTCTTTTTGGCACCTGCAGTATTAAAAGGGTGACCAGGTGTCTCGCTTTATATTGGACTGAACAACATTTTTATCCTCTTGTCCCCTCTCCCATAATTTGGCATTTTGGTTGTCTAAAGTTTACAAAAGTCAACAAATGTCACTTATGAGAAAGGTGGCTGAAAAGATGATATGCATGCATATATACCCGTGTCAGTGGTAGTTGTTTTACACTCAGGTGTAAAAAGAGAACCACATAAAAAAAACACAAAACAAATTAACTTCCATTTAAACGTCGACTCCATCCAATCCAGGTTTGGGCATCCTCGCATCCTCTTTGCCCCACGTTTAGATTGTTGATATCGGGTTATG